>NC_062296.1:23580813-23894318 GCF_902655055.1 Lutra lutra | reverse complement strand
CCTTAAAAATACCTTTACTACAGGAAGGCTTTTCCGGGAGGGCACAAACCTTAGAGACCTGAAGGAAATATACTGCTAAATCTGACCACACAGAGTTAGTAAACTTCTATATGGTTAAAAAAAGGAGAAATTACAAACTTGGAAAATATCTGCAACACATATGAGGGACAAAAGAATGCCTTTCTAACTGACAAAACACAAAGATCAACAGCTCAGTAGAAAAACTGGTGGAGTGAGTTTGCTGAAAAAGAAATACAAATGGTCACAATGAACAGGAGATGATATTCAGCTTCATTTACAATGAAAGAAATTCATATTAAAGCTATAGGGTACAAGAGCCCATTTCCCACTGATCAGATGGGCACACATGAAAAAGTCTAAGGATACTCAGAGCAGCTAAGGGTATGCCCAAATGGGCGCATTTACACATTACATACAACAGTGTGTAAATGTGCTCAATTTTTTGGAAGGACAATTTGGTAATATCTACTACGGCTAAAAATTAACCCTATGTATGTATTTGCAAAAGTGCTCCAGTATATATGAACTAGGTTGTTCATCACAGCACTTTAGTGGCAAAAATTTTTTTAAAAAAGCAACAACATAGGGCGCCTGGGTGGCTCAGTGGGTTAAGCCGCTGCCTTCGGCTCAGGTCATGATCCCAGAGTCCTGGGATTGAGTCCCGCATCGGGCTCGCTGCTCAGCAGGAAGCCTGCTTCCCTTCCTCTCTCTCTGCCTGCCTCTCTGCCTACTTGTGATCTCTCTCTGTCAAATAAATAAATAAAATCTTAAAAAAAAAAAGCAACAACATATCCATCAAGAAGCAAGTGGCTCAGTTATGGTATAGCCATATATTGTCAAATGATAAGGTTCTTAAAAACAAAGAGGTAGGTATGTACATGCTTTTATGGAAATGTCTTCAAAATATTTTATTAAAAGAAAAAAGTAGGGTGAAGTGTAATCTATATGGTATGATTCCTTTCACATAAGGGGGAAAAATATATAAAGGTCTCAAGGGAATCAAAAGAAACTCCTAACACTAGTTACTTTTAAAATGAGGGACTGGGTCGTGTGTGTTTGTGGTAAAGAGTTCTGGAATCTGCTATTCGTACCTTTCTAGGGTTCAAACTTTCGAACCATTCTCACTATTACTTTTCTGTTTTTATGTTTCGATATCAACAGGACTTAGCTAGAAGGTGAGACCATTTCAGTTTGTATTTTATACTCTTTTTCTTAAAAAATAATAAATGTAATTAGAATATCTTTTACTACTGGCCTGCCAGGATGCCTTCAAAGGCTTCTATTTAGGTTTCTTTCTTTACTTATGGTATTGCCCCTTTCAGTAGGTCTTCAGTATCTGCTCAGATCAGAGTAACCCACTATCATCCATCAATACTAGGACACCCCTGCTAGACAGCATTCGTCTATAGAAGCAAAGTAACCCAAGTCCTCAGAGACTGGCCGCAGGACAGGACAGTGTGTGTGTGTGTGTGTATTTTAAAACATCATGTTTTGTCTTTTGTTGAATTATAAAAATAATAAATGCTCAGAAAACTAAGGAGAAGAAACTAAAAATCATTCAATATTCCATAGGCAGCAATTATCACTGCTAACGTTTCGATAAACTTCCTTTTTAAAATATTTATGTATGTACATACCCTCCCATTGGGGAGGGTATGTGCTATGGTGAGGGCTGTGAAGTGTGTAAACCTGGCGATTCACAGACCTGTATCCCTGGGGATAAAAATATATTATATGTTTATAAAAAATTAAAAAAATAAATAAAATCTTAAAAAAATATTTATGTATGTATTTATGTATGTATGTATTTATTTATTTTAGAGAGAGAGAGGGGGGGAGAGAGAGAGAGAGAGTGCAAAAGCCGGAAGGAGCAGAGGGAGAGGGAGAAAGAATCTGATGCAGACTTCCCGCTGAGTGTGGAGCCCATGCAGGCTCGCACCCACGCCCATGAGATCATGACCTGAGCCGAAACCAAGAGCCAAATGCTCAACAGACTGAGTCGCCCAGGTGCCCCTGGAAAACTTCCATTTGCACTTTTTCTCTGGACGTACACAGTACCCCTGCACCCTTACAGGAGAGGCAGCGCTCAGTTTCTACAGTTCGTATTCTGAGCTTTCCACTGAATACTATTTTGCGAGTACTTTCCTCATACCTGCAAGGGTGTGCCAAGGTTTGGGGATGGCGGGAGTGGTCTGTCCTGGGTGCTGACAGTAAGGGGAATGAATTTTCAGTATAAATAGTAAAAACGATAATAAAACAGATGAATAGCAGGTCTGTGTTTACTATCACCATTCCCAAGAAATTCTAAACAATGTCACTGATGAAATAGTCCTCCCACTGTCCCATTTCCTTTTAGTATACCACTGCCCAGTTCTGATGAGGGGGTGGGAAGAGACTAGGGTGCATTTCTATGTAGGGGTGACAGGTTGAGGGACAGGGCAAGGACTCAGTTAGCCGGGGGAATCACTGAATGAGGGAACGAAGAGGAGACATGTCAAACCTGTCCTACTTTATCAGTTTGCTGCATAGATCATCCAGCTTAGACAACTTTAGAGAATCTGCTTGACTTAAAAAAAACAAACCCTTGCAGCTGTCTTTCTTATGTGCATATAACTTAAGTCATTAGTGCCTTCAAAACTCTGGTCTAAATGTTCTGTGTGGTGCCATCTAAAATATTTGGGCTGAAGTGGCCCCAAAAATGCAATCAACTGATCAATTATAAAATAAAAATGGGCTTCCTGGCTTCATTTCCAGCTGTGTTTTAGCTCGTGATGATGTTAAAATCATGGATTTCTAAAGACATCTGGGTTTGCTGCGTGTTTTTGAGTTTTACACTGGACACCTGCTAATTCACCCAGTATTTTTTTTAAAGATTTTATTTATTTATTTGACAGAGATCACAAGTAGGCAGAGAGGCAGACAGAGAGAGAGGAAGGGAAGCAGGCTCCCTGCTGAGCAGAGAGCCCGATGCGGGGCTCAATCCCAGGACCCCGGGATCATGACCTGAGCAGAAGGCAGAGGCTTTAACCCACTGAGCCACCGAGGCACCCCTAATTCACCCAGTATTGTGGGAGGATCAATGAAGCTAAAAACATATTCTGATGACTTCTCTGTTATGGAGGGAATATTCTAGATTCCCTGGGAAGTCAGTGCACTGTAGGTTTCAGATTCCTTCAAGAATCAGCAACGCATGCTGGACTCACCAGGAACTGACCTGTCTTTTCTTTGATTTGATAGTCAGCTCTATGCATTTGGTAAACTTCAATTTATTGGGTTATCTCGTATAGATGGTAGAGCATTAATGGGTCCTGATCAAAGGGTGAGCTCTAATACAGTTTCATGTTTTAGAGCCTTAAAAACAAAGATTTTGCATTGAAAGAAATTTCCTAATTAACTTCTGCAGAATTTGTACATTAAAACATCTTACCCTGCTGGAGAAGACAGATAAAGTAAACGTACCACCTTCTGCTGAAGAGAAACTGTATTTAGAAGGAACTTGCTATTCTCATAAAACTTTTAATAGGAAGAAGTGAATCAAATTCCTTAATTACCATTTTATGGTTGGTAAAAGGGCAAATTACATGCCATCCATTTCTAAACTTCTAAATGTCTCTGGTGCTTTTAATTAAAGCTGCCATCTAGAAACTACTAAAGCAATTTTATGCAATTAGTTATTTATAGGTTACCATAATACACCACTCAAAATATGATTTCAGTGATTTGCAGTCTGTTTTTGTGTGATCTCTGTCATTTTTGTTTGGTAGGGAGGGGGTTCTTTTTATCGGCTGAGATGATTCTTCAGTGGACAGGTAAGAAAGATGGGCCACTGAGGAGCTATGATAAGTGAAGTTGTCTTGGTTAGTGATCTAAATAAAAAGAGGAAGGATCATAATTCCATACTCTTTGTCTTGATATGTGGGGTCTATGCTTCATTTTGGACAATGCTGCAGAGGAGAAGTATATTACTGTTATTCCCCCCCACCCCCGCCCTGTCTCTCCCCACTTTGCCTCCATTCCACTAGATACCTAGCATCACATTTCCCCATGCAACCTAGAGTAGCTCCCACCTTGGCTTGGCACCCTTGGGTGATCTCATTTATCCAAACACATCCATCCTGCGCTCCATGCCCTCAAGGCCCACATCAAGTGTTTTAATGAGAAATTCAGGCTTTGCTCTTCCAGGCAATACCCGCCCCCCCACTCCCGAGTAAACATGGAAGTTCATATCGGAAGAAAACCTTTATGGAGTGAATTTAATGGTGTAATAGTGGGCAGCTAAGGGAATGACCTTTGCAACATGTGTAAGGAAGCAGCACTAGAATTACTGCATCTCAAGGTGGTGAAGGATTGACTGGTCAAATCACATACAATACCAGAATTCCACTCTACTTTGACTTGTTCTTCTTTTGTGGCACCGTTCTTCCTTGGAAATGATCAAGTCTCAGACTGACTTTCAAGGACATGTAACTTGCCTCCCTCCAAAGTAACTTACTCCATGGTTGGGTTACTATTATAAGTAAAACTGTTATTAGCAACAATACAGCAAGCCTGGTCATAATGGCAGGTGACATTTAACGTGTCCACACTACATGATGGGCAGTGCGCTTTACAAGGCACTTCACATCTATTACTGAACACGGTTGCGTAGGCACTATTAGTATTCTAACTTCACAGATGAGGAAGCCATAGCTCAGGGAATTTAGGTGACTTATTCAAGGTCACACATTTAATGAATGGTGAATCTGGGATATGCATCCTGTTCTGTTTGACTCCAGAACCTGGGAACTTCTTTCTGATGGTATTTGGCCTCTAAAATATGATCTTTGTGTTTGCTAGAATATTATGCATGCATGAAAATTAAAATAAATGTAGAAGAAAAAGTCATTCAATAATGTATTTGTAGCTTTATAAAACTTAAATGAACTTAATACAGGTTTCTCTGTACCAACCATTGATGTTTCCTGGACCAATTAGCCAAGGCTAAATGTAGGTGCCTTCCTTTTGTCTGACTTGTCCACAACAACAGTTTGATGGCTTTAGGATTCTGACAGAATAGGCAGAAAGGTTCTCAAGTTCTAGCTGCTGACATAATATAAGGTCAAAATCTTTTGACCTTCATAGGCAGGTGCATTAGAACAACTGTGGGGAACACATTAAGCTCTCATTCTGGTTGTCTCAGAGGCACGAAGTCCTCTTGTATAGCTACCATAAACGGAGAGATCAAAAACATAGTTTAGGAAAGGAATCTTCAGAAGTGGACATAGCACAGGATCACTGAGCAATAAAAAAAACGATTATTTTGCCTGAATTTTAAGGCTTTGTCAAACACATTTTTCTCAAGGCACCTCTGATTCTAGGACAAGGCTGTGGGAGGAAAGTTCTCATGGAAGATGCCTTGAAGCTGAGCTGGGAATTTGGAACCAGGTGGTAGAATGATCTCACCCAGAAAGCCTTCTTCACAAATTGGCTCTCCCAAATCTTGCCTAATGTTACTTTCTCATTTTTAGCAGAAGAGATCCAGTTCTCAGAGAACACTGAAGCTATTAGAATGGAGTACCATCAACTTTCTAGTTCCTTCTACCTACAAACTTATCTACATCATTACACCTACCATTCATTATCTTAGCACGGTCTCTCTAATCTCCTCTCCCTTTCAAGACCTACTCCCTCCCCGTTTCCTCCAGACCTGGTTTCATCATTTATTTTCTGTCTTCTGTATCTTTTCATTTACCTATAAGCAATAATGTATCTCCTATAGATGAAGCCTCCCCTGAACGCCCTGTCCTTTCCCTACTTATCGTTGCATCTCTCACATCTAAACTTCTCAGGCGAGAGATCTTATTTAGAAGTATTTATTTTCTCTCCTCTTACTGGCTCATTAAGTTACTGAAATCTGGCTTCCATCCCTATTGCTGTGCAAACCACCAATAGCACGGTCAGCAATGCACTTCTCATTGCCTAATCCAATGGTTACAAATGTGTAACATGTCATACTGTTTTCCACACCTTTTTGGAACAAATGATTCCTTCGGCTTCCTGGATACCAAGCTCTGTTCACTTTCTTTTTTTTTTCTTCACTTTCTTTTTTTTATGAAGGTTTCTTCTCTGTCTCCTTCATTAGATTCCCTTCCATTGCCTGTCTTATAAATATCAGTACATCTATGATTTCTTTGCCCCAGCCTCACTCCTGTGCAGGCACTACCCCTTCTCCAGGACAGTCTATCAAATATGCATGCATCCCATGATTATGTCACTCTCCCACTTCAACTCCTTTGCTTATAGGATAAAACCCAAACTTCTTGTTCCTGCTCCTGCTCTTCTTATTACCCTTGGATATTTTTACAACACTGATTTATTTGTAGTTTCCTAAATGTACCACTCATTTCACTCAGGTTGTGGCTTGCCTGTAATTTTGGTGAGTGCTGGCCCGAGCGTCAATCCAAATGGTTATGCCACTGTGATGGATCCTAAAGGAATTTTGGAAAAATCTTACGGCTCTCCATTGCACAGGAGAACCAAAGGAACATTCTCTTACCTGTTGTGCACTATACTCTCTCCTTTACACACGGATTAGGTGTCTAAGGTGTCCCTGAGACACTGCACTATAGAGATTTAGCATCTTTCCATGAGCCCCAAACCCAGCCTTTCAGAATAGCACATAGATGTGAAGGGAGTCAGGAGAGCTTCAGGATCTAACTCAAATATATATGGGTAGGAACAAAAACCAGATTATTTTTGTCTGCACTTTAGCTTACCCAGGTTTCTTAATTGTTTTTTTTTTTAAGATTTTATTTATTATTTATTTGACAGAGAGAGATCACAAGTAGACAGAGAGGCAGGCAGAGAGAGAGAGAGAGAGAGAGGGAAGCAGGCTCCCTGTTGAGCAGAGAGCCCGATGTGGGACTCGATCCCAGGACCCTGAGATCATGACCTGAGCCGAAGGCAGCGGCTTAACCCACTGAGCCACCCAGGCGCCCCCCCCCTTTTTTTTTTTTAAAGATTTTATTTATTTATTTGAAACAGAGAGAGAGATCACAAGTATGCAGAGAGGCAGGCATAGAGAGAGAGAGGAGAAAGCAGGCTCCCCGCTGAGCAGAGAGCCCGATGCGGGCCTTGATCCCAGGACCCTGAGATCATGACCTGAGCCGAAGGCAGAGGCTTAACCCACTGAGCCACCCAGGCGCCCATGGTTTCTTAATTGTTAATAAAGTTAAAGTGACTCCTGTATGATTAGTGTCATGAATACCCTAAAAACACTCTGGGAGCTGTCAAGATTTAAGGATCATTTCCCCGCTAGGGAATGGCGCAAGAGTTGTTTGCACTGATCTGGATATTGCCTAAGTCCTCCTGAGTTAGGAGGTCAGTATGCTTAAAGAGTCACATGAAAGTAGAGATAGAATCCTTGGTGAGGTCCAAGAGAACCAAATTAAGTCGTTGATTAATTTCATCTTGTCCAGTCACTCCTTCACCCTCTGTATCTACTTTAAAAAAATGTATTCAGCTTGTCACAAATTTTATTTTATATTCCCACCTAGTACCATTTCACATTCTGCTTAAATACTTGGTCATCTATTACATGACTCATTAGTTTGAGTTCTCTGTAGAATTAAGGAAAGTTGCAGTAAAAATAATAAATGGAACCTAAGTTTCAACTACATCATCCATGCATGTTTTAAAAGCATCTTTCAAAGTCAGTTCAAACTCATACACAATGCCAGGGATTAGCACACCATCAGCCTCTTTGCTAAACTTTTTTCCTTGCCCCATTACATTGAAGTATTGATGAGTAAAATGGCAAATGTTTCTCTTTATTGGAATTCAACTCAAAGTGCGTAAAACTGGATCAGATAAAGACTTATTCCCAGGAGAAGTACCCAGGGGCTATCTTACATGAAATTCTATTCAGGGAGTCTTCCATTTCTCCTTTAAACAAAATTTGTAGTTACTAGTTGTAATCAAGAAATTTAATAAAGGGAAGCCTTCCTGCCTGCATCCCTTAAGAAAAAGTTGGTGAAATTCTTAACTGCAGAATCTTCCAAAGAGATGTGACAAGGTTTCCTGAAGATTTATTTGTTTTTTTTTTTTTTTAAAGATTTTATTTATTTTGACAGAGATCACAAGTAGACAGAGACGCAGGCAGAGAGAGAGAGAGAGAGGGAAGCAGGCTCCCTGCTGAGCAGAGAGCCCGATGCGGGACTCGATCCCAGGACCCTGAGATCATGACCTGAGCTGAAGGCAGCGGCTTAACCCACTGAGCCACCCAGGCGCCCGTGAAGATTTATTTGAATAATTACATTTAGAGACTATGTAAATGCTGTGTCTTCTACTATGTACACTGCTAGGTCAGAAACCTCAGAAAAATAATTTTAATAGGAAAAGGAAACTTGACTAAAAGTCCTATATCTTGCAAATAAAAATAAAAAACATTTTCCAATATTTCTTACCCTCCCAGAATACCTAACAGATATCATGGATTTATGAGGTATGGTGGAGGCATCACAGGCCTTCCCCCAACCCATCACAGTTTTGAATTCCAATGTTATCTGTACACTGTGAGAACTTGGGTAAGTTTCTTAACCTGTCTGGGTCTCTATTTCCTCATCTATAGAACTGGGGGAAATGCAATTGACCTTCTGCATACTTATGGAGATTAGATGTACTGGATTGGAAAGCATGGAATGCAGGCAAAGTTATAGCTATAGTTGTTGTAATACACTAGAGCTGGGAGGGAGATCATCGTACACCCTCAAGTTCACAACTGATGGATACATCTCAGGATCCAGTGTTTAAATGACTAATCCAGTGTAACACAACAAGTCAATGGCATCATTAAGTTTATTTTAGTGTTCTGGGAAATGAAACCACAGCGAGGTTCAGTGACTTACACAGGGTCATCCAGAAAAACACTGACTACATGGATTGTACAAGAAAGTCTAGGTTCCCTAACCTGACATTCATCACAATTAGCTGCCATTTCTCAAAAAAAAAAAAAAAAAAAAGGAAAAGAAAGAAAAAAGATCCCGTGGTTTCTGACCTTTTACCTTTTGCTGACTGGTTTTTAATCCCATTTGATAATTTATTCCGACTTTAGGACGAATGATCTCAAAAGCAAATTTCATTTCATCCTATTTTTAGAATAGATTCAGAAAATAAATGAGCTGTCTTACAGATTAACATTTATTTGACTTACCTTGCATAATTAAGGACATGTTGGAGAGCCTGCCTATAATTGCAGTATGTTGCTTGTTAAAGTCTTAGAGCAAGCTCTCTTTCCTAACCTAGAAATTGTACTCCCTAGATGTACATTTCCATTTTCTACTGATCTACAGCTTTTCCTTATTAGCTTCTTGGTGGAGAGAAAAATCAAACCTCTCCTTAAAGAAATCCGTTAAACATTTGCTGTCTTTCTATGGGGGAAGGAAGAAGGAGCTGATGTGCTTGGTAGTTGTAAAGCAAAAAAACCAAACCCAAACCAAACCAAACAAACCAACTGGTCTTACTTGAGAGATAAAGAACCTGCAGGAGAACCTCAAAGATATCATTAGCTATTAGCAATACTCTTCCCTCAATTTGGACACTGTGCTTTAATGACTTCTTGCATGATTTTCCCTTCTTCTACAGAAGTCTATGAAATTGCCGTGCAGCATTCCATATAATGAGACTCTCACTTCTGATTCATTGCCAAGGTTGAGTGCTGTCTGTATTCAGCACAGAGAAAGGTGCCCTAGCTAGACATCTGAGTGTTCTGACCAGCAATTTCAAGAGCAACGGATGTCTGGACACAGGTTCTGCCTTCTGAGTGATTTTGAAGATCCCTAACAGGGTCTTCAAATACTGTTAAAATGGTTGAAGAAGATGTGGTGGATACTGAATATGAGCCACACATTCCCCTCCTTTAAATATCCTCGTTCATTGACTAGATTAGAGCAGATGTTGTCAACATCAGCTTCAGTAGGTTATGTGAAAGCTGTCTTGGCTGGATTAGACATTCAGCTCTCCGAAGCCTCAGCCAGATGTTCTTAGGGATCCTGTCTGCTTTGGGATGAATAAAGTGTACTGGATTATTATAAAGGCCACTCTTGGATAGAAAGATGAGTAAATCAAGCCAAAAGAAAATGTACTACTAGCCATAACAAGAAGAAAAACTTAGTTTAATATTAACTTTAATACATATATAAATTTTGGCACTCTCATTACTGATGCTTTAAGAGTTCATGTAAATCCTGTTCATCAGGACTCTATTATTGCTGCTTTCCAAGCAAAAGAAAAAAGAAAAAAAGCTGCAGTGAGCCAATTATTTGCTCTATTTGGAAAAGCCGAGATATTCATTCCTTTATGTGGCAGGTTGAATGTGGTAGGTGAGATGAGCGGTTTTCATACGAGTAGCAACTCAGGAGGATGTCAATTTCAGGCACAATACAAGCTTGATTCCTCCCTATTTCTTATGCAGAAATCCTTATAATACCTGCAAGAGTTTTAAACCTGTGTTAAAGGTGGGACCTAGCCCGATACATTTCCTTGAAAGATGAGTTGATTATATGTTGCACCTGAGTTATGCATTCACTCATCAAATATGTATTGTGAACCTACTATGTGTAAGGAATGAGAGCTGGCACCAGACAAGAAACATCTTAAAACACTCTACCATGATACTTGTGGGGCTTATATTCCTTTTGGGAAAGAAATGCCATATTTTTAAAATGTCATTGAAATTCCTTTTGGGAATATTTGATATACATAAGCGTTACCTAACTGATCAATTACATCACAAGCATATATAGGGGATCCCACATTGTACAAGATATTGCTGGGGAAGTGGGGAAGATTTAGAAGAAATATTAGATGTAGTTTCTCAGCTCAAGTAGCTTGCCTTCGTAATAAAAAACCTCCCATTCGTGAAAGAACCGGGAAGTAAAAGAAGGCAAAATACAATCTAGTAGTAATTGGGTGGTGTAGACCCTGTTAGAGAAATTCAGATTTAATGGGCTGGGGTTAGCCAGAGGGGATTTACAAAAGACATAGGACTTGAATATGGCCTTGAAGAAAGGGAAGGCTTTAAACTCTGATTATAGTTGGAATTTAATACCCATATGGCAAATGTCAACTGGCTAAAGAGTAACCTCTTAATATTTGAAATAAGTGACCATCTAACAAATGAAACACACTGACCTCACTATACTTTTTGGCATGGAAAGATGTTCATAATATATTAAGTGTGAAAAGCAGATTATAGAATAGCACTCTGTACTCTGATTCCATTATTAGAAAATAAAATATATGATATGCACAGGAAAAAGTATAGAAGGATATATGCCAAAATATTAACAGTTGGTTTCTGTATATGGTAGAATTATGGGTGACTTTAATTAAAAATATTTTTTGCACTCTCTTTTTTCTAATTTTTCTGCAACCAATGTGTTTTATCTGTGTAATAGTTTAAAAGGACCACGCTGGTTCTTAAAACCCACCAAATGAATACTTAATAAAACCTACTAAAGTAAAAGTTTGCATGTGTGTGTGTGTGCATTTCTCTCTCTCTCTCTCTCTCTCACACACACACACACACACACACACACACACACATACACACACACCCCATCATGGAGAAGGAACAGAGAATAATGTTTAAATAATTAAGGAGATAGGGTGGACAATATATGATAACATTTAAAGTTGACCATACTTCTGCTTAGTGGCCTAAGATGGGAATATGATTCCAAGTCTATAAAATCATGAAGCTGATGGAGAGAACACAGATCTATTCACAAATCCCAGGCAACAGAATTGAGGATTGGCTCTTGAAGATTGAGGAATAAATTTAGGACAGACGACAGTAAGGTCAAGTTCCCACAGAAGGCAAAATCATCTCCTCCCCCAATCCAAAACTTGAATTTGTTATCCTAGGCAGAAAGGAAAATAAACATTTTGACATTTTAATAACACTTTTGACTATATGAATGCATATTACCTAGAAATTAGCCTTGACCATGCCTATCTTCTGGGATGGACTCCAGAGACAATGTGTGTCAGAAGCAATATTGAGATAGATGGACTACAGTATGGCAACAGTCTTGGGATTTTGTGAAGCCAAATGAAGTCTTTAGATGAACAAAGGATTTAATTTTTTTTTTTTTTTTTTTTTTTTTTTTTTTTTTTTTTTACCTCGAGGGCTGTTCAGTGAAGCTTCCGATGCTTTTCCGCCATCTCCACAGTGACTCTGGTCAAAGGGAAGGCACTGATCACCTGTTCCTGCCACCACTTCAAAATTCTTGGACAGATCTTTCGCTTCCACAAGAGATTTCAACCTGTAGACTTTTCGAGTGTTGGTGTCTGATAGATAAAGTGATTCAGACATAGGGTCCATAGCCAGATAGTATTTGTGAGCAGGACTTGTGCTAAGGGAGAGAAAAGTAAAGTTATTCAAAGCAGTTTGTCCAATATGCATTCCCTGGGATCTGTTTTTTGTTGCAAATGGAAAATTCTCTTAAGAGACGAAAAAAAAAATGTATCTTCTTCCTCATGTACTGAGAGAATGGATACTCCTTTGGTTTTCTAGTAAGGGGCTTGGGTATTAAAAAAAACTCAGTGTATACTGCTAAACTGAAATGAAGCTGACATTTCAATACCTTTCATTTGGGGAGCAGAGAAAGAAGCAGATGAGAGAAAATCCCATGAAATAATTTTTTTTTCATCAATACTGCTCCAATCCTGCCTGGATGGCTCACAGTCACCTCAAACTCAACAAATCCCAAACAGAAGTCCTTCTTTCCTGCCTTCCCATCCTTCAGAACCCTACTTCTCCAGGCTTCTGACCTCACTGGGGACCCTATCAGCCTCCAGGGTCCTATTGTAAATTGAAAGACATGTTGTTTATGGAGGGCTGTGCTGGAAATGCATTGCCAAACTTTTCCTCTCCAATCTTCCTTTTTTTAGTTGACCACATTTTTCTAATCCATTTTGTCTTCTTTCAGGACATAGTAGAACTGATTATATTTGACCTTTTTGGAGGGTTATATTCACAATCAACTGCACCTTTTAAAGGTGATGGTAAAGCTACCTTGATTGGATTTTGATATTCCTGAAACTCTTCAGTTACATATTTGCATGGGATCTCTTGTGATATTTTTATCTGTGTACATGGCTGAGCTCATTCATTCATTTTGATTCTTCCTAATCCCATTTTTTCGATGACTGGGGTAATGTTGGTTTGGGGGATATTTTGCTTGATCCTAAGGTTGGATCCCTATCTTTAAAAACCCTAAAAACTTTTTAATGTTCTTGGTGTGGTAGACAAGCCTTTCTTCACTTAGTAAATCCTCACATGCCTTTTAAGGCTCTATTCAGTTATCATCTCCTGAAGAAAGCCTTCCCAAATCTCCAGTCTGGGTTATTTATACTGCATTTACCCATATTTTGGGGGTTACAAATTAATTTTTTTTGTAATAGACCATGTAAGCTTGGAGGAAAGCAAACTTGTTTATCTCTGATGTGCTCACAGCCCTAAATCCTGGCCAATGCCTGGTTGTCAAAGCCAGGACCTATTCTTCACTCCTTCTTTCCATCATTCTCCATATCCAGTAAAACATCGTGCTTTTAAAAATTTTACCTCCTAAACTCTTCTCCAATCTTTCCACTTCTCTTTATCTTCATGGTCATTATCTAAGCCTCTCCTCTTTCATCTGAGTTCCTTCCTTAGTACCACTAATCATGAAATTGTTCATTCATTTATGAAGAAGTATTTACTAAGTGCACTAATGTGCCGAGAACTATGCTGTGGTCTGTAGACTTCTCTGTGTGATACAGCCCCTTTCTTCATGAAATTCATGGTCCAAGCGGGGAGTTGGTTCAGCAAACAGGCTATGATTGTCAAGTGTGAAAGCAGAAGTAGAGGAAGAAAGATAAGAGCTGAGAGGAGGGACATATGACTTATCAACACCTGTCATATTGTATTAGCATTGTTTTTAGAGATAAACTGAAGTCCATATTTTATTCAGATTTCCTTAGTTTTTACCTAATGTCCTTTTCCTGTTCCAGGATTCCATCTAGGATACCAAATTTTATATTTAGTCATCATGTCTCCTTAGGCCCCCTGGGCTATGACAGTTTCTCAGACTTGTTTCTATGACCTTAACTGTTTTAAGGAGTATTGGTCAGGTATTTTATAGGATTCCCTCTACTGGAATGTGTCTAATTTTTTCCCTCCTGGTTAGACAGAGGTTATAGGTTTTGGAGGGGAAGACCATAGGGGTAAAGTGCCATTCTCATCAAATCAAATCAAAGATACATAACTCAACATGACTTATCACTGTCGATGTTGACCTTGATCACCTGGCTGAGGTAGAGTTTATCAGGTTTCTCCAGTGTAAAGTCACTCTTTCTCTCCCAATTTCCAGATTGTGCTTTTTGGAAGGAAGTCACTCTCTGAAGGCAACACTTGAGGGGTAGGGAATTATACTCCACCTCCTTGAGGGTAGAGTGTCTACATAAACAACTTGGAAATCTTCTGTATGAGAGCTTTATCTTTTCTCCTCCACTTATTTATGAATTCAGGTGTTCATTTGTATCAGTAAAGATGGATATTTGTTTTATTTTTTTTTTCATTACAACCCAGTGCTACTTTACTTTGTTGTTCAAACGCCTCTGGCATTGGCCACTGTTCCTGTTGGCTTGTGAGACACTTTGACATACATCCATCAGTGTGGAGGTTTTTTGTTTTGTTTTGTTTTTGTTTTAGTCCTTCTCTACTTTTTGGCATTAAAAGTTGCTCAAGGTTCATCTTTTATAGTCTCTGCCCGAGTACTGGAATGAATCATTTTGCTAAAGACCCCTGGTTCCTTATGTTGGAGAATGGTACTGGAAACCAAGATGTGAGTGCTAGGTGTAAGCACTATTTTTTTCACATCTCTCCAACTACACTGTACACTCTTTGAAGGCAGGAACCATATTCATCTTTGTCTTCAGTGCCAACAGACTGTCTGACAGGGTTAATGTTCAGTTACTTCTGAACTAAACTGTAGGACATGAAACTAACTAATACACAGAAGTGTCCAGGTCTTGGCTACCTACCCCAGCAAAATGGCAGGGAGAGAATCATCAGGGTAATTAAGTTGCCCTTAAGGACTGGCATGTTTCTGATTATATTTGTAATTATATTTGCCCTCTAAGCATATCTGTGTATGTTAATGATAGTAAAAGCTAGCAGATACTGATTTGAGACCCAGTTTATAGTTTTAATTGGAAAAAAATCAGATCCTATTGGAATACTTGATTTTTTTCTACTTACCTTCACTTCATCAAATAAGAGAATTCAGTAGATTCCAGGGACATCTTCAACCCTGGAACCACCATGGCAGCTGCTGTAAATAAACTGTAAAGGGCCCCAACAGACTCCAGAATTGACTTGGCAGTCATATCAGACAAGGCATCTCTGTAGCAAAGACTGCTTAAATAGGGGTTTGGGTAAAAGTTTTTACATATTTAGTTGAATTTTTGCCTTCAGAATAAAATTTCTCCAGTGCCCATAAGATCTTTCTAGAATACAAAGGGGGTCACAACCTTTCCCTGAAACACCCTTCAATATTTTGGTAGCCAGTTGGTGGAAGTTTCAGTGGAGCCAGATTAATCATGTTTTGTTTAGGAAAAGTCCATAGGCTATTTTTCCAAGAGAAATGTTATTCGCAGAAAAGCACTTTGGAATGCATTACATTCATTTATTATTGAATATCCCCAATGTGCCTGAGAGGGAAGTTAAAATTATCATTCTCCTCAAATCTCAGCTGGGGAAACCCAGACACATAGAGGGCTTGCCCAGGGTCACTAACAAGACTATGCCCTGACTGAGACTAGATTAGATCCTATGTGACTGTGTGTACAAAGTACCTTTGGAATACTTTAGTCCTGAAGATGGCAAAAAAAAAAATGTTCCTGCCTTCTTCTAACTGAGCAACATATTCTATTTTGCTCAGCTAGGCTGTTTTAAAATTTTGTGTGCTGGCCTTTAGAAAATGAAATAGCCCAACACACAAAATTCAAATCTGATTAATGTTATTTTCTTGACAGCTAACAGTCAGGAAGGTCTCCTATATTGATATGTAATTTCTTGCCATTTCCCAAGTGCACTTGAGCTCTTTGGAGATTGGTTTCTTTCCACTTTTTAAAAACATGCCATACCGGAGAAAGAAAACTGCTGGACTACATTTCAATTTGTTCTAATCCCTTGTGTCCACATGCATATTGCAATTTGAGATATGTGAAGATTTCTTTTATAACTTCAGTGTTAGACTTATTGTCACCTTCTGGTTAGCTTTGCATTTGAGCAATGCCCTTCAACTTAGCAAAGATCACTTCATTCATGCTAGTTAAAATCACATAGATTGTTAAATGGGCAATTAATGCTTATAATTAATACTGTGCAACACTTAACCAGGAAGCAATTTGACAACCAAGTTAATTTGCTTAAAGAATCAGTTATGCCAAAGTAGCGAGGCTGAGCTTGTGCACTGGCATTTAGGAAGTGGCATCTCTCAAACGAAATCCAAATTAAAAACCCTATCAGTGCCATTTTGATGACAATTGGCATTCGGAAGTGAACAAATTCAATTTTCTCCTTTGCAATTTCAGGTAATTTAGAACAGTTTTGACAAGTGTAATGCATAAACAAATTGAATAGAAATGCTCATTATGATTGATTTCAGAGCTCTGTGTCATTGTCGGTAAATGGTTGGTTTAAAGTTTTCTATTACTTCTTTTTGGTGGGAAGAAATAGAAACCATGAGGTCACACAAAAGGAAAGAGGAAAAATCTTATTCAAGAAGGTCATCATGGTCACTGTCTTTTAATACACTCGCCAACTATATTTCTGGATCTGAGAAGATTGCCGTATCACCTCCCTTACTACCGCAGCTTGAAAACATTGAATCTATTTGAACTTACAGACTCATTTGTGATATCACCTAAGGAAAACATAATGAGATTTAAGACTTTGCTTTCCCATGAAGTACTGAACTGCCAGGTCTCACTTATCTTGTCTTCTTTTCGATACAGGCTGATCCTCCAGCAAATTCCCACTCAGTGGAGCTCTCTTCTTTTGTCAGACACTTACCTGAATCCTAACTTCTAAACGTGCTTTCACATTATTCCTTTCACTTTACTTAAAAACTAAAATCTCCCTGTTAGCCCGTTATTAGGAGGTGGCCTGTTAGGCAAGAAGGGGCATTAGGTCGCTGCCGGTGTGGTTTGCTTACCTATGTCTGGTATCTCTGTTTCTAGGGTGCACAAGGTTATCCACGAGTGGCAAGTAAAAACAAATAGAGAGTCATCAGTATCATTCAACAAGCCAAATTCAACCAGACACACCCAGTTCTAACTCAGTTTGTGGCTATTAGAGACTCCATGGGGATCATTTCATTAGATGTACAAGCCAAAGTGGACCTGACCCCTCCTGGCTTCTCCTCCTAAGATGGCGTCAGGGTGATTGGCTATCCTGCTTGGTGGGTGGGCAGAGCTCGAAGGCAGTTTTTTCTCTCTGGAACATCTTCATCAGAACCACCTGGGTTCCCGCTCTATGCGCAGTTTCCTGGGGTTCTCCCCAGTCAGAACCTCGAAGTGGAAGTGGGGCTCGGGAATTTGATTTTTAACAAACCCAGCTGGTGATTCTGATACAGAAAAAGGTTTAAGAACCACCGGCTTTGAAGAAGTAGCCACTACAAAGATTCTGACCATTCCAGAGTCTGTTTTGAAAGCCATTCACCAAAATGTAAAATCAAGCCTTGTGTGCAACAGACATCCCAAATCTATCCCAAAGCCACTTATATGATCTCAGAGATAAGATAGAGACATCTCTTGTGTACAGCAGCACATTCCTTAGCGATACTCAAAAACTTAAATGAAAAGTATATATGTTTTCTCCTAGACCATGGCAGAATGTCCCTGGTATCGAAACTGCTGCATCGGATGAGCTTCAGTAAAACATCATGAACATCAACTACTAAGGTCTTGTGTCTTCTAAAGCTCTGTGCTCTAAAGGGGCAACTGGGGTCAGCAAAACAGGCCCATCAGGTCAGAAGAAGCAGACCACTTTGGGGGCCCCTCATTGGTAAGTGTCTTGGCACAAGGTACTCTGGGACCTGAGATGAAGCTTCTCACATCGGGGATGCAGTCTATGTACAGGCCTGACTTTGGGTCAAATCTGCCCTGAATTAAAAGGCTATAATCATCTGTGAAATACAGTCATTTTAATTTGAAAATCCTTTTAAATCTGGCCCTTTGTGTCATTTAAAAAAAAAAAAAACATGAAGGTAATACATCTTTTTATCTAAACCAGAAAATGTTCTTATTCTTCAGAATTTCAGGGAAGAAGAGAAGATACAAAATGATTTCATCTGAAGCTATCTGCTCCTACTGATTCAACTCTTTTTAAAGAAAATCTTCCTGGGATTTTACTAGTTGGGCCACAGGTCAGGATCCACTGACTCTTCTCTTTCCTGCCTCAAAAGGGTAGGCATCCTGTGGTTTGACACAAAAGGTCAAAAGGTAAGGCTGGGAGCTCTGATTAGAAATCTGGCCTCAGGCATTTGGACCTTTTTGAGTTTCTTTATCAGTACACACTTGCTTGTTTTTGTAGCCTCTAAATTAGCAGGTGAGTGTGCTCCAGGCTGGCTCCAATCATTTCCCAAAGGAAGTTTAGTTGTGGAAATACTAGAAAGACCTCATTAAGACATGGCTTCATCCAAAATGAAGATTCTCTTGGTACAGAACCATTTGTGTGGCTACAAAGGGTTTTGAAATGGTAATGGCAAGGGGTGAGGAGGAGAGTGGTTTGACTTTCTTGCAGCTGCTTCTGATCCTGCCAAGAATGTCGCTGTGAATTTGGAAAGATGTCCCGTATTATGCAGAGCAGCTTCTCTCATTAACATCTCAGAAGGAGGAAGTGAAAATGACGGAATTTATTTCCAGTGAGTGACCTTGTTCTGTCTCAGAATTACTTACAGTTATCGATTCAGGATTGAGCCACCACCAAAGTCAGTTCGTTGTCTAGCTAGCAACTGACTACATGCTGAGGTGCCAGTGTGAGCTCTTCACAAGTGCCTGGGCCCATCCGTAGGCACTGCTGCCTGGCAACTCACTGACTTGAAGCTGGCCACCACTTAGGAGGAGAAAGGAGTGGAACTGTGAATCTTTTTTCGAGCAAGAAATGTTCCCCATGGTAGGGTCTTTAAGCCGATCTTGGATTTTCTCAGATTCAAGATGATTAAAAGGGCCATCTATTCTTTTTTAATTAAAAAAATTATTGAGATATAATTCACATACCATAAAATTTACCCTTCCAAAAAGTACAATTCAGCAGTTTCTAGTACCACTCAGAGAGTTGTGCCACCATCGCCATCACCCAATTCCAGAACATTTTCATCACCTCAGGAAGAAAGCCCATACCCATTAGCAGTCAATACCTATTCCCGACCTGCCCCAGGCCCAGGCAGTGATGAATCTGCCTCTATGCATCTGCTTATTCTGGGTGGTTCATATAAATGGACTCATAGAATATGTGCCCTTTTGTGACTGGCTTCTTTCACTTAGCATCAGGTTCGACCCCTTCTTTTCTACTTTTGTGAGGTGAGGGATGGAGAAAGAGAGAATATGCCTACTGTGGAGTTGCTGCATAGTGACCTGGCATTGTGAGTTTGCCTGGCCTGCTCTGTGGTGGCCATAGCACTCAACCGCATGTTGTTATGATTAGCCAGAAATATTTGATGTCCCAAAGTGGTCTTCCCTCCCTACTCATCTTTCTGCGATATTCTTCCTTTGAAGACTGAGTTCCCACTTCTGCCATTTGTTGACTTCTTAGAGCTTCCCACTCCAGCAACCCTCACCTAAGACTATCTTCCCTCATGCTCTGGCTCTGTCCCTTGCCCCTCTCACTTCTTACCTGTCCTGTGTTTTCGGGCCCTGTTTTTAGCTGGCCGTTCCTTGGAAACCAATCCAACAAATGAATCCGTGCCCAAGGACTAATGATGATTTTAGCTTGACAGGTCATTCTAACAGAGGTTCCTGTGTTGGGGACTCTTAAAGATGCAATGTGGCAACTCAAGGGAACACATTTCTTAGAGCGGGAATTTGGGCACCGTGGAAGGCCAGCAAAGATGTTTCTGGGTCAAGGGGAGGGAACCGTTGAGTGCTACCACTAATACATGAGCTCACCCTGGTAAGGTCACCACCTATTTCATCTACATGGAGTGTTTCTCTATTTGTTGCTCCAGTGTTGCTGACAAAAGGATGATTCTTGGCCATTTCTCAGTTATTTTCCAAGTTCTCAAAATCCAGACTCCATTTGTTCCTTCAGTAGCATGCTCTGCAAGTTTCCCTGGCCTTCTGCATGCTAACTGCTCCTAAGTGGGTGCTACTCTAGTTCCACTCGATCCCTAGTCAGGGACGGGAGTCAAGTCCTGAGAACGATGGAGGAAATATTAACCAGTCACTGTAAAAGAAACGGTAGAATTGCAAGAGAAATTTTTATGTCACATTGACATTTGTTGAGTCCAAGTTACTCAAGGTACCAAGAAACATTTGCCAGGTTCTTATTTTCATCTTTCTTTCATTTTGAGGGAAGGACAAAATAAATATCTGGAGAATATCAGCATCATGAACAATAACAGCATGAGGTTTTTATAAAGAATAAATCATTTCCATTCATGCTTAATAGGTTTTCTAATAGATTTGTGAAATTAGAAGTTGAGAGGAAAGCAAGGGGGATATTCATATTTGAATTCTTACAAAGGACTTGATATGGTGCCTCCTATTTTCACTTATATAATTATCCCTATTAGTTTCAGAAAACCAAACTATGGCCCTGAGGCCATAATCCAAGGAAGAAGAAATGAAGTCATAATTGATAAGAAATAGTTGACTTGGGGATGTTCACACTGAAGAAGAGGAAGCTCAGGAACCTATGAGGTCTGTCTTCACACACATGGAAACACGTCAGGAATAAGAGAGGAGTGGCTGCCAAGCTGCTGCAGATGCTAACATTTGCTGTTTCTGAGTGGATGTTTTATGAAGGTGGATTTCAGTTCAGTGTAGGCAAGAATTTTCTAAAAGAGCACTCCAAAGATTCAATGGGCTGTCTAGAGGGGTATTTAAGTTTCCTGTTAACTGAAAGGGATCAAACAAAGTAGATGTGATCAAATGTCAGGCATGTAGTGGGTGCCATGTTGCACCAGATATCTCCATGGACTTTTCTAACACTAAGCTCACAAATCTGTGATGTCCCTTTTGTGTTACCAAAATGTGTGTGTATGAAATTTTAACATAAGAAGCAAATCCACAGGGATAACTAGGCCTAAACTATCTCATATAGAAACAAATGTGTCTTTACAAAAATCCTCACAGAATGTATTTTTAAGATTCCCTTAGGTTTAATTACTTACATAATGATCTTTTAATCTTCTCTTCTTTATTATCTTACCTCAATTTCCCACTGGAATGAAGGACTAAGATGTGTATGTGGTGGATGAAATCTGTAGTCAATGGGCAAAAGAGTACTCTATACTTTAAATAACAAGAAATAATATTGTTGCTCTTGCTATATTGCTAATGATAAAGACAGAACTGACTTTTCCTTATTCTCCCCATTCAGCCAATGATGGGCCAGCTAAAGGAAATAAATGATTGGCAACCAATGAAAATGAAATTATTTCTGAGGTCGGATGAAAGAAATTCAATCAGGGAGAGTTTGGATCAGCAGAGCTGAGGAAGGAAAAATCTACAGTCTTCCAATCTTTGACATGTCAAGGGGCATCTGGAAATTTTCAATGTGGCCCACTATGAAACATGAGGATGGAAGAGAAGGAAAGCTAGAAGGGCATCCAGTAGGAGCAAACTTTGTCAGAGCAAACAAAATGCCATCAAACTTTGGGCTGAGAACTATGCATCTGTGGGTCTTAAAACAACTTAAACCACATAAGACATGTAAGAAGATGCTCAAATATTAACTTGAAATCAGTTTTATAGATAGAGAAGTAGAGAGCAGAATGGTTAAGTTATATAATGAATAACCTTGACAGAGGGTCAAGATCTGGAATGTTCTCTATCCCTTTCTGTAATAACCTATCGACAACATTGCTCTTCCATTCACAGCTTTAAGTGCAACCAATAAAATAATGACTATATTAATCTGTGTTTCCAAGGAAACGGATGACTCAACCAAGTAAAATGACTAATACCCACTGGGAGGGGGAGGGCGATGGCAGCAATTAAATCAACAAATTTTAACAACAACAAGAAAACTGGTACAAAATGAAGTTTCTATCTATATGCAATGGAATCCATTGAACATTATGGTTCTTAACATAGCAGAGACTTATTATATCAACTTATTTCTCCACAGGAAGTTTAAATCTGGAAGCTATAAAGAAAATAAATAAATTTACCAATCATACGTCAAAGATGCAATGTATACTGTATAGACTACTGATCAAGCCAGACACAGTTTTTAGGTGAATCTAATAAGAACTATTATTAGTGTCTGAGTAAACATAACAGATAATGTTTGCTGACATAAACTAGTTTGATGGTTTTGACCATAGGAAAATAGGGAGTTACTTATCAATTAGGTCAAAATCATGTAAATTCAATCAGTTTATTTCTCTGATGGCCAAGCACAGGAGTATTAGAGTAGATAAGGGAAAACTATTTTTCTCCTCCTTGAACCTAACACAAGAGAGAACTACTTCTTTTCCGCTTGAACCTAATCCAGGGAATGGTAACCATGAGTCTATGAAAGGGGTAGGTTGCTAGCAGGCGGGGACGTGTGGGCAGAAAGGGGAAATTTGGGACCCCTGAAAACACACGTACAATTTTGTGTGAACATGTCCCCCTCCCCGCCCCCAGGAAGAGGTCGTACAGCCCTCCTTAGATTCTGAAAGGCGCCTGAGAATTTAAAAAAAAAAAAAAAAGTTAAGAAGAACTGCTTTAAAGGATGTGAGCTCAGAAAAGCTAGCTAGATTCAGGCTAAGTGAGAGAGCTTGGGTGTGTGAGCTCATGGCGTGTGCTTGCCTATGTGTTTGAAGAGCTGTGACAATGTGAGAGAACAGTACTGTAGAGTAAGAATGAATAGAGGGATTGGACAATACTTCACACTGCCAGAAATGGATTTTTCTTTATACTGAGAAAATCACTTTGCAATTGGGGTCCAAGTTACGCTATTTTATTCTTTGAATGACTTTGTGTTGAAGGTCATAAGGTACTTTGGACCAAAATGCAAATTTGTGAACTGTTAAGGATCCCTGAGCAAAGGAGAATCTCATCAGTGAATGGAAATTGTTCCACCTTAGGTAAATTTGCATTTAAATCACAAAGGAAAGGACTAAACTTAGCTGGGTTTTCTTTATGGTAATATTATTAGTCTTGGTATTTGTTTTTGTAGCTAATCTTATGGTTTTTCCTTTGAGGAGTTAGCTACAGAGGTCTAGCTATATAGGCTTTATAGGATTAGTGAGGTCTTTGTCTACTTGAGAGCTAATATCTGCATGACTAGAAACATTTAGATTGTGAATTAATCGTTCAGTGCTCCATCAATGTTTGGCATCATGTAAAAGGAGCATCCCTAGGATTTTGAAAACAATGTTGAATGTTGTAGAAATCATTTCTAAATGTGGGCATACAACCATCTTGGCCTTCCTCATTGGCTTTCCAGTAAGTATGTGCCCAAAGAGATATACTGCTGGAAATGACAAGTGTCCATGAGGTGTGACACCCTAAGGTACATGAACATTTGAATAGAGCAGGGTGCTATGACTTAATACCCCTCTAGTCTCTCTAGATGCACCTTACCCTTATAAAATCTTAATGTTAGTCTATTTTTAAAAAATCAGTCAAGGGACTTAACAGCTTTCTTCTCTATGACAGTGTCTGCAATTATAATTAAGAAACATATTAAAATTGGAATGAATTACTGTGAAAAATGGATGGGGTCTTGGGACTGGAAGATGTCCTCAGCTAGGTGTGAAGGACTAACTTAGTCTGAGAAAAAGGAGGTAGATTCCAGAGCAAGCATGAGAATCTGAAAAATTTCAAGGAATGTCCTCATATATTCAAATTTCCATGCTTGTGTGAACATAATGTTAAGTGGAAATGACCCAAGACTTCTCATATGTTTTGGCTGGCCCTGATGGTGCCCTGTATATAGAAGTTACTCCATCAATGTCTCTGTTCTCCCAGGCACTATTTTTGGTCACTATCTTTCAGGACAATGAGGTGATGCCTGAGGCAACAACTGTTTTATGGGTGAGTTTATAGGATGGCATCAAAATCTCCTGGAACAAGAGAAACTTTTAGCCTAAAGTTCCCAAGGTATGTGTCAGGGATAAAGCTGTCATAACCAACTGGAGGGAAGACTCTATCCATTTACCCAGGGGAAAGAAAACAGGTCTGTCTATCCTCACTGGTATGGGAAGGGGTGGTTCCCTTTTCTAGGACTCCAGAGGGCATATATTTGCATCCTGTAGCCTCAGAAAAGGAGAAATAAAGCTGATTAGGCCATAGTCTGCTTAGTTGTAATCTTTGTGTAACTTCATGGTATTACATGATACCAGAAGGTATGAATTCCTTTCAAAAGGTGTCAAAATACTTTGAACTCCCAAGAAAATTCCTAAAATGGATTAAGAAAGTCTAACGATGAATGCTTTAATCTTTTTTCCCCCCAATGGAATAGAGCTTTCAAGTGTAAAAAAAAAAAAAAAAAACCAAACTGAGTTCTTCCTTCCTTATCAGGGTACACAAACACAAACTTCTATCTTCTTTTTTATAAAGTGACCACTTCAAAAGACTGAACCTGGAGAACGTAGAAAATGTAGCCTTTTGGATCTGGCATTACCTCTACCTGCTAGAATGAAACAAATATTTTTGATCAGTGTTCGTCATGACCAACAGAGGTTGAGTGACTTACCTGAGCAGCTGGAAGTACTGAGATCCATGTCAGTGACAGCAATGCTAACAGGGAAGGCCACACATACAGGGATGTCAACACTTCCTGGGTCTCCAAAGGAGTGGGCATGTTGACATATGTCCTTTGTCCCTATTCCTGCATCTCAGGCTCAGGGTTAAAATATGGGCAACTGCACTTTCTGCTCTTTCTGGCAATGTCTTTCTCTTCACGTTATCTCATTCTTGCTTTTCCTCATCCGCTAAGCAAACAGAGATTAGAGGAGACTTACCTTAATTCCAAAATACTAACGGAGTTTCCCGAGGGAAATATTCGTCTTACAAAATTAAAGTCGCCAACATACACACTACCATCAGGGCCAGAAGCTAAGGCAACAGGAGCAAAGAGTTTGTTGTTGTGAGCTGGGCCATTGCAGTTGGTACAGGCTACACTCCGTTGGTGTCCATTACCCATTATGGTTGATATGACTGGGGGCTGCTGGGAAATGAACATATTTTCTCCATTCCCTTTATGGATGATTCCTAGATTTAAGAAAAAAAAAAGAATAAAAAACCCACAATTACCACACAATATTCTCAGTAACATTTTAATCTCCCTCTTGTTCAAAGCAGCATTGAACTTTGGCCTGGCATAAAAGAACCTGAGAGTGAAGCACTGTCGTTTTGTTTCACTGCATAGCAACCACAAACAGTAGCATAACACTTGGCCTCAGTTTGTCTACCTGTGATATGGGTTAATACATCCAGGCCCGTTAGTGCTGATTCTAAATGCCTCAATAAAGCATTTGATGAATAACTTCTAATGATCACCTGTTCACTTTGGGCTCTATGAATCATCTGTGGCTAATTTTTCATCTCATGGCTGACTTTCTCCTGATGCCCAGCACACTCCTGTCTGACTTCAAATTACCCTCACTATGCAACTGACTGGTTCCTGAAAAGGAAATATCAGTCAATTTTAATATTAACCTTAGCAAAACACCATCAAGAAGGTAATCTACTTCTGTGAAAAGAAAAAAAGTCATACCACTAGAATGTACTTCAAAGATATAAGAAAGGAACTTGAATTTTCCACTCTTTTGGACCATATCTCACTATCATCAGCGCACGAAATAGAGATACTGATTTATGAAAATGCTGGGAAATACTGTGTAGTCATTCTCTTTGGGCAATCTCATCCATTCTTACAGATTTAACTCTTTTTTTTTAAAAGATTTTATTTATTTATTTGACAGACAGAGATCACAAGTAGACAGAGAAGCAGGCAGAGAGAGAGAGGAGGAAGCAGGCTCCCTGCTGAGCAGAAAGCCCGATGTGGGGTTCGATCCCAGGACCCTGGGATCATGACCCGAGCTGAAGGCAGAGGTTTTAACCCACTGAGCCACCCAGGCTCCCCACAGATTTAATTCTTATCTCTGTAGTCTGAAACTTTCTCCTGTCCAGAGTTGGCAACTGCCCTGCAATTTCCTGCTCAATTGCCCCATTTGGATGCCTTACAGGCCCCCCAAACTCAACAGGTGTAAAAGGGAACTCTATTTTTCTGCTCCCCCTACCAAACCCTGCTCTTCCTCCTGTGTTGCCTACTCATCTTAGGAGTGGTATCACCATGAGTGTATTCACCCAAGTTGGAAATGCGGGCATGACTACGGCTCTTCTTTTTCTCATTCACTACACCTAATTCATTATGAAACCCACTATGAGTCTAAGTCCTACGATATGCTGAACCAGTTTTGTCACCTCCATTGCTATCATTACTGCTTTAGTTCAGTGTTTCTTCACTTCTTGGTCTCCCGGTCTCCACACATACCTATCTCCCAACCACTCCCCCCACCTCTTTCCATTGAGATTGTTTTAGTGTGTGGCTTAGAATCTTTCAACAGCTCCATTTCCTTTGTAGAATAAGGGGCACCTTCCCTATTATTAAGGCATACAAAGTCCTTCCTGACTTGACCACTGCCTACTCTCATCATCCTCTTATTTGTATCTTGAGTTCCAGTGATAATGAACTGTTTTACAATTACTTTCACATTCTTCCATTCTGTTCTGCTTTTGTATATGCCTTTCCCTCTGTCCTGAAAGCCCTCCTCATCTTGTCTGCTTTGGGAACTCTTACCTATCCCTCAAAGCTCAGCTCAGTTTTTCCCCCAGTGCTCTGTCTAGGTAGAATGAGTCACTCCCCCTTTGTGCCCACAGTTTGTTTTCCATAGCTCCGTTGTAACACCGACTATGTTGTATGATACAGTTTTCATTACTTCTCTATCTTTCTCATTAGAGGATGGGCTCCATAAAGGCAGACTCTCTGTCTTACTCTTTTCTGCATTTTAGCGCCAATCCTTGTGGCCAAGTCATTGTAAGAGCTCAGTAGATGTTCAAAATAGGCTTTGAGTCTCCTGTAGTTTCCTTGTCAAATCCCAGTGATTTTGCAAACCTGCTGAACCCGGGCAGAAAATCCAAGGAACAAGAACTGCTCACAATGAGCCTGGGCAGGGAAAACACCCATGCTGTGAGAAGACATGCCAATGTGTCAGACAGAAGTAACTGATGGTACGTGAATGAATACAGTAATCTTGTAGAGTCTTCTCCCCCGTCCCCCATGACCCCTGCTCTCTATCTCCTTGGATTGTCTGTTACTCTCCCTAAACATTTCCTGAAATGGCTTCCTCAGTTTTCTTTCTGCTTTTGGTCCCACAGTCCTACAATAGACACCACTAATCACTCTGAAATAGGAACTTTGTTGGCAAAAATAAGTAAGAGGGTAAAACATGCACAATACCATAACACCAAATATGTACTTGGAAGGGGCTTTCCAGGAAACAAGTCCCATACATCATACAGCCTTCAGATTTCAAGTCTAGGTACTTTGACTCTCCCTTCATAGGGTGATTTTTGCCTATTTTTTCAATGTATGATCTGCAGGAGCAGCTATGAGTTTATGCCCCAACAAATTGGTCTTTTACAGTAGAACTGTGAGATATCTCGAGGGTCACTATTTTCTTATTAATAACTTTATTAGGCAGTAAAAAAAATTCGTAAGATTTCGAACAGTTAATTAAGTAAGATTAATAGGACTGGATTTCATTTCACAAAAAAAACACTTAATCGCAATGCGTTCAATGCTACAGTTTAAACGAATTGGAAGTGAATGAGAACTGGGATGACCGTCAAACAACATCATCGAAAAGAAACCTCCGGATGATCACTAACTGAATATCCTACCAATGAGACTATGATATGTTCTCGAACAAATAAGGAAACCAACTGTTTAGCATGTCTGTATTTCAGCAATGCATTATAGGGTATATCACTCAAAAATATGTCCAATTATTAGCTTGGAAATACCAGATTTGCTATTAACATCTATTTTCACAGGTAGATCTCCATCTTTTTTATATCAATATAACGGTATAGTTAACAATTACCTTCAAAATGACATGTTATTACCAGGCTCCTGGCAGTTTAAAAACTAAAGATGGCTATTCTAAACCATTCTTCTAAGCCTGCAATTCTAAAACTCCCCTTTTCTATTAGAAAGCCCAGCACTCCATCAAAGAAGAAGAATGATTAAAGGAAATAAAACATAAGGCAATGTACTTTCTGATTACATCTCAACAATTGATGTCTTGCTTTCATGCAAGGTACTAAAGTGCCCGTGTACTGAAATTACCATTCCTGTTTAAAGCTGAAGCAATCAAAACAAAAATGGGCAAACCCCTTTTGTATTGCCCTGGAAAAATAGATCATTCTGAAGGGTGTTTTTGTTGTTTCAAGAATCTGTTTAACCTTCCATTACATAGAACCGGGGCATACCATCTAGCAACAATGATTTAACACCAATTCTTCTGCAAAAGGTTGCTTTGAAAATATTTTGTTTATGTTCCCGGAAATCTTGATCAATTACTGCTGCCTCCTTTCCAGTTTATTCTGCCACACATGCTCATTTTGAAAACAGAATCAAATGATCCTAGGACAATGCACATTTTTATATGAAGGCCAACTTCCTGCTAAGGATTGGGTTTCTTGTTGGCAGTCAACAAAGAAACCCCACTGAATGGGGCCTACTGCACATTTTCTCCCCTAAGTTTTCCTTCTCTCTGCCAAAAAGCCAGGTCTGCTGTATAATAAGTTAAGCATACTTTTAAACGCACTACTCATACCCTCCTGCTACCTTGCTCAGAAATTCTTTTGAAGCTTATAAATAAGTTTGAAATAAAAATTCCCCTCGGAAGCCAGTGGGTGGTGCTTTATGCTGATTTCAAAGAAGAAACCATTTTTCAGACTTATGAACAACCAGGGACACAATACATATTTCTCTTAGGACTTGACTGAGAGGATATAAACACAAGCTGGGAGATATGCCAGTGTGATCAATGGAAATTTACTTCCCCTCCCAGTAAAACCATTTGTCGACAAACTATTGGCCTGTTTTGGAGACTAAGTTAAAAGAAATTCTTTATCCATTTCAGACAGATGACGACATCCAATTAGTGCCCTGGCTTGTTTTCTTTAATAATTTTTTAACACTCAACTGGGAGGACACACTAGGATATATGTTTGATACAAAGATATACTAAAACAAATGCTTACCTCAGTGATAGATGATTCATGTACACATTTTTATTCCTCATAATTTTAAAGAACTGATTTATCTTAAAAGGTAAGGATATATACTTTCTGTAATCACTAAGAAGATGTATTTTGAAGGAATAATATTGAAAAATACAAGTTCCTGTTTTTTTTTTTTTTTTCATCTCAGAAAGTAGAAACCATCTACATATATCAGGCATAATATTTGGAAACAATTCTCTGCAACCAATGGTTAATTGTCAGGTAAATATAATTGCTGCAACTAAAATGACAAATGGTCTGAAAACACTGCCTTCTAGAAGCTACCCACTGCATAATGATTTTGCAACTAAAGAAAAACTGAAGAAGTGAATGGCAGCAGACATCCAATCTAATTACAGGTGTCTTTTTAACCAGTGAGAGGAAATTGGGGGAAGATAGATTCTTGTTTCTAATCTGCCATCTGTCTCAGATCAAAAAAGCAGGGTGCCTAAAGAGTTAGGCTTTTTCCAGAAAGAAGCGGAGTGGCGGAATTTGGAAAGACGGTTGCTCTTGCCTTAATCAGTCAGAAAAGACTGTCTGACCTGAGGGGGAAAGAGCATTGCTTTCTAAATTGGTCTTCTCAAAGCTGCTCCTTCACACTTATCATTCCTGCTTCTAAAACTGCCTTTGTGGGTGGGATTTAGACTTTGAAAACATCCCAAGAGAGGTGTTCATGTCCAAGGTCAGGCTGAAAGGCAGTGGCAGAGCTGGCTTCAGATCTGTTTCCTGGCAAGTGTGACAAGTTCTTGGTTAGAAATACAATGTGCCTACAAATGAGATGATCCAATGAAAAAATGTTCCTTAAAAAAAAAAAAAGCTATCTAAAATAAGGTTTCTTTCTCAGAATAAAATTCTCAGAAAGAGACAGAGAGCAGATTCAGTGGAGCTGGGGTGAGCACAAGGCATCTTTTTGGGGAGACAACAATATCCTGAAACAGTTGTGGTGTTGGGTGCACAACTCCACAACTTATTAAAAGCACTGACGTGTACATTTAAAGTGGCTGAGTTGTATGGTGTATAAATTATACTTCAAAAAATGTGTTAAAAAGATTCTCAGAAAGAATTCAGTACCTCTTGTCTAAAAACTGATTACTGGCAAAGTAGGGGTAGAGAGAACACCTCTGTGGAAATAAAGGGGATCCCAAAGCCAACTTTCTCAATGGCTCCCCTCTGCTCTGAATTTCTAAGCCTGTGTGAAGAAAATAGTAAGAGGACACAGGGCTGGGAGCACACAGCTGGGGGCTGGTTCAATTGAGGTCATTTCCCACTTTGTGCTTAATGTCAATGACAGGCATTTGAAAGAGACAATCCATACAAGCCAATAAAAGTGTGTGGAAAAGAACCGGCTGCTTAAAATGTCAAACTCTTTCAAATCAAAACAAAAAACCTCATAATTTAATAAGTGGCATCTGCCCTTTCGTTTTTGTACTTTTAAAACTGTGATTCTCCTTTTGACAACAGAAAAGAGTTGACATTTTATATCTATGCCCAAATCTTTGCTCTCAAATAAAACAAACAATTTGAAATGGAATTTAGAATGTTCCTTGAAAGAGGGGAAGGAGGGATAATGAAGGCTTATGGCAATGGGCTCATTTACCTTCGGGGTCCCATCCTGGGACTATGGTAAGTGGTGTCACATCATGGTTGAAGCAAACCTGGTTAGTTTTTCCAATCAAAATTTTCCAGCCCATGTGGCTGGCTGACTCAGCTGACTCAGTGATGGTGCAAACAAAATAAGATCATAGGTGTGATTATAAAATGGATCTCTTAGCCTTGGTCAGTTCATGGCCTTACGAGATAACCTGACCTTCACCAGTTGTTTCATAAAGGTCAGATGCAGACAAGGATGGCTGGATGGAAAGAGTGTAACTGTCTCAAGACATTTGCATCCCCAGTCCTGGAGAAATAACCCAAAGTCCATGTTCTACTAATGGTTGCTCAGAATCTGTGTCTTTGGATGAAAAGGAATGCAATTTTGCAATAAAAAGTTCCCAATAGATGTTCATATGAAAGCTGGACAGGAACACCAATAACCAATTCCCCAGAAAGATGAAAAACAAGGTGGAGGAACTTGGGTGAAGCGTTTATAACCAGGGTAGTGAGATCAGTTTGTTTGAGAGACCATGGGCTCAAGGGCCACCTGGGTTCCCTCTCCTGATTCAGTTAACATGTAAATTACAAACTAGGAGAAAGTGACAACAGCAAGGATGTTTCGAAGAAGGCAAAGATGGAAGATGACAGTGTCCTAGTTCTCTGCCTTTTCCTCTTTTCCTAAGTCCAGGACTTAGAATACTTAAAACTAAGTGAAGTCCAGGACTGCCCTCTTCCCTAGATTCCTTCACCACTTCTCCTGTCTTCCTCCTGCTTTTTCTTTTTTTAACCATTATTGTTCCTTGATTTAGTTCCTAGTTTCTCACTGGATCTACTGACATTTATGTGGACAAACAACTATGGTAGAGAGAAAGAGCACAGGGCTCTAGTCACTTATGAACGGTGCAACATTGGGGAAAGTCACATGACTGTAAGCCTCTGATTCTTGATTTTTAAAATGGGATTAATGCCACACTGCAGGGTTGTTGTATTTAAAAGGGGACGGAGGTCACCAAAGCCTTTTGAAAAGTGTTATCACATGGATGATTCCTCAATCCCAAGGTGCACATTTTGCTCCACATTTTTAACATCTCTGAAATAAGTCTGTATCTTGCAATCAGTGTATGTCATAGTTTAATTGGCAGCATTTCCCATAAAATACTGGCATGATTGATGGAGTGTTAGATTATATAAAACATTATATTCTACTTTTTAAAAAGTTGGTTAGTGGGGCGCCTGGGTGGCTCAGTGGGTTAAAGCCTCTGCCTTAGGCTCAGGTCATGATCCCAGGTCCTGGGTTCGAGCCCCACATCGGGCTCTCTGCTCAGCGGGGAGCCTGCTTCCCCCTCTCTCTGCCTGGCTCTCTGTCTACTTGTGATCTCCGTCTGTCAAATAAATAAATAAATAAAATCTTTAAAAAAAAGTTGGTTAGTGTCAGATACCCTGGTTAATTACTTGGGATAGAGCAATGATGACAGATGATTCTTAAAACCCAGCTTTATAGAACTTTGTGATGAAGAGGTCTCAGTATACTAGCACTAATTTGAAATCAGATTGCTGTATTTGAAAATAAATGTACTAATATGGCTATCTCTAGGTGCTGGACTTCCAGGTAACTTTTTCCTTGTACTTACCCAAGTTTTCCACATCAAATATGTGTTGTGCATGTGTAATACATATATATAGCACTATGTATTTGTGTATATATATTGCATTAAGAAAACAGTAATAAAAAATATTTTAAAAGCTTCTTAAGTGCAAAGAAATGGGCACTCTTGACCATGAAATGGACTATTATTCTTGAGGTAAACTTGGCATATGTCTGAAAAGCCTTAGAAACATGTACATCTTTCCCTTTACGTGAGATACCTAAGTTAGGCAAATACATAGAGACAGAAAGTAGCATAGGAGCTGGGGGAGGAGGAATGGGGAGTTACTATTTAATGGGTACAGATTTTCTCATTGGGATGATGGAAACATTCTGGAAATGGACAATGGTGATGTTTGCACAACACTGTGAATATACGTAATGCCACTGAATTGTACATAGAAATGGTCAAAGTGGTAAACTTTGTTATGCATCTTTTATCACAATTTTAAAAAATTCCACTGGGGGTACCTGGGTGGCTTAGTCGATTAAGCGTCCGACTCTGGATTTCCACCCAGGTCATGATCTTAATGTCATGAAATTGAGCCCTGGGGCAGGCTCGGTGCTCATGGAGCCTGCATAAAATTCTCTCTCCTTCTGCTCCTCCCACCCCCCCTAAAATAAATAAACAAAAATCTTTAAAACAATAAAAATAAAAATTGTATATCCTTTGAAAATAAAATAAAATAAAAAAGCTGCTTACCACTTTGAGGATTCAGAATATGATGCTTATTCAATGACCAGCCTCCTAGGTTAGAAGCATCCATCTCAAAGCCTTGTAAGATGACTGTCCTTTTCTCCCAGAGGATAAAGTCAGGGCATGTTTCATATTCATATCCTACAGATACTGCAAACAAAGAGTTAATAACACATTAGCACATTTTAAAGTATTTCCTTCATTTTTACAATGGTTGATAATTCTGTGGGTATTGCATTTGCTATTGAATTCTAATGCGGGTTGAAATTCGACTGCAAGTGCCTTTCACCTCACACAGCACGGCAGAGCGCCAGCATCCAAAAGTGATCATCAGTCAGCACGTACTGGGTACATACTCAGATGAGTGAGTGCGTGCTCTCTGTCATTAGGTACATACCGTATGTTTACCGACATCAAGCTTTGGGCTTTGGGGTTGGAGGCTGTGTTGGAAAACTGAAGAAACAAGCTCTCTGAAGGCTTAAGCTATGCTGATACAATTTTTTTCTTTACTCTTTTAGAAGAGGCGCAAGGAGGGCTGGTTTCTTCTCTCTCTAGGGTGCAAAACGCACTTAGGAAGCTGGTTTTGGTGTGCTGGGTCACTTATACAACAACTGACTACACATGAGACTAATACAAATCGATTTGTCCAATTTATATTTTCTCTTGTGCTAACTGGCCTTTAGTTTGCCGAGAAGTCTGAGTTTGCTTTGAGTGTGGCAAGTGTAAATTCCACCTTGTGCACGTTATATTTTGGTTTCTGCATAGAGCTAACCAATGGGATATCACCCAACATTTGGCCTCAACTCTTATGAAGCACAGATGTTGCGCATTAAACTTGGAACCCTGGAATGCCACTGAAATGGGAAGTGGGAAACGAGGTAGCATGGGTTCCTCTGCTCTACTGAAATATGTCTAGCTCAAGTACACCAAATCCCAGTCATTTTCTCAGTTGGTAAACCTGCTTACCTGTTGGAACCCCAGATTTCTGAGTCTTGAATTTAAAATGTTTTCTGTCCTCATAATGTTCTAAGCCTGAGAGTATTGGCTCATTAAACTGCATACCCCGAAGCTGCTTTCCCCCTTTCTGGAAGCTTCAAATATCCCTAGCTAGTAGTTGGCCATTGCTTTTCCAGTTTCTGTCTCTACCTGACTCTTTAGATGCCTCTGGAGAACTCATCCCTCCTTTTGTCATTTGGTTATGAAAACTGGTAATGAAAATATGTGCTTAAACAATGCCAGAAAAATAGGACCTAAGATGAAAAATTAAAGCAAACTAGTTTCGGGTTTTGGCATTGGGTGAAGGGAAAAGATGTTAATTTTAGTCAAACTGATTTATATGTGCATGTGTGTGTGTGAGCATATGTACATATAAGCCAAAAAGTCCTTATGATTATGAATATACAACTCTCTAGCATTGTGGATCATCTATGGCCAATTTTAAATCATATGTTGGCTTCTTTTTGTCCCTTGCTCTACCAAAGCTTTAATAGGGATCTTATAGGGCCATCGTCCTGGGATGTGTGACCTGTGCAGTCGCACAGGGGCCCATGTTTTGAAGGGTCCCACAGTTTGTTTAATGCTCTGCTGCCACTGCCTTGAAATCCTTAATAATTTTTTAACACAAGGTTCTGTATTTTCACTTAACACTGGGCCCTGCAAATTATGTAGCCAGTCCTGATGGGGATGCCCTTCTACCCTGCCATCAGCTGGTGAAGACTCAGGGAATGCGAACTCATTTTATTATTAGTCTTAACCAAGCATTATTAGCAAGGGAGATCAATGGGGAGCGGGAAAGATTAATCATAAAATGGAAATAATTTCTAAATGGAAATTAGTTCGGGATCATTCTGTGTTCTCTATTAAGTTGGATGGAAAATGCTGTTCTCTATTAAGGTGGATGGAAACAGAATTCCAGTGATGGAAAAGCATCTCAAAGGTAGTCTACTTTGGGTTATAGTCATGACACAAATCATTGCTGTCAAACAACTTCTTAGATATCTTATCATGACCCCCAATGCTTGTTAAACAACTCTGGTAGAGTGGAAAGAGTTGGTTTTAGAGCTAGAGTCAGAAAAGATTTCAACTTTTGGGTCTGCCATTAACTAGCTATTTGGTGTCAGGTGAATTATTCTGCATCTCTGAGAATCATGGTCTTCTCTGGTAAGAAAGTCAGGGCAGGGGAGGATGGACTAGAATTGCTAATTTTTAGACCCTTTGGGGTCAGGGAAACTTTTATTATGAATTTGATAGAAGTTATGAATCTTCTTCTTAGATTTCTTCCTAGAAAGATGCAGATGAGGGGCGCCTGGGTGGCTCAGGTCATGATCCCGGGATCAGGATGCTCTGCTCAGCAGGGAGTATGCTTCTCCAGCTCCATCTCCCTCTGTCCCTCCCCTGCTCATGCATTCTCTCTCCCTCTCTCTCAAATAAGTAGATAAAAATCTTTAAAAAAAAAAAAGAAAAATGCAGATGCACACATAATTTTGTATATAATTCTAGAGCTTCAGTGACCTCCTGAAATCCAAAAAACCAAAGATTTTTTGTACTAGATAATTCATACAGTGCCCCTTGAGCACTAACACTCTGTGATTCCAAAGTGCATTCTTTCAACATTGTGTTTGATCGATTCTGGTTGGGGATTAAACCCAAAAGCCTAAGAGAGCATCGCATTTCATGTTGGCAAAATCAGGTGGCGAGAAAGCATACTTGGGGCCATGTTGGTGTGTTGAATAACACGGTTTCTGCTTCTCTTGCCAACATTTAAAAGTCCTGATGAATAAATAATCACAGCGACAATTACAGGTTCCCTAAAAGCCATCATCTCCTTCCCTACCATTGTCAGGATCTGCTTTTTGTACATTGTAAGCCTGGTGAGCTCCCTTGGAATCCTTTCTCCGGAAGGTGATTATGCAGTTTTGCAAATAAGTAGTGTGCCCTGGTGACCTCCAGTGGTGGTTTGGAGCCGGATTTTTCCCTCTCAGTAACAGTTAAAGATCCCCCTAACTCTGTGGCAGGAAATGCTTATATAAAGTATCAATTAAAGAGTTCTCAGTGCAATGGTAATGAGACATACTCTTTTCACCTCATATCTGCTTTTGGAATTGCTCTCTAGTCCACAACAAAAAAGTGCATTGGCTGCAAACCCCACAATGATATTACTTTTTTCCCCTAGTCATGGCAAATAGCAACCAGGCAGCCACTTAATAAGTTCCCTCTAATTTTTATTAGGTTTACTTTCTTGGGAGAAAGCTCTATGAGCTAATAAAGTTATAATTTATACTTAAGACTTATCCAAAATCTCAACTAACTTTAATGAGAATGGCTGTATGTTGGGGTATTTTTGTATGTTGCTTCTTGCTCAGAGTAACAAGGCGAGGTTTCTTTCCGACAGCAGCCCATTTTAACATAATCCTAGAATTTGCAGTCAGTTTAGGAGAAGATGGACATTTCACCCCACAGAGCTGAGCTACTCTCCAAATGCACAGGAAACTGGCAAATACAGAAGCAACCAATCCTAGACTTCTCTCGTGGAGGCAGACTGTAACACACCAAATGCCTGCTCTTTTTCATATAATTAAAAATGGGGGGAGAGGGGCTATTCAGGGCTGGCAATGAAAATGCTGAGCCCCGACATTACACTCTGCCTGGTACTGTGGCAGCTGAGTAATGTGATAGGAAGAAAAAATAATCATTTGTAAATATTTCAGAGGAGCTGCAGAAGACACAGTGGTCTGGCAGTGGGCCGAGATAGGCGGTGGTGGGGGGTGGTCCCTGGACGGTATATATTGGGAGGGCAGGGGAGAAAAGAGCCATTAGTATAGCAGAAGGCGTTTTCTGAATGATGTGACTGCCTGCCTTGAGACACCCTTAATTCTGTCTGGATTTCTGTTTTCCTGTGTTCTCTCCCTTACCTCCACACAGAGATATTAATGGGATGTTTCTTCACCAAGAGTCATTGCTGGTCAAGATAGCATGGTTACATTTGCAGAAGGCTCTGTCCTCTGGTCACAGGATCACACCTTTGACTTGACTGTTAGTCATCTTGCAAATATTAACACTGGCTTATGAAGACTTTATTATACCTGTTTATAAAGAAAGACTGTAGCTTGCTCCCCCAAAGTCACTGGACATGGGGCAAAGAACTGAATGCTCATTCTACTTCTCCAAGCAGCAGATTTTGTATAATGTGGGGATTACAAGAAGGCTGAGGGCCATGGTGCCCCTGACATCCAATTCAGTGTCTGTGACATTCATCTATAAGGGCTGGGATAGGAGACTGACAATAAACAGCCAAGGTAAAGATGTTATGCAAGGAAGCTAATGTGCAAAATATGAGGAGATTAGGCAGATGATTTTCAGCAGCTTCAGGATAAGGCTTCAGAAATCATAATGGTTGCATTTATGAAAGTAATACATAATTAAAAGTAGTTTGATAGTGTGAGAAACTGACACGTTACCTCATGAACTCAAGGAATATCTAAAAATAATTTCATGATATTTAAAAGGTAACCAACAACAAGATAAAAACTTTTTTATCCAAAAGAAATCATTAAATAGAATAAACATTTCCCATTCTTTTCAAATAGATTAATGCAAAACAACCACAAACAATAACAACCAAAGACAAGAGACCTAAGGAACCAAAGGCCTTGGCAACAGTAGACCAAGACTAGATAGATAAAGTGCTATCTACTGAGAACAGGTATGCTCTCTTAGAACTTCTACCTTTTCCTATTCTCTGGTGATTTATCATAGGATAGGATGACCCCAGAGGCTCCTCAGTTTGACACATTGCTCAGTGGCCTGAAATGCTTTGTTGATTTATCTATTATTCCTGGCTCACCAGGAGTGTCAGAATTAGGTGATGAATTTTTATCAAGTGCCTTTTCAGCACTTATGGAAATATTCCCATAGTTTTCTTTTTTAACCTATTAAGCTGGTGAATTATAGCCATAGGCTTCCTAATGTTGAATGATCTTTGTGATCCTAAAATAAACTCTATTCAGGGCACCTGGGTGGTTCAGTTGGTTAAGTGTCTGACTCTGGACTTCGGCTCAGGTCATGATCTCAGGGTCCTCAGTGGGGACTCTGTTTGAGATTCTCTTCTCTTCCCTCTGCTGCACATCGGCCTCCACCCCCATCAAACAAACAAACAAACAAACAAACAAATCTTTTAAAAAAAATTTCTTTGGTTATAATGTATTTTTTTTAACTGAATCACTGGATTTGATTTGGTAATTCTTGGGATCGATACCCTAGCAGTATACAAAAATAAGGTTTAGTCATGATAGTGCTAAAAGTGAGGTAGCAGGATGAAGAAAAGTGAGGTAGCAGTAGGAAAAGAAAAAAGCATCCAACAGTGAAGTAACCCCACAAGAGGTCCTGTACACTGAAATCTAATATAATGAGAATTTTTTCCCCTAGCTGCTCTGTTTGAGCCTCACTGTGTAGTAGTGAGCCCAGAACATGGATGACCTCTTAGATGCCACCAAGGCAGGATGATGTTCTGGCTCACACTCACATTTGTGATGGCCTCTGTGTACCTGGGCACAGCACTCCTCTCCCTTGGGGGCATGTCATTCCATTTCATAGGCAAGGCTAAGGGGTCTGCTTTAGCCTCCAGCTTTGTTCATTTATTTGTTCAGTCATTCAACAAATATGCAATATTTAATGGGCATCTCTTATTAGGAACTGGAGCTATGAGGATGAAGAACACAGAACAGGACAAGACTTCCTCCTGTCACTGCCTCTCCCCCTGCCACATGGAGCTCACATTCTAGTGGGAGGATGAAATATAAAAACAACACACACACACACACACACACACAGAGTGATAAATGTTATGATAGGAAAATGAAGTGTATTAGTAGTGAGTGTAACAAGAGACTTTAAGGTGGAATGGAGAAACAAGGAAAAGCCTCTTTATGCAGAAGGGGGTTTATCTTACAAAGTAGAGGGAAGAACATTCTAGAGAGAGCAGCATGTGTGCAAGGCCTTGAGGCTTGGTATCTCTGGGAGATTTAAAAAAGGTCAGGGTGCCTAGAGGGTGGGTTTCTCTCGAGTGTATCAAGAACAAACCCCTCCTCTTCCCAGTGTGCAGTACTTAGGCATTTTTCTCGGGAGAGGTTTTAGGAAATAGAGTCACCTTGAAAATGGACTGGTTATCTTTTAAAACAATGTGATTGATTAAAAGGGATACAATGTTATAATAGAAAGAAGGGGGCTGTTATTTAATAACTCAGCAAACCTTCACTGAGCTGCTCTATGTGCTATGCAGGTGATGGGCTGAGCACTGCAGATTCAGTGGATATTACCCAGGGTAGGATAATTTGTCATTTGAGAGAGGCCAAACCCTGAAGGGTTACCTATCTTTTGGAACTTTCATCCACAACCCCTTTAATAACTATCACAAAAATAATATCACCTTACATTTATAGAACACACAATAGTTAAATACATTTTTGTGTATATTACCTAAATGGAAGACTCACAAAAACCTATGAAGAAGATACATTTACTCCCATTTGATAGATGTGATGAGAGTCAGAGAGGTAGTGTGACTAGTTCAAGGTCATCTGGCTAGTAAATGGCAGTGACTCATCAGCAAGTGCTTCTTTCCGCTATGCTAGATCACAGCTATAAAGGGCAAGACCCATGGTTCAGAAGTGCTAAATAAATAATCTTTTATTTACTCTGAGTTAAAGAGATAAGGATTGGAAGGAGGCCAGGCCTAGCCTTGAAAGAAAAGTACCCTGTATTCTGGTTGGCCCAAAGTAGCACCCAGTTATGTTGTTGTCTTGATGTAATTATGAACAGCATCTCAAGCATCAAAAGTATCTGGTTTGAATAATAAATTACATGGTCACCCAATCTTGGAGAGATATCTCCATCCTGCTCTGGTATGAGGTGGTAGAGGGGACTGGAAGGCAAGAACAATTATAAATGCTACCTTGGAAAATAGGACATATGGTTTGGAAAATCATTCAAAGATTCTGTCTCTTGACTATGTCATCTTACCAATGGCTTTCAAATTCTTACGCCTGAAAGTTATTTGTGACCCAGCATATACATGGGGAGACACACACACACACACACACACACATGCATGTGCGCATGTATAATCGAAGCCAAGTTTTCTAGAACAACGTTCTCCTAATAGCTTTACATTCTGGTATTTTCTATTCTGTTCACTTTTGTTCTATGCCATTCCATTCTGTTCCATTTTGTTCCATGAAAACAATACTGGGTCGGGGTGCCTGGGTGGCACAGTGGATTAAGCCTCTGCCTTCGGCTCAGGTCATGATCTCTGGGTCCTGGGATCAAGCCTTGCATTGAGCTCTCTGCTCATTGGGGAGCCTGCTTCCCCAACTCTCTTGCTGCCTGTCTCTCTGTCTTACTTGTGATATCTCTCTCTGTCAAATTAAATAAATAAAATCCTAAAAAAAAAAATTACTGGTTAACTCACCAGAGAGATTTCATAATCTACTAATGGGTGTGCCTAGCAGTTTGAAATGGGCATGGACCATTGCTTACCAGGATATCAGCGTCATTTAAAAATCCTGGTAGGCTCCAGGCATGCTTACTTCTGGAGGTCCTATCTCACATCTTGTCAAACATATTAAAATGGATATAACCACAACACATACCCTGCATTAAACATATTTCATATGCAAGTGTGAAAATTGAGAAGCAGTTGACAAGCTGACATAATGCTTCATTTTGTAGACATGTATTTAAACATTTATTAATGTTGATTTTCTGGTTTTCTTTTCATATTTTGGTGCCAATATACTTATTTTTCAGGTTGCAAACATTTTCACCGGTCCTTGAAAAACCCATATCCTTGGTGCTCTGCCTATAAAGCTGAATGGATAAAACAGCCCCGCTCTCAGTTAACGATTATGAATTCATGAGTGGAGCGAAATGATGAAAGATTATTATCTCTGCTAGCTTCTTTGACAGAAAGCCACTGGGGCGTTGAATTGGGTGCTCGGTAAGGTGGGTTGGTCAATTTAGTGAAGAGAGGCCTCAGGGAGAGGCGTGCAGAACTCAGGACCGTGAGATCCGAGTTTGAATCCCTGCTCTGGAGAGGACTTTAGGCAAGTCACTTGCTCTTTCTGAACCTCAGTTTCCCCCTCTGCAAAACGAGGATCATATTCACTGCCCTATGCCTACAAGGCAGGAATGTTATAAGGATTAAATGAGATCATGTACGTGAGAGTACTTCGCAAATTGTAAAGCACTGCCTATTTATTATTAAAATATTCAGTGGCTGCGATTTTTGTGGCTGCCCAGCCTGCGTAGGTTTTACTGAAGGGAAATTTATGAACACTAAAGCATCGTTCTCGGGGATGTTTTGTGTGCACAAAGCAACCGTAGCTTAGTACCTATTACTATTAATGTTCCCTTGTTTCTCTCTAACACAATTTAGACAGACTCCTATGCACCGTGAACCTTTAGGAAGTCTAGTTCTCTCTGCAACACCACTCTTTCTTGCCAAACTACTGTATTAAATAATTATGCAATTGTTGTTGCCAATAACCTTGAAAAAAATAGAATTCTTTATTGCAGTGCTACTAAAGGCGATGGCTGATTTCCTGAACTTCCAGGACTTCAAACCACTGCGATTTAATTTAATTAAAATGAAGACCGGGCAGAATGCATTATTACATATTGATAATGTATGCGGACCCAGGCAGACATAGGGAATTATTTTGACAAAATTCATATAATGGATGCAGATCAGAGCCCCCGAACAAGCCAGTTTGTCAAATTAAATAAGCCATCTCTAGAATTTTAACAGCACTGTGAACTTAACAATAATGATTTTTTTACACTGTTTAGCAAGCGGCAGAGTTGGGAAAAAAACTAAATAATATACAATGATTTCCAGACATCATACCTTATTTAGAACTAGAGAATCAAGTACTAGGGCCAAATTATTTCAAATGCACAGATGGAGTTTTTTAGCAGTGGAATCTTATCTGTTTATCAGACAACAAAATCTTTAAGCCGGATGAACTAGAGATTCTGGTTTTTGTACTGCAACCCTGGGGGTGATTTTACTCTTCTTCTACTTGATCAATATTGTACTTGGATTAATCAATCTTATCAGTTGTCATTGATACTTTCCCAAGGAAGTAGTTCACACAATCTCTGTTGGTAATTTACTTACTCTGGTATTGTCCCTCTACTTGCGAAAGCTGTTGCATTGCAAACAAAACAACCCAAAACCAAAACCAAACCAAAACAAAACAAAAGACGGTGGGATACTGTAGGATCTCAGGCACTATCTCACTGTGGCTGTCCCTCAACCTTCTATTCTTCTTCTGAGACACCCTATCCCTTAGGAATGCCACCAATTCCCCATAGCTGAGCTACGTGAGAAACAAGAGTCCCACATTTCAAACTAAGTGGGCATTTCAGTTTAGATATTCACCATCACTTCAAATTCAGCTTGTTTAAAGCTGTTCTCCTCTTTCTCCGTCGCCCAGAAATAGGTGGGACAGAGGTTCATATTTAACGGGCATGAAAAGGAAAGAAGAGTGGGAGAACTTTCCAGCCATAGTTTTAACCCAAATCCTTGCTATAACTGGGACTGTATGAATATAGGTCAAGGTTTGTCTCCTATTACTGTTGTAACAGATTACCGCAAACACAGAGGCTTCAAATGAAACAGATTTATCATCTTACAGTTAAGGAGGTAAGAAGTCTGAAATGGGTCTCACTGTGCTAAAATCAAGGTGTCAGCAGGCTGATTCCTCCCAGAGGCTCTAAAGAAGAATCCATTTCCTTGCCTTCTCTAGCTTCTAGAGGTCACCAACATCCTTGTTGCTTGGCTCACTTCCCCCATCTTCAAGACCAGCAATATCTGACCCTGCTGTACCTTTCTTCTATGGTTATACCTTCCTATAACTCTGACCTCCCTTTCTGACTCCATCTTCCACTTTTAAGGACCCTTGTGATGACACTGGGCCCACCTGGATAATCCAGGATAATCATCCCATCTCCAGGTCAGCTGATCAGCATCCTTAATTCCTTTTGCCATGTAGCATAAAACATTCACAGATATCAGGGATGAACATCTTTGGGGGGGGGTGGTCATTATTCTGCTTGCCAAAAGACTATACTAGAACTTCTGAATCTGAAGCAAACCTGAGAAGTGACGTATATATAGCAACATTGTCAATATCTGGTGCAAAATGTAGTCTGTTTCTTCTCACATTAGTTAAGCAATTATAAAATATGGGCAGGAGTACAACTAAATATTTTCTTCATGTTTCAGATTTAGTCATGTCCATGAAGATACAAGCTCAGTGGCCACATACTTGATCCCTTTGTCTTCACTCATTTATGACCTGAACATTTATAGTCTGTTGTGTTCTTCAGGTGCTCACAATCCATCTGCAGAGAATTAGATTCTCCGACTTCATTCTACCACCTGCTCTAAAATTTTACCATTGTCAAATTCTCTTAGTCTTCATGGATATGGAAATGGAGACTAGGTAGTAAATAAAAATCCCTTTAACCATGATTATCAGGGACATTTCCTACAAGGTAAATATTCCATGATCCATTTTAGGCACCATGCTTGAGATTATTTTGACTATTTTGTTTGAGATCTTTGCCAGTGTTTTTTCTCCACCCTAAAAAAATATGTCCTTTAAGTGCACATAAAATATTATGAGTAACACTTTTTTCCTCTCTGGATATTTCTGAGTAGATAAATTTTCTTTTGCTTTTGTTACCGTTATTAGCCTTAAAAGTGAACCAACAACATATACTTTAGCATTTTAATTGAGGCCAATTTATAGTTAGAATGCTTCAGGAAGTTTTGTTTTGAAGATTATTTATTTATTTATTTGATAGAGAGATCACAAGTAGGCAGAGAGGCAGAGAGGCAGAGAGGAGGAAGCAGGCTCCCCGCTGAGCAGAGAGCCCAACGAGGGGCTTGATCCCAGGATCCTGGGATCCTGGGATCATGACCTGAGCCAAAGGCAGAGGCTTTAACCCACTGAGCCACCCAGGCGCCCCATGCTTCAGGAAGTTTTAACCAGGAATATCACTGTAGAAATAGAAAGTAAACCAATACCCATCGGCAAACAGTAGGAACAGAAGCTTCATCCCTGGTGTGTATACTAGAAAGTCTTTGCTTTTCTTAGTGTTTTAGCTATTTATTCAATAATCCATGGGTATATTAGAGGCTAGTCATTAAGATTGCTTAACTACAACAAGGAAGAAAATTTTAGAATCTTTAGCACTGGAGGTATTTAAAAGAAAGAGAAGTAACACATTTTATGCATAAAGTAAGGTTGATAAAATGATGCAGACACCATGGAAAACAGTTTGGTGGTTTCTCAACAAGTCAAACAGAATTACCATATGATCTAACAGATCTATTCCTAGGTATATTTCCCCAAGAAGTGAAAACAGATATTCAAAGAAATACTTGCATATGAATGTTCATAGCAGCACCACTCATGATATCTAAGAGGTGTAAAGCAGCCCAAATGTCCATCAGTTGATGAATGAACAAACAAAATGTGGTATCCATGCAACAGAATATTCTTCAGTCACAGAAAGGAATGAAGCACCGATACATGCTTTGACATGGATGAACTTTGGAAACACTATGCCAAGAGAAAGAAGCAAAATATGAAAGATGATATATTGTATGATTCTATTTGTTTGAAATATTCAGAAGAGGTAGATGCATAAAGACAGAAAGGAGGCTGATGGTTGTCAGGGCCTGGAGAAGAGGGAGAAGTGAACAGTGACTGTTGGTGTGTGTGGGGTGCCACTTTGTGGGGTAATGCTGAGAATGTTCTGGAATTAGATATTGCTGATAGTTGTACGACACTGTGAAAACACTAAAAATCACTTATTTGTATACTTTAAACAAGTGAACTTTGTGGTATGTGAATTATATCTCAATAAAGCCATTATTTAAAAAAGTAAGGTTGAGCTGCATTTATGTGAACCCTGGCAAGAAATAGCTGCTAGACATTGTCTTGGTCAGCTCTTCATGAGAGTACTGGGTAAACTGCTAAGTGTCACAACTTAAGAAAAAACTAAAAACACACACACACACACACACAAATCAGTGAACCAGTAGGGGTTCTGTGGAGGGTAAATAAGAAAGTAGAAAACAAAGCCCTACGGAGAAAAGTTAGTGGAATTTTGGGTTATCCTAGGGAAGCAAAATCTTTAGGATAGTATCCCGGAGAGAACATGAGGTTTGAGTGTGCAACAGTCCAGGTCCCTGCAGGAATCACACATCAGACTCAAGTGTTCATGCAGAGAGTCAGATGAAGGGGCTATTTACAGCAACATGAGCAGGGTGAAGGGAATCAACAAGGGCTGGTGACCCACTCAGGGACTGGCAACACTGAGAAGCTTCCCGGGTTTGCAGGGGCAAAGGGAGGGAATGATGATACAGAAGACCAGAGAGCCTGGGGATGTGGAGGAGGGGCTACCAGACAGGAGCCAACATCTTCTAATGTAGTTGTTGCCAGAACTGCAATGAGGCAGGGAAAGCGGTAAATACCCTGACCTCTTTCTCCTTCCACCCTGCAGTCTCCAGATGGTGTCACCCCTTGACCACTTCAAATGGGAAGCTAGAGCATGAATGAGTCCAGGCATTGGGTTCCCTAGAAGCCAGCCTCTCATAGCCCAGAGAAGGGTACAGAAGAGATGTGTGTGTGTGTGTGTGTGTGTGTGTGTGTGTGTGTGTGTGTGTGTGTTTGGTGCAAGGAGGGAAAATGGAGAATAACTGAGTACTTGCCTGCTATACCTAGTTCCCTACTTAAAGAAGCTGAGACAAGAAATACCTACCTAGGCTCCAAGCTTTATACGTTATAATCTCAATACTCCAGCCACCAACAGAACTGCAAAAACACTACCAGTGCTGAACATCTGTTGAGTGCTTACTGTGAATGCAGCACTTTACATTATTTACCTCATTTAATCCTCCTATTATAATAACCTATGAGCAGCATTCTCTTCATGATACCCATTTTATAGATGGAGAAACTGTGGCACCTGGGGATTAACTCATGGATCCAATGTTTCATAGCTACTAAGTAGACAAGTGATGATTTGAACCCACAGAGGGAGTCTCACTCCAGAGTTGTTCTCTTAACCATTACAGTCATGGAAATAGGGATTGAGCAGGAGTCTGTAGGCCAGCTGACAACCTCAATGGTAGTTAGCCTAATGGTAGAACTCTGCTTAAGGTATTTACTCTATGGCTGACACAATCTGATATTCTAAGAGGACTCCAAATGCACAATACAGAGTAAGTCACCAGACTGTGGGGTCTAAAAAGCCAAGAGAAAGGGAGGGTAGTTAATATGGGAGAAGTGATGAGTTCAGGCATCAGTGCAGCTGAGTCACCATGGAGGGTGGCAGCAGACTCTTGCTGCAGAGGGGACAGCTGGAGATGTTGCTAAGTTGACAGAGCAGATGCTGGCTTCCTAGAACTACAATGTATCTTCAGCAAGGCTGCAGTTTGCTGATGCCTTTTCTTGTTCTTTCTTACTTTCCCATGTCTTTACAGTAACTCCTCACTAACTGAGGAAATCTGAACCACTCTATGTTTCTTGCACTCTAATAAAGTCCAACTAAGATGAGTTAATTTTTTAAATATATGAGGATCTCTTGGGCAAAGAAAAGTCACTAGTCTTTGTTTCCCCCCTCTATTTGTTTTTCTCTGGAAAGAAAGGGGGGAAATTGACGCACCACAGTCTAAAAGATAAATGTCAGTTAAATGGGAGCTCCATCCTCCAAGGGAGGATATGAAAACATCTCCTCTGGAGAACTTTAAAAATAGTCTTCTCATCTGTCCAAGGGTGGTTTCCATGAAATACTGCCTGAAGGCACAAAAGTCAATGGCTCCCAACTGTGACTCCACGTGTCAGGTCCCTTAGGAAGTTTTCACTGTCTTCTACAGGGTGGGAGGACAAAAAAAAGACATTGCTATCTCTCTGTCTGTCTCTCTCTGAGCATCAGTATTAGATTGCTTACTGTCATTTTTTTAGGACAGAATATTCTCTTTTCTGATGTTAAGATATCCCTCTCCTTGATGAAATTATGGTAGTGGTAGGAGAGTAGTAGATTATAGTAGTTTTTTTTTCCCTTTCTTTTTAAGATATTCTTGGTTGGCAAAATAAAAAGTTGGCAAGTCTGTTTCAGTTAATTTTTTTAAATGTCATTTATCTGACAGAATTAAATATCTGAGAACCATAGGCCCAAAGGACCTCTAAAGGTTCCTACTATCTCTAAGATCTAGGTTTTAAAGTCTTGAAATAACAGCAAATCAAAAGAACTGGGAAAGTGAGATTTTTTTTTTTTTTTTGCATTTAGCCTACTGAAGTAACAAATTAATGGAGTTTAACTATCTTAGACAGAAGAGATAATAAGTGGAGATGCCTATAAGTTAAAATTTTGTAGTTTCTAAGTGGAAATGACAGTCTAAATGTCAAACCCCAAAACATGGCCTAAAGAACGCCACACCAAAGGTCACAGTTAGAAGGCAATATTCAGCTCTGGAGACAGTTACAAGTCAGATAGTGTGTGACGCCTCTGGTACACAGCCATCCTGAGAGGAGAACTAAACTAGTTTTGAAGCAAAAATCTGTCAAAAGGGAACACTAAATAGGTCCAAAGAAAGTGGTCTGGATGAAAAATGCCTTAGATCCTTTAAATAAAAGAAAACCATAATGTTCTGGTACATAATTATTCCACATACAAATTAATATGCAACTAGTATTTTCTGTTTGGTGAACATAATGCTGCTATTTACAAAGAATTAGTACAACATACCCAAAGCCTCTGCCAGGCCCCAAACCTTCTGTCCATAGATGTCGGTCTTATTCCAAGCAAATGTGTAGATGAGATTAATTGCAGCAGGAAACCACTTCTGTGTGAGCCGTCCTTCCACAGCCACCGTGAGGTGTACTTTTATCATTCCCACCGGAATGGTCGAATGCGTCAGAAGGATCCGGAGCAGAGTTTTATACCCAGGGGTGCGGCTGCTCAAGTAACTCAGCCTCACAAAGCTGGAAGGAATGGGAATCTCCTCCTGTACAACCTGAAAGACAAAAAGCCAGATGAGCTCCATCAGTGGTCATGGGTAGAGGACACTGCGTGCTTTCTTGTCTTAGAGACACACCAAAGGAGAGAGGCTAAAGGGATCCTGCGGACGCCAAGGCAAGAATCTTGGTGAGGCTGTGTGGCCATAGGTTTCGAATTTTGCACTGAATCCACATGGGGACAAGACATCCAAGCAACCCTGAGGACTGTGCTCCTTTTTTCCTTGCCAGGAAAGACTGTAAAAAGAACAGTTTTAGTTTGTCAACAGTGTTCCAAAAATTGCTTAGTAGGAGTTGGAAAAGATCACACTGCTGAATGTCAAGCATTTCAGTGCTATGTGCTGCACTGAGGGGTCTTTTTCTTATATATACATACAGAAAATCTTGTTTGGAGTATTAAGTCATATATCACAAAACCACTGCTATAATCCTTATTCAAGCCAGGCTCTCTAGGAGGAAGGACTCCAGAAACAGGCTCAGCAAAGTGATATTTTATGACAGAGATTATGGTTTCCCTAGAATTAATCTTTACTGATGCCATCAAACCTGTCTTCTTTGGACCTTTGGAATGACCCTAAGGGTCAATTTTTAAATCAAATTTTGCTTACTTATTTCTCTGTGCTTCGACCTACCAATAGCTGGGAATAAGTTTTTCCAAGTTGGCACTTGTGACTGAGAAACAAATAACTCCTATTAACTCCTATGCACATTTTACACTAAATGCTGGTCCCAGAATGAAACTACCACTTGGCTTCTTTTTTTTTTAAAAGATTTTTATTTATTTGACAGACAGATCACAAGTAGGCAGAGAGGCAGGCAGAGAGAGAGAGGAGGAGGAGGCAAGCTCCCTGTTGAGCAGAGAGCCCGATGTGAGGCTCGATCCCAGGACCCCGGGATCTTGACCTGAGCCGAAAGCAGAGGCTTTAACCACTGAGCCACCCAGGCACCCCACCACTTGGCTTCTTTAATTAATTGCTATTGCTTAGTTGTATATTTGCACAGATGGAGTTAAACAACCAAAAGTGGTCACTAAAACTGAATCCTGTGTTCCGTGACTTTGAATTTTCAAAACTCAGCCAAAGAAAGAGCCTATCCAATACTTTTAAGGTGACATGAATATTGTGGATACTTTGTGCCCTCACTCATTTTTAGCTCAGAACCTTGTTCCTTTTCCAAACGAGTGCACATAGTAGGACAGGTTGTTAGACACATGGTATCTCATATTGTCCAGGATTTCTGGTCATTCTTTTTCTGGGGACATAAACTGTTTTTGTCCATTCTTTGCCTGATTTTCCTTCCTTAACATTAGCTCGTTGATACCCGAGCTGTCCAATGGCTTTGTCTTCTTAGACGACGGCAGAAGTACAACAGTGAAGGCCAGTGGGACACTTACCACCTTAGTACATCATTTCCCTTTGGAAACATGCAATCCTAGAGGAGTCTGAAAACTTCTGTGCTGAAAGATACCTGTACTTCCTAATGACAAGTATACAGAGATTGGAGTACCAGTTCAATGCACTCATAAAATACGGTCTTGTTTTTTCCTCCTTTCTACGGAAAACCAGTGGAAAAGACAGGAGGGGCAACTCATTGGACTCCTTTTCCCGCACAGCACTATTTTTTTGGGGAGTCTTTCACAGGTGGTATCCTTTGGGCATTGCTAACAGCTGCTGGGAATGCTGTGATAGAAGAAAAAAAAAATTCAATCTCAAAATGTCCATTGACTTCCTCTTGATTATACCTCTTGAATTCTGGACCTGTGTGACTTGGGTCCATTTTGGTGGCTTTTGAATTTAACTATCATTAAAATGTTTCTGTAACGTGATGAGGAAATTATACTATAGATGTTTGAATGGCTTAATATTGAAATGAAAATATTGAAGGCGCAATGAAGAAAAATTCTCAGGAACTATAAAATACCAAGGTTCAAAAATACGTCTTCCTCTAACCAAAAAGCTTGAATACCCCAAAGCAAAGCTTTAAACAAAACCCATACGACTGAAAACCACCTTTACCAAACACAGCTAAACAACAGCCCCATTACGGGGCTTGCAGAAGTACCAGGAAAAGGAATCCAGTCATTTTACGCCATGAACCACTCCTTGATACTATGATTTCATGCATCCAAAGGCCAATGTACCCACCTGCAGCTCAGGAACAATAGTTCCCCTCTCTGGACAGGACCCTCCAAATGATGTGAGTGGTGAAGGAAGCACAATAGGGTTTGGGCTGATAAAGTTGGAGATGTCACAGGATGGTGGGTCTGATACAACTCTCTGCATGGTTACTTTCTCTACCACAATGAACTGATTCCAAGGCAACCAGAGTGTCCTCTTCTCAGACAGGAAAGGTGATCGATCAAAGATTAAGATGACAGAAATACCACCAATGGCTACGAGGTCAAAGCTGAGAAGGAAAAACAGAAGATGGTTTCAACCAAACGAACAACCAAAATAAAGTTCAAGTTTAAAAATACTTAATTTTAGTGCACTTTCTTTCCTTTGGGGCTCAACTCCATCCATTCTTATTTATGTTTTATAAATTCCTTCTAGCTAAATATATGGATGACTTCTTTTCACTATCCAGTAGACTTTGAGGAAAAAATCCGTATCACCAGTTGATGTTCACCCCAAATTTGTAAACCAATTTTAATACTATATTAAACAAAATCACTGCATGTATTTCTGCAAAGCTGTAACTTACCACTTAACATTCAGCAGCATCTTTAATATAATACATTATTCATCCTCAAAAAAATTACTATAATGTAACTCAAGAAGTAAAGAGCCAAAAGGTTAACTATCTTGTTCAGAATCACAAACATAGTGTCAAAATCTGGTGGTGTCTTTGAGATGGGATTCGGAGAAAGATAGCAGCAGGGGAAAGCTCTTCAGTGAAATTTGCTTGAACAATACCATGCCTGAACTCTCCACATGTGCCGGCCCACTTCAGCTCCTGATTCTACTTGAAGTCTACATTTAGGATTTCTGGGTCTGTCTAGAATGCCTCTTGGTTTCCTTTTGTAAGACAGCCCGTAATGGACCCTATCCATCTCTGCTGACAACAGCTTCCATATCTCTGACAAAGCAAGACTACCTTTCCTGTAAGCCAATTCTGTCCATCACTTGATGTGGTATCTGACATTACTCTTGCATTGGAGCATAACAGACTCAGATTTCAGTTCATTCTGCACTAGATGATTCTACCTTACTTCTCTTGTAAGCATAATGATGTCTTGGAGATAATGTACTTGAAAGCATTCAAAAAGCATAAGATCCTATGTAAAAGTAAGATAATGATAAATTATTACCATTATATCATAAAAATGGATAAAGGGCAATATGATGCTCCTTACTATTCAAAGCAACTTAAATCCACAGGAGAGAGATGTAAGCAATTCCCTGCATTAAAAGAGATCTTTCTGTAAAACACTTTTTCAATGATAGAATGCCCTAATAGGGAATCAGACTTAATTATGGATAGCTCACCATTCCCTTCATATGACATTTATTATATTTATTATAGTATTGCCAATCGTGTCTTGTTGCAGAAATCTTCCAGATAAAGATAAATGGGCAGTAACAAAGGATGGCTAACACTGTATTTTTTATTGCTATTTTTAAGTCATTTTAAGTATAAAGCAGTTTTCAAAAGGAGGGTCTGAAGGACTACAATAGTTATAGAAAATAATCTAGGTTTGAACTAAAAAAAGAAAACCCAAATGGCTTATGATTTAAGGCAGAGAGGCTGAATTCATGATAATACAGAAGCAGTTTAAGGCATGTATGGTGGGGAAAATCCTACACTACTTGTCAAGAGACCTTTCCTCTAGTTTACATGCTATGTTGATTTACCTCCATGTCCGTGGGCAAGTTTGCTTTGCCCAAACCTTGGCTCTTGCCTCTTTAAAACTGAAGTGCTTATTTATTTGAAAACAAAAACAAGTGCGTGCATGCACACACACACATGCACACAACACACAAACTATCCAAACAAAAACGTATGTACCTGGGAATTATTCTCTATGTCTAGAAAGATTAAGCAGACAAGGCAGGCATCTTGTTTTATAGAAAGAATGGGTTTTGGCTTCATACACTCCTGGGTTTGAATCCCAGCTCTGCCGTGTTAACTTTGTAACTTTGGGCTAGTTATTTAACCTCCATGAATTTCTGTTCCCTCATTAGTAAAATGGGGCTAAAATGATCTATCACTCAGCTGTTACTGCTAATGAGTAAATAAGAGAAAGACTTAAGGGTCAAGGACTCAACAAATGTTAACTTTCTTCTCAAAACGGATCCTTGGCCTTAATACATTTATAGATGTATTCTCGTGTAGTCCAAATGAACTGTAGGCCAGCTTCTGATTATCTATAGAAGAAGGTACCGATTTTTAAATTCTTCTGGGAACTTCCCCTAGGTTTCCTGTGATCGTTTACTTTTATCTGTCAATGTGGCGGGGCTATAGTACCCAGTTATCCAGACATTAATCTAGGTGTTGCTGTGGAGGCATTCTGTAGATGTAGTTAATATCTACACTTAGTTGATCTTAAGTAAAGGAGATTACCCTTGATAATGTGGGAGTTGCAAGACCTTAAGAGCAAAACTGAAGTTTCTCTGAGGAAGAAGAAGCATCAACTCCTTCCCAAGAGATTGCAGTTTACCAGTCTCTACAGGTTTGAGCTTGCCAACCTCACAATCACACAAGCCAATTTCTTGAAATCTCTTTTTCTCTTTCTTATGTATACATTTGTATGTATGTATGTACACACATATACACACACAGGTTCTGCTTTTCTGAAGAAACCTGACTGCTTTTTTTCCTCTTCCAACCTACGTGGTATATACAGTAAACACCGTCAGGCTGACTCAATCAATTGCCACAGAGATGGATGTGGCTCTGTGGCCAAAATTCCATCTGAACATTCCAATGCCAAATTGCATGTTCCCTGGATCATTAATTTTTTGGGATTTCCCCCACCACAAATGATCTCCATTGGCATGGGTCATTAAGAACAAGTTATGAAGTCATATGATAGTGAGTACAAAAGACCCAAGGGAGAGGACCTATTTATTTGGAGACTTGTTGATCCATAATAACTCAGACCAGTCCTAACTGTAGATGGAAGACTATTGAGGCCAAAGCAAAATGCTTATTTCTGCCTTACAGTATCCATAAATCCATAAACTCCTGACTTGAGGGGAATCAGAGGGAATTCCCCATTTCATTTTCCAAAGTCTTCCAAAGTTCCGGAGATCTTTTAGTGCTTCTCAAGAATCTTCTAAGAAGGTCAGCATTTCACCCATTGTGCTTATCACTAGCTGAACTATAATATAAAAAAGTTCTCTTTCAAAACTTTCCTGAGCACCTGTTACATAATCTGAGTTGAAGGTGGCTAATCATAGAAGATAAGAGCCAGGTTACTTGGGTTCAAATTCTGGACTTGACCTTTATTAGCTGTGTTAATTTGGATATGTTTTCTCATCTGCCAAATGGGGAAGATGATAATAATGTTTCCTATCCCATAAGCTGTTGGGACAATGACACAGATCAACACTTATGAAAATGCCTGGCATAGAGTAGATACTCATACATATTCATTTTTCCTTTAGAATTGCCTTTTTCATCTATTCTGCTACTTTGGCCTCTCCCAATCTTCATGTCTTAATGTCTTCTTCCTTTTAGAGGGCTCCTTCTTCCACTGACATCCTTCCTTCTGCTTTTTATACATCACTTTGGTCCCATGACCTAGACTTTTCTTGCTGCTCTAGGGAAAGTTGTCAATTAACTTGTGCAAATGGATGATAATGGGGGTAATTAGTTCTACATCCCACACAACATATTTGCATTTAACTGGGACTTTTAGAGTCAACAGCTTAACCCAAAGCAGTGATGCCACTGGTGGGAACTACAGGCAAGGGGGCAGATAGGTTGGACTGAGATTTGGAGACAGAGGGCCCCTTACAGCATCTTACCTATCACTCTCTGTCTACTGGGTATTTAAATGCTAATCTCGGCCTTTCTAGAATCCTTTTGCTCTCGGTATAGTTTCTTTACTATACTCTGCTTTTGAAATGTACGTACTTAGTCTGAGAGAGCAAAAAGCAGAGACATATAAATGGAAACTCCCATCACACTGTCACTTTATGTCCAGGAGATGACAGTGGGACAGTCTGCTTGGCATTTGGGGCACAGATTTTGAATGCTTACACCCTTTGTGGAGCCTGAGGGGAGAGTTATTGCCAGAGGGGACTCTGGATGTATCTGTCATCTACATAAACCTAGTTCTCACAGAGAACTCAGCAGACGAGGGTCTTGGCATTTTACTTTAAACAAAAAACACAAAAATGACGATAAAAATTGTTCCTCTTTAATATTGTCAGTAAGCTGGAAACAGAAATTTTTAGATTTTTTTAAACCTTGTTTCTTTTAAGCTCTTTTGTAAATATCAAATAATTCACTGAAACCTTTCTACACATGCTAAAAAAAAAAAAAAAAACCCCTAAAGGCCCGTGAGTTCTCCAAGAGAGGTCAAATGTCTCTGAGGGCATATTCTAGTTAAAGAAATAGTCCATTTTTCAATTTCTGGTACATGGTTGAACATGCTGGCAAGGCAGAGGCCACTTCTGTGTACCAGTCACTGGTGAGGGAACTACGAAAATTTTATCATTCAATCTAATTGAGAGAAAGGTCCCTTTGAATTAGCAGAGAGTTCCAATTATGGACTATTTAAAAGGAAATGTCCTTTTTATTGCATATATACATATATATGCAATGGATATGTGTGTGGGGGGGGTGTGTATTCAGACTATCTGTACCCAGAGTAGTTTTGCTGAGCTTATTCTAATATATAGATGGCTAGTTAATAATTAGCAATATAATTTACATACAGATCATTCATATGATTTACTGAAGTCTTAGAAACAGTTTTTCTTAAGTATGTTAAACTTTTCCTTGTTAGGTTCTTTAATTAATTTTTATAATCATTTTCTTGATAGGCAGTTGAAAAAAATAAATTCAGCATAGCCTAGGTTGAACAATTAACAATTCTGAAGTGGTTAGGATTAATAAGGTTTGATTGTAGGTTCTTGAAATAAGATGGTCTTTCACACTGTGATAAACTTCCAAGCCAACATCTCTTTATGTGATTCCTGAAGCAGCTTGTCATGAGTAGTTCATTTTTAAGAGTAGCCATCTGGAGACTAGGGAACCCCAAGGCCATCATTACAATGTTTCTGAGAGTCATAAATAGGTACCTTTAAGCTGGACACATGGGCCATTGACTCAAATATTCTGAACAAATGTCTACCTAAATGATAGACAAACTGTCAACCTAAATGATAAACAGAAATGTTTTTGTGAGCAAATCCTTTTCTGGGATGAAAAGGTTTTACTTAGTGGTCTTGCTTCCTGGGTTTCAGAGAACCTGAGAACCCCTTAGAGAGTAGCCTGGTGGTTGGTGTTGAGGTTAAATCACTACAGTTATACAGACACCAAAGGGAATTGGTTAGGCTGACTGTGCTTGTCAATCAGTTGCAGCCACTAGTTAAAATAGGCCGTCTAGGAAGGACACATTAAAAATAAATATCTTAATGAGGCTGAATTCTGTACTTCTGGAAGAAACCTTTTGGATGTCTTCATTTCTAAAATATTTGAGGCTGCCATTGAAGGACGGCCCAAGTGCTCCATGGCTCCCTCTTTCTGACCTGCATCATCACACTGAATTTTGAAGTCAGATTGATAAATGGAATTGGATGAAGTCTAGGAAACTTTCCAAATGGCTAGGGTTTCAAGAAGACTTGGGTAATAGTGTATAGTTATAATAGAAGAGAAATTTGGTTTGATTTAGTTGGGGAATATAGGAAATAAATATCACCAGTGACTTTCTGAAATACAGGTAGAAGGAAGATGGGCTTACAAACACTGTATCATCTAAGCCATTTGACTTATAGCTAGAAGTCAGTATTTGACCCCCACAATGATTAGAAGCAATACTGACGTACCTTCCATCTTGCCGGCTGATGGTAAACCCATAATCACTGTGATGCAAGAAACTAACATTCACCCCTACTAGAGGGGTTCCATCTATGGCCACCACTTGGCCTCGAATCACACAAGCACGCCTGCAACACAAGATCAAAGGCAAATATAAAGGCACGTTGAAACTAGATTCCTGAAGCCAAGATGGAGACACTTTGGGAAACATAGTCAAGTATAACAGAGAAAACAATAATTTCACCAATCCAGTAGTAACTACTAATAACATTTTGAGGATGGCATGTATATCTTTTTTATTCATCAAAATTGGGATTATACTCAGTATAGATCTGCATCCTGATATTTTAAAAAGTATATAATTAACATTATCCAATGTAGTCAGAAATTCCATAATATATCATTTTGTGATTATACAGTATAGCCTAAAACAGCGTTCTTTAACTTTAATCCATTCCTTATTTTAGGACATTTCATAGTTTCTTAACTTTTCCAGCACTAAATATCTTATTATTCCTTGGGATATAGTCCTAGTTGTGGAAGAATATTTTTCTTTTATTAAAATTATAACACATTACATTAGTTAATACATAAGTATAATAGCACATGTGACTAAAGTCTCTGCTCACCACCTCCCTCTCCCAGTTGTTGGGTCTTCTCCTCTGAGGAAATCAGCAACATCATTTTGTTGTGTGCATTTTCCATGCATTTACATACACAGGCGTGAACATTTTTAAGGCTCTTGATACATAGTGCCAAATTGCCTTTTTGGAAAAACAATTTTTTTAATAAGCAGACTTATTTGGATAAATTTTAAGAGTAAGTCTGCAAAAGAGACATGGTCCTTGGCTATAGTATTCTGTTTCTCCTGCCTAATTGAAATAAAATATCAGGCAATTTTCCCTTTAAACAAAGGAATTTTAACCTTGCCAAAAAATGGGATTCTATTAAACTAGCCCCTACACTGGGCTGTCTCCCAGACATAGTCCAGTAAAATGTGTATACTTTCAACTCTTCTAAAATGTGTATACTTTCAACTCTAGTCTGACTAAGTTTTAACACATTTCAGGAGCTTGGCAGTTAAGAAGAGGGCCCAGGCACAAATTCCAAGCAAAGATTTTTTACTGTTCTGCCATTACTAGGGGCAGCAGGGGTTTGGGGGGAGTTTTTTCACCACTAGTTTTGGCAGCCATGAGCTCAAGAATGTGCATTTTATACCTGGAGCTGGTAGTGTTTAGGAAAGTTGAGCAAGGTTAGTGGTTTTTTTCCTAGGGAGTTAATGTCATTTTTTTTTTTTTTTTTTTTTTTTTTTTACCAAGTGGGATTCAGTAGATCCAGGGAATCTTAATCTTGGATTAAAGATGGCCATGTTATTTGGGCAAACATGACTTTTCAAACTAACCATGATAATTCCACCCTGGCAAGATACCTTCTTCAAACAGAATTAGCAAGTTGAGGCAACATATCTAAAGGCTCATGACCACATAGCTCATTTGAGAGAGAGAGGAAAATAATCTCCGAAAAATAGAAAGACAGTTGCCAGCCAAAGTTTGTTTTGTATGTTATAGCCAATAAACTCCACACTAAGTTCTGTCACACAAAATCAGAGGAGTTGGATATGTTATGCTAATAGGATTTATCCTGCATTACCCAAGGCCTTCCCTCCAAACTAACTACAAGCCATTAAGTACTATCCAAAAGTAAGCTAGAATAACTGTTGCTATTGGTGGATTGAGCTCAAACACCTCTAGTTTTGACATAGATCAGTGGCTTTCTTTTTTCCAATGAGCTGTACGCTTCATGAGTTCTGTAAATCATGGTTCTGAAGGGTATGCAAATGGCATACTGGCACTTGCTTTGCCTTCTCTGATTCTCCCAGACTTTTGGGGGGGGGGATTTTGAAAGTTTGAGATTTTGAAATCCCATTTGTTCTAATAGAGAAGACATTTATTTGAAAGTCAATGAGGTCTGGATTTTGAACTAATCCTGACAGATCTGGTCCCAGGTTCTAAGTCCAATGTAACAAGAAATGAAAATGAAAGGATGTCTCTGGTTTTACACAGTAACCTTTTGAAGGTCTTTATAAAACAAAATTTGACAAGCAGGGTATAGATGATTAGAAGCGAGTTGAGAAAATCTCCTGCAAACTATTTAGGGATAGAAGCTCAAAGGGCTGAGAAGAGGTACTGGGAAATCAGTTAAACATGGCTTCCTGAGCCTCAAGTGCTGACTGCTTTTTAGGGGGCAGGGGAGTAACTCCAAACCTACCAAGGCTCTACCAGTTAACAAGGTGGCCTTTGCAACAATAAAGCCTACCTAGGCGGCCGCTGAATCCCTTTGGACAAGACAATTCCACACTTACTCATTTTATTTGTTCATATTACTCTAGACATTGTGTCTTCCCACAGCTATACTAGGCTCAATTATTTTTGTTTTTATTTTGTCGAGCCTAGTTGGCATTATTTGCTCATATTTTATGACAGACGCAGACCTGTCTCTTCTCTTTGCTGCTCTTTTATTTTCTATACAGTTTATATTTATGAAGGATCCAGGCTGGTGAGTGAAAGTCTCATAAAAGTCATCATTATTCTGTGCATTTCTCTTATATTCCTCTCTTCCTTCATTCTGTATCTCATTCTGAGTAGACTTGTCTTTTGACTCTTCTGCTCTTTAATATTCCTCATATTTTATGAAGCACACAGATTTGTGTGATAATGACTCATCAAAGTCATCATTATTCAAGACATTGTCTACCTGTTCTTCTTCTCATTCATTTCACTCTTCATCATTCATAAATAATGCGCAGACTTGTCTTTCAACTACCCTATTTTTAAATTTCTCATGTTTTATGATGCACGCCAACTTATGGCATATGATAAAACCCCATAAAACTTATTATTCTACATTTATCAGCATTGAGCTCTCTTTGTAATGTATGAGGCCTTAAATGTTCTAAGATTCCCTGTATCTTGCTGCATTTGCTCCCATTATTTACACACTCCATGTCATCTATTTTTCACAAGAATAACTCTCAGCTCCTTTCATTCCTGGATTACTAGTACTTACTGTAATATTTGACCAACATCAGTCATCTTGTGTCAGTGGAAGTTGTCTAAATTTCAGGACAGTATTAAAGTTTTCTAATTTGCAGTAATCTTGATTGGCACTGCATGCAGAAATCTAGGGAAAACATCTTCCTAGGCAAACTCTCCATTTCAGAAAGAAAGCTCTTGAGGCCACTTGCTTCCTGAGGCTACTCCTGCTCCAGATGGCCCTGAGGGAGCCTTCATATCTACTCCTGCAAGTATGGTGTACTGTGTGCCACTTTGCTTAGCTCAACTGCCATTCTGTGCACTACTGGCTTCTAAATTCAATTATTCATAATTGTGGATGGTAGCCTGGTATGTACTTTATTTTTCCGGAGTCACACAGTCACTAAAATGTAGTCTCTCCTCCCCACTTTACATTGTCTGTTTGGATTGTGCTTCTTATATCCAAGGCAGCCTATATAATTCATCTTTTTCCTAGTTTAGGTCCTTGTTGAAGGAGTGAGCTCAGTATGGCGGGGGTCTGTCTTTGGTAGTGCCACATCCCACTTTCTGGGCTTTTCATCATTCCCATTGTGGTTCTTCCCTGTTTCCTCACCCAGAGAGTCCCCAGTGTCCTCAAATCACTATCTAAAGGAAGTATTCATACCTGGCCTGTCCTTGGGCCGTCTTGGGGAAACATCTTGAATTCTTAAATTTTTGCCACATCAAACTACCCTCATTCTGAGTCCCAATCCTTCAAGGACCTGTCTTTTTTTGAAACTTTTTCCCATTAAATATGTGGGACTCTCCTGAGCCTTTCAAATGAGCTAAAAGAAGGCTACTGTCTGGACCGTCATGAAGCTGGCCCTGCGCATATGTGCGGCAGGTGTGCACCCTGTGTGACTGTCTTTGGTGTTGGTTGTGTATGTCTGTTACTGTACCCTCAAAGGCAGGTACTGCCTGATTTCTATCTTTGCTTGGTGCTCACTCTTCTTTGATTCACAGACATGGTTGGGATGCTTTCCTTCCTTAAACCTAAAAAACAAGAACCTCTCCCTGCTGTTCTGGGTTAGAGCAAGAGAACTTGAACTCAGATGGAACTGACCAATGTGACTTTAGAAACACATATGGGGATAGATCACCCCTAACAAGTGTCTCTTTTCCTGTTCTCTGGAGAATACAGGCTGCTGCTAAGCTGTCTACTTGCTGTCACTATGCTAAAGCAGCAACCCCAAAGGAATTGCTTCTCCCTTTAACTAAATGCTGAATCCTGTAGGTGTTTGGAGCTTGGTCTGGAGAGCAGGGCACCCTGGGAAATGCAAGTCAGAATATACTTTATCCAAGCCTTATTTAACGAACAAGCTGCTTGTTAGACTATTCTGATGCAAAAGGTCTAATTCATTCTGTATTTGCTATTTTCATGGCATAGTCAAATTATCCCTAGCTTTCAATAAACTCTTGGTTCCATTCTACTCTTTTCTTATTTGTTGTCTTTTGTCTTCAGTGTCAAATTTCCAATATTCATTCAACACCTCAGGCAAAAACATTAACCTCAAGCACAAGAGTTGGTCTGAAAAACAACACTGAAAACTAAATTTGCTGAAAGAAGATGTAATTTACTGCACTGTGTTTCTGATTAAAATCTTTTGCAAGGAAAACGAGGCCCAGGGTAGGGAAGTTTTAACTATTTGCTTTAGTTGCTAATAAGAGCATAAGCCTCCTTTGAAAGGTAACATTCAAAATCAAGGTCCTGGCCAGCAGGGGATCTAACAACAGTTGGGCAGGTTAGGGTGCTTTCTCCATAAGAACAGATGAAAACCTTTCCAGAGCTGACAGTTCTGGTCAAGAGATAGCATTGCAAAGGACTGGGCTGAGAGAAGCCATGAGAACGCTGTGCTCACTAGTGCTGGAATTCTGCTCTGTAAATTCCTCCAGGTGTCCTTATTTGGTTCAAGTCTCCAGGGGACAGAAACGTGCTGCACATAAGGTGTGGTTCAACGGTTCTCCTGACATCTCTGCAGGCTTATTAGACTGTGAAATTCCACAGCTGTAGATGGTGTCACTTAGACTGAAACAACTTATCCATTGCCCTCATGCAATGAATAAAGGATCTTCTCTTTAGAGAAGTCACCACATCTGGGTACTGTGATCCTCGTCCTCAGTCCTTCCTGGTAATCCTTCTTGTGTACAGATCAGTGGTTCTCAAACTTGATCACACACCAGAATCACCTGGAAGGCTCGGTAAAAGCAGTTGGCTGGGCTGCCCTGCCACGGGTTTCTGACTCACAGTTCTGGAATGGGGCCGCAGAAATGTGCATTCCTAGCAAGTTCCCAAGTGAACATAAACTACACAAAGGCAGGCAAATCATTAACTGGTTCACCATCGCACAGTTATGAAATAAATCCATGAGGCATGAATTTGTAACTCCTTCATATAAACCTCTGGAGAAGAGTCTGCCAAATTGTAGTTTGGGGATCATGCTGAAACTGTCATGACTAAGTGGAGGTTGGACAACAAGATGAACTGTAGGGTCTCTTTCAAATCTAGAGATTATAAAATGAAACAATGTTTTAACCTGATTTATCTGTCTCAAGTAAATGTCAATTTTTCCTCCACCCTTATTATTCTCTTTAGACAGTGCTCAGATGCATGTTATCACACTTGTCCTCACCTGTCTTGGATGAGAGTTATATATGTGTCTGCCTTTTCTATTAGATCATCTACTCCAGGGCAAAGACTGTGATTTTCCTGTGTCCTTCCCGGTGCCTGGTGTATATGGTACCTGCTTGAGAAAGCTATACAGAACTTCAACTCAAATATTTTTATATGAAGATGTAAGATACTTGTAATGTACCCTCACAGCACTGCTTCAAAGATTTCAGAGACGACTTTGAGGTTCCTGCACAGCAGATGCCTTACAGTTCCTTTATTAGAAGCCAGCATTCTGGATTGTGCATTGTGACTTTCTCATCATGAGAGTTTTGTTTGATAATTGACTACTTCGGGGAATTAAACAGTAACCCTATGACTGGGAAGAATGAATGAATAGTTCTCCTCAAATGCTTAATTTATGAACACTAACCCCATTATTCCTTTATATATCACCATATAATTACAATGTGGTATTTCATAATTTAAATACATTTGAGGGTTCTAATATTCAGATATTTGGGGGGTTTCCACACAACACATGCTGGGTTTTTGATATATGTTATCTAACCTGGTACAGCACCACGCAAACATTTAATGTTATATCATAAACCTGTTTTCATGTTCTGAAAATGTGAATGCAGTGAATGTTCATATGCAAACGCAATAAAATCTCATTAGTTTTTATTTAAATAGAGCAGGCTGATTGAATCCCACTCAGTTGGTCACTAACCCAAATAAATAATACCTACTAAATGGGTAACATTAAAAGCAGCTAGAAGCATTACCCATCAACATTCTAGGACTCTGGGAAAGGTGGCGCTATTGAAAATGCAGATAGCTTTTTAAGCAGAATTATTTTCCTCATGGCTAGTGATGTTTCAAGTAAAACAAAATGGGGGCACTCACCCTGAGGACGGTGGCTATTTTCCCATCTGCCCTGGTAATTGCTTGTCAAAAGCAGGCTTGCTTTGGATGCCTGAGATCCCCAAAGTAATGGGAAAAAGATCAAGTGTTTTGAAGCAATAAGAAAACTGACGACACAGTCACATTTTCAGGACCGCGTAAGTGCCAGATTGCTTCATTTAGATGCATGATTATTTTTGTCCAGAATTTGAATCCTGAAATATTTGTCCTGCAAGCCCTTGCAACTCTTGAACAGTCCTAAGTTTGTTTTTATTTGGTTTGGGTTTTTTTTTTTTTCCTGTTTTACACATTACTCAAATGGTTTCTTTGTAATCAGCCCTATGGGGTTTTATTAACCTCATTAACCTTTCCTGTCACTTCTCTGCGACGCTGCCCTTCAAATAATGACTAGTCATTAAATATAGGGGAAGTCTGCCTAGTTGGCTATAGCCTGGCCGGGGAATATTCTTCCAATTATTTTTCCTTCCACAGAGGAAAATGTGGAGCCAGCTCCACCCATACCAGTTGGAGTTTTGGCTCACTACTCGCCCATTGTGACTTTTCCCTGTCCTATCCTCAGCCACCTCACAAAGTTGCTGTGACAGTAAAATAACCCAGTAAAATGACTTTTGAATTACATCTTTCTAATTACATTCTCTATGTACCCCAGTTTTTATTAAATATATATAGTGTATACAAATATATAGACAAATGTGTGTCAATAAAATATTTATGAAGCACTTATTGTGGGTCAGGTACTACGCTGAGTATTTTTCTTATTTCATTTAATATCCGTATCATCTTATTTCATTTAATATTCATTAGCCCTGTTTTAAAAATAAGGAAACAGATCCAGAGAGGTTAAAAAAATACAAAAATTGCTCAAGATAACACAGCTAGAAAGTGGTGGAGTGATGGAGGCCCTTTGACCTGGATTCTGAGCTATACTGCGGATCTTTCTTAAAATGCGGCTACAAAGGAAAAGAAAGTTGGAGCTCACCTACAAGGACGGTGCTTTTGCTATCCATAGGACATCAGTTCCTGTGGACATTGATGAACTGCTGAGTACTTTCTATGTGCAGGGTGTGTAGTGGAGATGAGCTATCCCCTGTCATTCATTCCTCCTCCCCAAACTTGCATTTACTCTACCCTCTCTCGGGACAAACTGAGATGATAGAACCAGCTAGAGACACGGCAAGCAAATAGTATGGCTAAGAAGTAAGTCATAAGGATTTGAGCCTTTTGAATTTCTTAATGGAGCAGTAAGATGGATAAAATATTAGAAAATACCTATCCATACTGAGATAAGCTGTAGACAGACAGCTCCTGGTATCACTGATCACAGCTATTAAGCATCTCAGAGCATTTGAGTTTCAAAATACCACAGATAATCAACTGAACAGTCTTTTGAAGATCTGTGCTCTGATTTCTTTTTATTCTTCCTTGCCCAGGAACATTTGCAAGGAAGTGAAAGTCACAAGTTCTTTCTTTTTGGTACCTGTAGGTGTTGACTGCTGATTTCAGGAGCTAGTCAGCACTATAAATCTTGGAACCGTTAGCACTTTGTAATTTTTATAATGTGTTTTTTTTTATTTTTTTAATTTTTTTTTAAAATATTTTATTTATTTATTTGACAGAGAGAGATCACAAGTAGACGGAGAGGAAGGCAGAGAGAGAGAGAGAGAGAGGGAAGCAGGCTTCTTGCTGAGCAGAGAGCCCGATGTGGGACTCGATCCCAGGACCCTGAGATCATGACCTGAGCCGAAGGCAGCGGCTTAACCCACTGAGCCACCCAGGCGCCCAATATAATGTGTTTTTTAAACTTTAGCATCAGACGAAAGAGTTGTCTGAAAAATCGGGAGATCCCATCTTCACATGCGTAACACCTTTCATATAAATGAGATCAAAGTGCTTTATTAGCAAGTACCAACAATCTTCCTTCCCACTTAGGACAACAACTGCAGAAGTGATAAGCAAAGGAGGTTGCTCAGGACAAGTAACATGGTAAGACAAATAGAATCACAGGGAACTGTGGTGGAGTCAAACCACACCTGGGACTCCTTTTGCAAATGTGGGCAGATCATGGGCAGTGGCTCCCTTCAGAAAAAAAAGTGAATAAGAGACAGGTTTGCGGATGCTGATGCTGTAGAAAGAGCTTCCCCCAGTCCTTAAGGTATTCAAGTTATTCACTAATTGTTGCATTGTGTGTTTATCAACCCCTAGCTGTGTATCTGGTATAATGTTTTTCATGTTCCTAGACTAAAACTACACAAAAACCTGCCATTAGCAAGTAGACTTGGAGGTTCTTAACCAACAGATGCATGAGAAAGTTAAACAAAAAACATATGGATTCAAATTTGTACCTTAGCAAAATCACAAATGATAATGTTACAGACCTTCTGGGGGTTACCTGTGTGTAGACTCAACTGTGTGTTACTTCCATGAATGCTTGAATACCATAATAACATTGGATTTCCTTAATAAATATTCTAAAATGTAAGCTTTTCTTGCCTCTTCTTCTTCCTACTTCCAAATCAGCAAGTGGTTTCTATATATTTAATCCAGTTTGGGTTCAACACTAATTGATGAAGATCTGCTTTTTTTTTTTTTCATGACTCAACAGTCTAGGGCTGTTGCTCATTTCTCTTTCTAGAGGCTATTCAGTTTGTCCGAAGTATTCAAATTTTCTCAATGTACTCCTAGAGGACAGGCACCCCATTGCCTTATCAGGAAAACCTAGTACAGTAACCAGTGTATAGTAATTCCTTGAGAAAAGTTTGTTTTACCTTTTCACATAATGTCACAGAATCTTGATTAGTGGGTCCTTAAAAGTCTCTGCCAGGACTTGGCTTGTGTGACATTCTGTTGTATAAGGGCCCAGGTCATCTGAGATATAGATGAATGCCATGAAGTCTCTGCTCAAGTGTCATTTTTCCAGAGAGACTTTCCTGGACCACTTGGTCTAAAATGGTTACTCTCTGTCCCTAACCTTTCTTTGTATCTCTTGAAAGTACTTATACCTACCTGATATGTACCTTTTTTCATTTATTATCACTCTTCCTCACTGGACTGTATGGGGAAGGCCCTTCATCTGCTTTAGCTCAGAGCCTAGGACAGTGCCCATCATCACATGGATAAATGAACCAAGTAAACATTGTAATGGTCATTGATCTCACGAGTGAAATGATTAATCTTTCTCAATGAGGATTATCTTGAAACTGTACGATCCATCATTATAAATGATGCCAAAGTGTTGTTAATGGGAATTTTTTCATTGTGGTAAATGAGAATTTTTTGGTGATTGATTTTTTTACCCATTGAATTCATCTGTTTAATACAAACATTTTAAATTGTAGAAAAAAATTACTTACAGCTCCACCTTTCAAAGGATGGAACTTCTTGCAAATAGTTAAGTTGCTTACGGTTCAAATAAGCTTTGTGTTTTCCTTGCAAGTCATCAATAGTATCCTGTTTGTGTCAATTTTAGCAGCTCTTCATGCTCACCTAAGTTCATAAGTACCATCTCTGAGCGACTGCTGAAAACTTCCAGGTCAGTCTCACTTCTGTCATTGTTTAATGACTTTGTCTCATTTCTTAGAATACCTCTTGTCTTACAACCACTTAGGTTCAAAGTAGTTGAATTTGAGACCCCAGAGTTGATGAACTCCAGGCTCCCTCAAAAACCTGATATTTCATAACCTGCAGAACTTATTGCAATATGTAATTAATTTAATTATTTTTGCATTTACTTGATGTTTTACTGCCTCTACCATTAGACTATAAGGGGAGTTCTGTGAATAAATGTTTGTTTCTTTTGTTTCCTTTCGTTCACACAGTTCCTGGCACACAGTGGGTACTCAAATGAGTGAATACCAATCCTTGTAACTTTTCAAAACATGAGCTGACATCAGGATATTATACTACACTAGGGACAGCAGAAGAATTTATCTCTTCTAGAAGAATTTAAAGTCCTTGGTTACTCTGCAAGTACTAGTATTTCAATAATATACAAATTTCAAAAACCAGTAGTTTCTTTCAAGTTTGGTATTCTTAAGTCCTATTCTCTATTCAAGATCAGCCATTTCTGTATCAATGACCCATCTTCCTGCAAACTTCCCCCTCTTAACCTCCCTCTTGATTCAGTAACTCATTTTGCCATTCACAGGATTTCAAATGGTATAAATTCCCAGCTCAACTCAGCACAGAAAAGCATGTTTTATTAAACAAGTTATGATAAGTAATTACGGCTGTTACCAGGTATCATGAATAATCAGGAGCATGAATCAAGGTTTTATTATTGAGTGGGGTGTAGTAAAGGAGCGGGGAAAGGCCTGTGTAAGTAGAGTTTGCCAAGAATGCCACGCTCAAGGCACTGGAGTACCTCAATCTGTCCTGGGCACTTCTCTTTGTTTTTCTCATGAGATGGAATAATGATACATACCAAAGTAAGCCAGTTAATAGCAGCCTTCACACTGGCTTCTTGATATTGCTCCTTATTTTCTAATTTTTTCTTGGTTCTAAATTTTGATTATCTAGCCCACTGAAGGCAGAGAGGATTATTGATGCTTATACAAAGTTATAAATGATGTCAATTATGAGTAGGCTCTTACAGTGGTGGAATGGTTCATAGGGTAAAAAAAAAAAGTAATTACTTTGCTACTGTTAGATAATCACTTCATCTTTTATGAATTTGTTCCTGTGCTATTTGGAGAATAGTAATCTTACCTTTAGGCTGGTTCTATGTTTGGGAATTAACTTATTTGAGGTCCTAATATCATCTGTGTGTTCTAGGCAACAAAAATGAGTTTTTCATGAGCAAATATGAGAAGAGCACTTCAATATTACCACAACTAAATCACTCACTCATTGTTGACTTGCTTTTTGCTAGGTGCTGTGTTAGAATCTGAGGGTACGGTGGTATGGTAGATTAAAGGTGGCCACAAATTCTTTGATACTTCTCTCATCAAGAGGGGGGAATCTGTGTCTCCCCCACTTTGAATCTGGGCAAGCTCTGTGACTGCTTAAACTAACAGTATGTAACATAAGTGACACTGTTAAAATTTCTGGACATGGGCCTTAAGAGACTGGCATCTTCTATTTTTTTGTCTCTTGGAATGCTCCCTTTTGGAGCCCTGAGCCACCATATACAAGGCTGCCTTCCATGCCAATATGAAGCCCAAGTAGAAAGGTTGTATGTAGAAAGAGAGATTCTTGGTTGCTGTACAGCTGTTCCAGCCCCCAGGATATCGGGACCACACAAATAGGATATCTCTATTTGAGATATCCTAGCTGAGAGCCCAACCATCATGGAGAAAAGACAAGGCATCCTGGCCATGCTCTGTGTGAATCTCTGACCCACAGAATCATGAAATATAATAATAAAATTTATTTTAATCCATTATGTTTGAAAGTAGTTTTCTACACAGCAACAGATAATCAAAACAAGGAACAAATCAGACTTGGTCTTTGTCCTCACAGAACTTAAGATTCAGCAATTAGGACAATCCAGAGCTAATTCTGGGTATATCCCAGAGTAGAGCAAGAAATTGAAATACAGCAATTTCATAGAAAGTGGAAGAACCTACCATTGTGTTAAACTACTTTACTTTGTGGCCTGTTAACAGTGCTGTTATGTGCTTAATGCTGTATTAAGTTTGGTCGCCACTCTAGAACTTCTCAGTTAAGGGTAGGCATTCCAACTGGAGTGGGTAAAAGAAGATGCCATAACTCCACCCAGCAGCACTGTTGTAAATTCTTAGATATCTGAATTGTTCTTAAAATTTCTAAGTGATAAACATAATAGTCAAATGCCTCTCAACAGACACACCCTTCTCATAGAAAGTGGACATTTTGCTTCTACTACAGGGGGCCCTGGATTAGCTGATGTCATGGTTGGTGAACTGTGCTACCTGAGGTTAAAATCCACTGCCTCAAGGGAGCCTAAGGTATGAGGCAGAGTGGATGCCAACTCTTCACAAGGTAAACGCAGGTACTCTAGTAAGGGTGGAAATATTGCATTACTGTGATTTCCAGTTCATGTCCAGTCACTTTTTCTCTCTTTTTAAACCGAGGTAGTAAAGGCACCAGATTAAGTAAAATGATAAGTTTAAGTATTAAGGACCCTCAGGGAAAGAGATTGGAAAGAAAAAACCAAACACTTGAGGTCTTTCCAAGGAAGGCTACAGAAGCTGTGTGGTCCTGAGGTAACAAACCAAATACCAGCAGGGCCAGGCAAGCCAGTGAAAGAGAGGGAAGTGAGTCAGGAATAAGGGGAACAGCGAAGGGGGAGCTAGAGTGACATGTCATAGCCCATCCAGACAGGCAGTGGCCCTCAGCTCCACAGCGCCTACGCTACGCCCGTGGGTGCAGAGATGCCCCGCTTTGTAAATTTCATAAGGAAGGAACACATTTCAGTTTTTATATGAGATCTTCTAATTTCGAAATGTTGGGCCGAAAAAATACATCTGTGGGCTGATATGAAGCAACCTCTGATGTAGATGCCTGACATGGATTGATGTGGGTTCAGCCTCTCAGGGCTACAAAACAGACAAATGAGTTTGGCCAGACCTTGCTGTCAGCGGTTGCACTAACCCTGGTAGGATTTTGTTTTTTAAATGCACTTCTCCATTAGTGATGGCGAGTGAAATGTCTGGCTTTGCAAATTACTGCTGTCGTTTAGTTTAATGTACTCTTGTTTTTACATATTTATAAAAACCTTTTACATTATTAATAGTGATTAAATGCTTAGACACCGAAGATCAATAATGCTTCTGTTCACCTATTTACATTATTAAAAAGTAATAAGTCATACAGAGCACGTATAATCTGTGGTTTACTTGTAGTCATGTTTGGAGCAGATCGAAAAAAGTGAAAGAAACTCAGGCTACCGGGTAAAATGTACTTGGGAAAAAAACCAGTAGCTGGGGTGGGCTTGCTAGAGATGTGACTGCATGCAGGTTACACCCTCACAGAGACATTGTGCTCTCATGGGGCACGGGAGGTACCCATTTTATGGGCTCTCACATGCCAGAGTAGCAAACTTGAGACAACAAAAAGCTAGTCTCACTTGGATGCACAAGGATGAACAGATATTTAACCTTTGTGTGTCCTTGCAATAATTAGTCACCTGCGTGCCACTGTCTTTAGCTCTAAAAGCTTCTGATGGTGGCAACACTCAGCAGCGAGTCATCTGTGGGGTCACACTTTGCCAGCAGGCAAATGAGCTCCTTGACAATGTTCTCTTCATCTGCTTATCCAGCTAGATCTCAGTTATGTGACAAAAGCAAAAAAGCAGAGTGGGTCACCTGATTTTGGCACAGCAATGTTCTAGATCTGTCTGAAGAGTGCAACTCCACAGCCAGGGACGTCTAAAGGCTGTAAGTCTTTTCAGAGTTAGCTAGCCCAGCCTTCTAAATAGCCAAAGGGGCTTGGCATAGTGGTTCAGAGGCCAAGCTCCCAGTACCAGTCTGCCTGGGTTCAAATCCTGGCTCTGACACTCGAGGGTTATGACCGTGGGCAAGTCACTTACTTGGCACCTTGGTCCTGGTTTCCTCACCTGGAAAGTAGGCATAATACTAGTGTCTACCACGTAGAGTTTGGTAAGGATTAAGTGAGATAGTCCATGTAAATGCTCAGTAGGAGACCTGACACACAATAAATGCTCAAGAACAATTTACATAGAGCAAAGGGCCCATTTTAGCCATCATTCAATTGTGTTCTTCTACCAACAAGAAGTTCATTAGCACTGGTTTGTAGTTTGGAAATAAGGCCACTGAAATGCATTAAATGGAGCTGGATTTTTAAACACCACTTGTGTGTGTGTGTGTTGATCCAGATGTAAATTCTCCAGCAGAAATTAGATCTAAGTCACCAGGTTTATTTAAGGACAAGTTGAAATGGGGCAGCTGTGGTGTAACAGAAAGGTTACATGAGTTGCAATGCTACAATCTTGGTAGCTGTGTGACATTGGGCAAGTTACTGGATCTCTCTGAACCTGTTTCCTCTTATATAAAGTACATGAATACAAACCCCCACTTCACAGGCATACTGTGAAGATAAAATGAAATTAGGCATGTCTGAGGGCTTTGCAAATGAAAAGGTACTATTTAGATGTAAGAGCTTGTAATTGTTATTATTTATATGGGATCAGGGTCAGATTGATTTTACCCAGAGTGACACTGCAGGTGTTGATCTTTTAGGGGAGGAAGAATGAGATCGCTTGTCCTCAACTCTATCCTTTGGAAAAAGCCTGCACCTTTTCTGACCTATTCCATAGGTCTCTAATAGATGAAACCACTGGATAAAGGGGACCCGTCGTTCTGAATTCAAATGTGACCGGCAGAGCCAAATGATACCGTGGAGCATTTTACAAAGGAATGAGGACAACTCAATCAAACCAGGAGAAGGAGAAGGGCCTTAGCTAACACACGTAATTGGTTCCTTTGCCCTGAAGCTGAACTGTAGGGGTGCAAGTCTCTCTTGGCTTTGCAAAGTTCATGGCTCTGATGCCGTCCTGCTCTGGATCACGACTTGTCTCCTGCTGCTCTTGGGCCTCTCCCTTCACCTGAGTTCACAGAGTAATTTAACAGACCTTCATGTCATGGGGGTTGTTATTTCTTCCACTTGTTTCTTTTGTTGTTGTTGTTTGGACTCATTTTCTCTGAGCAGGGACAAAGCTGCAGAGAGATGATTCCCTCTACCTTAAATAGGAGAATGGGGGTAATGACTGCCTTTTGTTCCTTTTGGCCCTCTGTTGTATAATCCCTAAGTCTCCACTATCTAAATAATGACTTTGACTACAGCCCCTCTGAAACTTATCCCAGAGTTGTTACTACGCTGGGAGAAACATTTCAGAATGTGGATGACTGAGTCTCTTGGGAGAACTCAAACTTCCACCAGATCCCCTAGCGGAACAGGCCTTTCTGGTGAAGTGCTGACATTTGGGTTTTGGGTTCTGTCAGACACATAAAAGATCACAACTGCCCAATAATTTAAAAAAAAAAAACAACGAGGAAGTTTTAAATTTCAGTATCAGTTCTTGTATACAGTCTGTGGAAAGGATGCTGAATATTTTACATTTCCATGCACATCTGGTATTTTTCCTTTTCTACTTTGTATAGGTACAAATGGGGTTGTCATTTTTTTAGACTGTCACTCATATTAATATAAAATTTTTTATGTTAATATAAATTCTTGACTGAGTTTTCTTTTGGGGACTGATCACACCCACCAGCATGCAACAAAGTGGTGGATAGACAGGGGCTTCTGGACAGATACTTTGCATGATTTTTTGAATTCCCATTTGTAAGTCTAGAAAGTAGTGAAACATCTGTTTGTGGAATGAACAAAGGAGGACATTTTTAAGAGACTAGAAATGTTGACTTCAGTGACTTATTTATGTCTAGTGTTAATTAGTAAACTATATCATTGTGGAAGATGAAGCAGAGGATAACAATGAGAAGTTTATGTGATTACACTTCAAATAAGGAAGTTAATTTTAAATATTTCTTTACATACTAGGCTGGGCTTTGTTGTTAGGGCTTTAGTGACAATTCATGCATCTCAGCTTTTCTAAAAGACAGCCTTTCATTTAAAAATATTTTATTTCTTTATTTTAGAGAGAGCAAGAGCAAGCATGAGCGGGAAGAGGGGTAGAGGGAGAGAGAATGCCACACAGACACCATGCAGAGCAGGGAGCCCCACACAGATCCCATTACCCCAAGATCATGACCTGAGCTGAAATCAAGAGTCAGACGCTTAACCGACTAAGCCACCCAGGTACCGCTGGAAGACAGATTTTCACAAATATTGCATATCACATTAGCATGTCAAATTCACCCAATTCTTCCGTATAGAAACATTTTACATCAAAATTTAGCTTTTGAAATTCAAGGTTTTTCAAGGGATATATCCAGAAGCTAAGTAATAAATTGGCAAATTACAATTCCATTCTGTTTTTGTCATTTAAAGTCCCACCCATACTTTACTACAAATAATACACATCATGAGTGTGTGTGTGTGTGTGTGTGTGTGTGTGTACACAGCTGACCCTTGAACAACACAGGGGTTAGAGGTGCCAATCTCCTCACGCAGTTAAAAATCCACATATAGCTTTTGATTCCTTAAAAACTTTACTACTAATAGCTTAGTGTTGACCAGAAAGCCTTACTGATAACAGAAACAGCTGATTAATGCATATTTTGCATGTTATATGATGTTATATGTATTGTATACAATATTCTTATAATAAAGTAAGCTAGAGAAAAAATGTTATCAAGAAAATCATTAGGAAAATATATTTACAGTACTGTACTGTAACAAATCCACATACAAGTGGATCTATGCAATTCAAACCTGTTTTTCAAGGGTCAACTGTATACACACACCCACACCCACGTATTTATCCTGTATGATAAAGAATCTCAAGAAATTACTTCTCTCTCTTAACTGATAGTTAAGGTCTTGGGCATTCCAGAGAAGCCTAAAAGAGAAATCAATATGTACTGTGTGGAATGGAAAGTAGCCTGGTCTTTAGAAGGTATCTTCCTTTCATAGTTAAGGAAAAACATAACCACTGTTTATTAAGGATAAAATAAATACATATATACCTGCTGTCAAATGAGATCTCTGGAGGAATGACGTGAGTACTGTCTTTGCCAATGAGGAATTTAATTCGATCATAGAAGAGTCTTGAGGTATGCTGAGAGAAGAGGGGTTGGCTTTGCTGAATGAGGTCAAGAGGATCTGGTGAGCCCTGACAGAGAGGACTTATGTAACAGTTGCTTTGTTGACAACAATCAGGGTCCACACAGTCCGTCAAACCATCTGAAAAAAAAATTTTTTTTAAATTTAGCTTCAAGAGAAACAACATTATTTAAAATATGCATAAATGGAGAACAATCTAGAATACAGACAAAGGTAACTGTGCATGTTTTGAATTTAGAATCTATTAAATTCATGTTTCTCATGAAAACTTACTCTGAGTTTAGATGGCACAAACTATTTTGCTCACAAATCTTTCTTCCCTGAATTCTTGAGATTTTGTGGGCTATCCCACATTGTTTATATTTGGATACAGTATACCATGAAGTGTCACCCTCTATAGAAATTTCCTTCTTCTTCAGCAAGAAAATTCCTCCAGGATAGCAATGATTCTTCTAATTCTTTTTGAATTTCTCACACCAGGTACATTTATGAGTAGACAATTAACAAATGCTTGCCAACTTGAATTTGTATTTTTTAAAACATCTCCTAATATTCTTGTCTAGTGGTTCTTCTTTTTTTCCCTAAGATTTTATTTACTTATTTGACAGAGAGAGAGAGAGAGAGAGAGAGAACACAAGCAGGGGGAGCAGCAGGCAGAGGGAGAAGCAGGCTTTCCACTGAGCAGGGAGCCCAATGTGGGATTCAATCCCAGGACCCTGAGATCATGACCTGGCCTAACGCAGACACTTAACCGACTGAGCCACCCAGGCATCCCTACTGGTGATTCTCAAAACAGAGGTTGGTATTCTCACAGTGAAAAAGTGACTGGAGGAGGGCAGTGATTCTCAAATGTGCAGTCGATTATCTGGGGAGCTTATTAAATATGCATATTCTTGAGCCCCACCTATTAAATCAGATTTTTTTCCAAGCCCAGGATTATGCAGACTTAATCTGGGTTATTCTGGATGATTCTGAAGCACACTAATGTTTCAGAACTTTTTTTTTTTTTTTTGAATTTGTAGAAGTAACTAGAGCTTACTTGATCCTAACAGCAGTTATTTGATGAAAGTACTAATAAATCTTAGGTATATGAATGTGACGAGTTGCTCTCTTTCATTTCCTAGTCCTTCACTGGTTACTCCACACACTCCTGAATCCATGGTTGTAACAATAAAAACAATCACATACAGGCTTCATTCTTTGGTAGAGGAATTGACGAGGGGCACAGGGGTTGCAGGAGGAAGGGTTACGTCGAGAATCTAATAGTCGCAAAACACTGTGTTAGGTGACTGAGGAAGTAAAGAGATAAAAAGACTCTTTTCCTGCTTTTGGGAGCTCGGGGCTGAGTAGGAAAATAGGTGTACAAACAGCTGACTCTTACACTAGTTAAAAGTGCAGTGTTACAGGAGACTACTGTGCAAAGAGAAGGGATGGGAGTGATTAACTGAGCTTATGGACACTCCATTCACATCCAATGAGCAAAATAAACAAACAAACAAACAGACAAATAAATAAAGTCCTTCGAAGGTCCTTAGAGCAGACAAGTGGCTCAAATTTAGATGTTTAACAAGGGTAAATATAAAGAAGCTAATCTTCTTGGCTGGCTGCGGAACAGAGAGGTTCAGATGGATGACTGGATCCTTAGGGCTGCTGCAAGTTACCAGCCCCTGGCTTCCCGCTGCTCTTTGGCTTGCTCTCTCTCCCTGACATGGCTGCTCCCAGGGAGCTGGAGGTGGCGTGTTACAGCTGGGGGGCAGTGAAAGCCAGGGACACCCAGAGAGAAGACGTTTGGAACAGTAGCCCTAGGGCACCCAGGAAATACTTTTCCCCACATGAGGTCCTTTCAAATTCCCTGTGCCATAGACACTACTTTGATTTAAAATGCAGTTTGTTGCTTTCTTGCCTTCCCTGTTTGTTCAGTGTATTTTTGCCCCGATTTCTACTGTTCTCTAGACATATTTCTTTCTAACTGATGACTAGCTTTTAAGTGTGGGTGCATTCCAGTAAGAAGTTCCCTTCTGCTCTCCTTTCTCCCCTCATTCAGCAAATCATATTAACAGATTTTCTATAGATTTTAGATACCACCACCACCTCTCTCTCCCGTACGTTGTTGTCAGTCTCCTATTAGCACATTATCTCTTTACTCTGCTAATTAAACATCTGGATGCACTGAAAAGCTGGCAAAAATATCGGGCTGATTAAAAGAGTTCTCTGATGTCTGGGACTGGTGCATAACATTCCGCACAAGGAAAAACTCCTTTTTCAAATGGGCAGTCGCCCTTATCTTTCAACTGGTAACAAATGGACTAGTGATCACTGGATCGGGCATTTGCAGGTTTCAACCTGTCAGCCACACAATTTGAACTTAGTTTTGAAAAGAAACCAAGTTTAAATAAATAGAAACAGCAAATGGTCTTCAAAACTGAATTCTAAAACCAAACACAGAGCCAATTCAAAACTGGGACTCACATTCTCATCTAGTTATGGGCTATAAATTCTAAGCTAATGCTTCATATTTAATAATTGCCTATTATAAAGGGCTGACCCTCTAAGACCTCTGTTTTCTGAGAGAACAGCGAGACTTCTGTTGAATCTAGAAAGGCTGCAGGCAGGCAGCCCAATAATGGTATGCAACCCCCAAATTAGAATTCATAGGTAAGCCCAATCCATGGGCAAAGATCTACGTACCAATTATCACATTGGCTAACACTCTATACAGTATGTCTAGACTGATACAAAGAAGTGCAAATGAGAGTCACACTGCATGTGTGGGTTTCTTTCTTTCTTTTTGGTGGGGGGTACTATTACCAGCTCTTTTATTGTTCTAAAGTGGCAGTTGTGGCACCCTCCTGACAGCCAGGCTCGGGGTATCAGATAGGAACGTATCAAATGTTCACTGATTTTACTTTTAGGGCCTGTTCATTTTTAAAAGGAATAAAAATAAAAGCCAGCAAAAGAGGAGGAGGTTAAATTATCCTGAAGGACTAAACACTGCATGCATCATTCCCAGCTTTGCCAACCTGTTAGGGGCAATGCCGGTAGGCTCGAGTGGGGTCGATAAAGATCAAGGACACTGGTTCTTTCATATATGCTCAAGTAATTTACTACTAAACTTTTACTTACTAGATGGATGCCTTTAGATGAAAGAATGATCAGACAAAGGAATATGAATGATAGAGGGAAAACCCATATTTTTCTAATCCTTAAAATGAATTTGTAAATATATATCTTTTTAGGGACAACATCTATATTACCATCTTGATAGAGACGGACAGTTAGTTCACGATAGGGTAACCAAAAGGATTTGGAAACATGTATAATCAGTTAATATGCCAGGTGTGGCCCAAGGTACTTCCATATCTACAATTTCAACTAATTCCTACAACCCTGTTAAGTAGACATTCTCATCTTCATTTACATATAAAGGAGGGGAGGCGAAATGTGGCTGCACAGTTGGGAGAAATTGAGAGTCATATCAACAGCCCGCATTCTGACTACAAATCTACATGATCAGCAACATCATCTAAGCGAGTATGAATGAGGCTGTAAGACTTCCAAGTACCTGACTAATGTAGGGATTTAGAATACACACAGCGCTTAAGGTCAAAGAACCAGACTACGAGTCTCGTCTTACTTTGACGCTCACAATCTAAATGATCCTGGATGAATAATTTCATCTCTTGGATTCTCAACTTCCTCACCTCCAAGATGGGGATTATAAAAATGCCTCTCCCACAGAGCTGTTGAAAGGATCACATGCTATAATAATCCTAAAGAGTTTGCCATTAACCAAGTGCTACACTGTATAGACTTCAAAGAGTCTAGGGCTAGAGTCCTAAGGGTAGGTGCCAATGGTGTGCAGTGGCTGCTAAAAATGTTCAGACCCACTTCCATTGATGGTGCCTTATTAGCGGCCAGAGGGCAATTAGCTGCCATGTAGCATAGTCAGTTCGTTTGAATGTGTTCCTTTTGTGAATTTTGCTTGGTTAGGTTGTCAGACAGATAGGATCCTGTGTGGCTCTAAATAGACACAGTAATGCTACAGTAAATCTTTATCCATTGAATTTCACAAATTCACAGTTTGTTATCATTTGGACAGGGGCTGGATTGAAGCTTAACCTTTTCAGCATCTACAGAATAGAGGGTCTGCCAAGAAAATTAATAGTGAAAAAGAAATCGAAGGGCTGATCATTCCAATGACTCAGTTAAACAAAATCTTCTCAGGCATTTTAGAAACCCATAAAAATAGGCTAATTATAAATCATTCATACATTTTTACCAAAGCAGGCTCCCGTACCAGGCATTCCTATTTGCTTAGTTGTTGCTGTTACATGCATAGAAGGTAATAGGACTGTATTTCCTTGGGAAATAGTCTATAATTCGCTTGATTTTTCATCTATCCAGGCTGACTTTCACCCCAGCGTTTTGCTGTATTACTAAGAAGAAAAAGAGAGACGCTCAAGTTCACTCAGAATTTGACCCGCTCAAATCACTGTTACTGCTATCACCTCATACAATTGACTTCTTCTGGGTCAGGAGAGTAAATTGTTTATATGCCACTAATGTTCATGTCCTCTGGTCCTCAGACGCCATCAATGGCTTCTCAAATCACTCAGAGTAGAGGCCCATGTCCTGACAATGACTTAACTTCCCCATAGTCTGGCTCTTCACTGTCTCTCTCTCTCACTATTCTGACCTTACCTCCTATTATCCCATAACCTCCTTCCCCATTATTCCTATGCCTGGAATGTTTTTTCTCCAATATCAACATGGATCACCCTTCATTTCTTTGAAGTCCAAAGGCCATCTTCTCAGGGAGGCTTTCTATGACCACCTTATTTAAAATTGCATCCCTGTCCCACACTCTTCACTCTTCCCTGCTTTTAAAAAAATTTCTTCATCACACTTAGCATCTTCTATCATACTAGTTCTTTTCAAATTTTGGTTTATTGTCGGCCTCTCATGATTAGAATGTAAGCTCCATGGAAGCAAAGATGTAGTTGTTTTTATTTATTGCTATTTTTGCCCTAGAAGAGCACCAGGCTCAAAGGAAGCATTCAATAAACATGTATTGAATGAATAAATGGTTGTCTTAAAAATCCTACTTTTTGCTGAGTGAAATAAGTCAAGCAGAGAGAGTCAATTATCATATGGTTTCACTTATTTGTGGAGCATAACAAATAGCATGGAGGACAAGGGGAGATGGAGAGGAGAAGGGAGTTGAGGGAAATTGGAAGGGGAGGTGAACCATGAGAGACTATGGACTCTGAAAAACGATCTGAGAATTTTGAAGGGGTGGGGGGTGGGAGGTTGGGGGCACCAGGTGGTGGGTATTGTAGAGGGCACAGATTGCATGGAGCACTGGGTGTGGTGCAAAAATAATGAATACTGTTATGCTGAAAAAATAAAAAAATTAAAAAAAAATCCTACTTTTATGACATTTGTAAATTTACCTAGAGATTAATAAGCATTTAACTAATGTGTCAAAAAACACAAGTTATAAGTAGATTCTTTACTGATACCACACATTTATTGCCTCTTTAAATTACTGTATTTCAAATACTAGCTCATTAATTTTCACCACTGCAAGGTAGGCAGATGTCAAGTATAACTAGCTTTAGTTGATAGATAATGTGACTGATCTAGTCATGGAGTGCTTAGGTGAGTTACAGAGTGTAGATTTCCCAGTTTTGTATCTGGCATTACTTGGCAGTTTAAGCGCTCATAGCTAAGTGATGATCCTTTAATAAATGGATTGTTTGGAAACGAGGGGGCTATGGTCAGAAGAGAATAATTAAGACTACGCTTTGTGATGCCAGGTCTTTTGTCCCAGCCAAATCTTAAAAGTAAATGTGGAGAGGGTGTCTGGCCCTTAAACAGAACAAATGTTACCAATTCATTGCTCCTTCTATTTCGTTTTCCTATTTATTAAACACTGCAGCATGCTGGTGACATTCAAAACATGAGGCTTATTGATCCATGAGCTTATGTGTTCATAATTCACCCATGGTGCTGATTTCTAGATCTAGAAACACTATATCATAAAACAGGCTTGCAAATAGCTATTGTTCTTAATGAATGATGACTTGTTATGAAGAATGATTCCTGGAAGATCATCCTCTTTTAGGCAATTAACTTATTGATTTTACCAATGGATATGAATATAGACCACTAGAAGAGTTTGTATAAGAGAAGCTTGGGAAACATATGACAAATACTTAAAAGATCAGGGGTAAAATGGTTGCTCTGATTAAACACTCTTATTCCACATCTTTTTAACCTCCTTAACAATCGTTCCATAGTATCAGAAACCACTTGCCTCCCTCTATAACTAGAGTGAATAAAATGTAATCTTTATTTGATAACTGAAGATCATATGAACTTCACACTGCTCTGTATGATCTGGTATGACCTGGCTAATGCCCACTTTCATATTCTCAGCTCCTACCAATCTTTCTTTGGCCCACATACCAGTCAAAATGACTTGCCTTTCACCTCCTAGAAGAGCCTAGCACATTTCCACTGCAGGGCGTTTGTACATGCTGTTTCCTTGGCCTGAAGCATTCTGCCCCTCACTCAGGTGAGGCCTGCGTTACCATGTAGACTTGGTTAGGTCCCCCTATACATGTTTACAGCACTCTAAAAATTTTATAACACTCTTTACAGTTGTAAATATGTAGCTATTTATGTTGTTTCTTATTTAATATTTTTCTCCCTTCCTAGACCATAAGCTCCATGCAGGCAGAAACTTTTCTTGTCATTTGATCCCTAAAGCCAAGCACAATACTTGGCACAAAGTAGTAATGAAGGAATGGAAAATTGGGTACACTCCATATGCAATGTCTGGCTGAAAGGTACACATTTGGGTCAAACATTTAGATCAGTACCATCCAATAAAATTTTTTCCCAGTGACAGGAATGCTTTAGATCTGGGCTAGTAAGTAGTCACTAGGCTCATGTGGTTATTGAGCCCTTGAGATGTGCCTAGTGGAGCCCAGAAACTGAATTTTTAAAGATCTATTTATTTTAGAGGGAGGGAGAGAAAGAAAGTGAGTGTGAGGGGGAGGGACAGATGGAGAGGGAGAGAGAATCTCAAGCAGAATCCCCACTGAGCACTGAGCTGGACATGGGCCTTGATCTCATGATCCTGAGATCATGACCTGAGAGGAAACCAAGAGTTGGACGCTTAACTAAGTCACACAGGCACCCGAAAAAACAGATTTTTAAATGTTATTTAAGTTAAAATGAAATAATCACATGTCATTATTAGCTACCATATCAGACAGTGCAGATTTTGATATCTCCAAATGGTTAGATGTTGGATGGCCTATAAGCTTAGACGAACACCAAAAAGAATTTTGAAATTTTTATGAGGACCTATTTATCATTATTTTTCCTACTGCGGTTTCTTTCCTTGCTTTTATGTCTAAGAAGTCCTTTCCTGTCTTGAGATCTGTCACCTATATTTTCTTCTATTTGTGTTTGAGGTTTTCTTACACAGAACTTATTAATCAGTTGGAGTATTTTTATCTTTTTTTTGGAATATGCTAGAAATTGAAAACCTAAGGGTTTTTTTTTTTTTTTTCTTAGTAGTTGTCTCAGCACCATTTATTTCATAATGCTTCTTTTCAGTACTGGTTTTTGGTGCTGGTTTTATAATCCACTAAATTTTTATTTGTACTGGGGTGTGTGACAGAGCTTTTATTCGCTTGTTCTGATCTGTCTATTCTTCCACCAGTACCAGTTTGTTTTAATTATCATAGCTTTAAAATATGCTTTACTGTCTGATAAGTTCGAACTTGTCCTATTTGTTTTAGTTACTCTGATTCAGCTGGTGTAGTGTCTAAACTTTTTTTCTCATGTCAATTCATATGTGCATGTAACATGATGATCACATTTTCTAAACCCCAAATCTGTACACATAATTAACACATGAAACTGTGGTCATCTTTCACATTAATATTAAGTCTCCTCCTCTAAGCACAGGATTGTGCACATGGTAGGTGCTTTTTGACTAAAAGGAAATGAGGTTAAGGTATTTGAAAGGTTTGTAATTTCTATGGTAATTAGTTCTTATATACACAATGCATAAGATAGCTTTCCTTGTTTTGCATGTTAACAAAAAATCCAAAGGTTATTTGTTCTCTGTTCTGTTCTTACTGTTCAAGGAGCTTTTAGGTAGCTCCTAGACCAGTTGTGTCACCCACATATTCAATGCAGCCCAATTAGCTACTAAGAGTCACAATGCATTGAATCAGAGTGTAACTGAAGTCAAAGCTGCAGGAAACAGCAGCAATACTTAATGAGCATTCAAAGCTGATTAGAATGCAAAAAAAATTCAGCCATTCTTTAAGTATCTGCTATAATATGGAGCAATCAGGTAGCAGCTACTTGAAGCAATTGCTTTAAAGTGATTTTTTTTTATTGGGAAGATTTCTTAAGAATTACATTTTAAAAACGAGGACCTTTTTTTTCCCCAAAAGGTTCAATTGGCACTTTCTGATTTAATTAAAGCGCGCGTGCGCGCACACACACACACACACACACACACACACAAACAAGTATGCAAATATTAATCACGAGTCATATCCAACTAAATGAATCCAGTCATTCTGGATAGCTGGAAAGCTGAAACCACCAAATGAAGGACATTTAATGTATTCCTAGGGATAATATTTAAACAGCATAAGACTCAAATTATTGTCCAAAATCTCAGTCCTGGGGCTTTCAGAGGTTATTTAATCCATCTTTCCATCTCAAGGTAGAACCAGATGTATATTTATCATCAATATCATCTTAATCCTACTAAAGGAAAAAAAATGGTAATTGGAACTCTCCAGGAGCCTTTCTTGCCACTCCCTAAAGAAACAATCATAAAAATACAGTGAACTCAAATCAGGGTCGTTGATTTTTGATTTGCACATAGATACACAATTTTAAAGGAATGCTCAGAGGTCAATACATATTGAGCAAAATCTTCTATACCGTTTGTGTCTATATATACCACAGATATTAAGAACTGGTAATCCATTAATTCATTAATATTTAACTGATACATTCATTAAACATTTTTGGTTGCCTCAAGGTGACCTTGAGGCCATAAAAATGCTTGATAATTAAATATTTAATTATTTTTATCAAGCTGTACTTTATTAAGGCAGGAAACTTATTTTGGCTTAACACTGAGTTAGAAATTACAATCGTAGGGGTTGTTAAAGTATTTTCTGAGCATAAGCATTTTAATCAATATATCAACTGGGAAATCTCCATTACGACCTCAAATCCTTTTTGGAATGAGGCAGACCACCAAAGTTTATACCTGGTTTTATCATTTCTTTGTTATATGATCTTGAGAAACTTATTTAACTTCTCTGTGTCTTGGTTTCCTAATTTGTAAAGAGTATATTAAAAGTAGTTCCTGCCTCATGGGGATTAAATGAAATAATTCACATAAAGGACTCAGCACTGTGCCTTGTACATAGTAAACCCTAAATACAAGTATGCTAATATTACTGGTAATTACATTATTCTATATTGTATTGTATTGTACTGTATTGTATTGTATTATGCCAGTTTTCATGGGAAAGTAAAGTGAAAATGAATCTCGAAGGGCCATAAGAGTCCAGCAACTAGTTGATCAGTGCACCATGTAATTGAAAATCTCACTCTGGCTTCCCAAGTAAATTTTTTTTCAATTTTTTTCCTCATTCAACATTATTTATTTATTTTTATTAATTTTTAAGTATTTTTTTAAATTTTAGAGTCTGAGAAACAAACTGAGGGTTTTGGAGGGGCAGGGGTGGGGGGTCAAGTGAGCTGGTTGTGGGTATTATGGAGGGGATGTATTGCATGGAGCACTGGGTATGGTGCATAAACAATGAATTTTGGAACTCTGAAAAGAAATAAAATAAAATAAAATGAAAAAAATTCAATTAGTTAACATATAGTATATTATTGGTTTCAGAGGTACAGGTCTGTGATTCATCAGTCCTATATAATACACAGTACTCATTACATTATATGCCTTCCTTAATGTTCATCACCCAGTTACCCCATCCCCTCCAGCAACCCTCAGTTTGTTTCTTATGATTAGAGTCTCATTGTTTGTCTCCATCTCTTGTTTCGTCTTGTTTTATTTTTTTCCTCTCCTCCCCTAAAATTTTCAATTTAGGTAGCTAGTAAACAGTCTCTTCCAAAAATGGGCTGTTATCCTAAGTTTAATGTATGTGTATATGTTATATGCGTGTGAAGGGGAAGGAGAGGACAGTCTATCATCTTTTAAGGAGTTTACAGGAACTGTCTTATTTAATACTTACAATAACCCTAGGAAAGAGTTAATATTATTATCAGTCCCATTTTAGAAATAAGGAAATTGAAGCACAGAGATACCAAGAAATTTTCCCAAATCATACAGCAGCCAGTAAGTACACAGCAGCCAGAAAGTTTAACTTCAAAGCCCTGTGCACTGAATCACGAAGTTGCTTCCATTTAAAATTCATAAATTCTTATAAGTTTTGAAGTAAACTGCTGGCCAGAACTAGTAAAGGAGGAAACTCTTACATAAATCCAGCAATCCTCAAAGTGGGATTGCTACCTTATTGATTTAAGCCTTATGTTTGGTTTCAAATGACAAGGTATATAATTGTCTAAGCAGATATAGAAAGCAGAGGAATCAAATTTAATGACCTATTTCATTTTAAGATAATATACAAGATTAGAAAGAAAACTTTTTTATTAACTTCATGTTTCCTTGAGTAGAAATAAAGAAGAAAGTGAGAAATTGCTCTTTTAGGTTCATTCAGAGGTCATCTGGGCTGTTTTGAGGCCTGACTGAACAATGTATTAGATGCTTTTGTTTGTTTGACTGAAAAAGCAGTGGTTACGTTACCCTGAGGCCTTGGAGCCAATATGGCTTTTGAAAACATCATGTGCAACTCTTGAATTAAATATAAAAATTCTATTGTGAATTGTCTTGATGCTGTGTCCTTTGAAAGATACAAAGCATTACTAAATTAAGAGGTTGCTCTAAATAACTAAGAACAAAGGAAATGATTTCACAGTGTGTATAGTGTTGGCATCTGACAGTTTGGACAGGGGCACATGGATATAATAAATGGTATAATAAATGCCACAGATATGGGAGATGGCATGGCTGTAGTTGTTAAGAGAACAGAGTCTGAAGTCATATAGACCTGAACTGGAACCTGGGTGCTGTGATTTTCTAGTTGTGTGATCTTGGAAAAGTCACACACTATTCCCACTCTAAGCATTATCTTTCCCACCTAGAAGTAGGGAAAGTAGTGCCTCTACCGCATGCCATTGTTTTGAGAAATAAGTAAGATATAATGCATGCAGAGTTTGCAATATTGTCTGATGATAGTAAATATTCAATAAACCAAGATTTAAAAAGTAGTATGGCCTTATATAACTCAATATCATTTCTAAAAAGGGTTCCTAATTTTCACTCTTGGCCAAATTGGTCATCACTGTGCTGGGCTATTCCTTTCTTATATTTACATTTTGTAAGTAACTCACCTCCATCATTGTCCAAGTTATCTCCACAAAGCATTTCCATGACAACATTGCAGCCTGTCCCACTCCAACCCACCTGACACACACAGTGCCAACCATTTTGATCCAGGGTACATCGCCCATTTCCGAAGCAGAGCCCTGGACAGCCATCTGTAAAGACAGCAAAGAATAACAATCGGAGACATCAGAATGGGATTGGGCAACAATGATGTATCTACCTATAGGAAAGCATCTAATCGCTTAGGCTCCACTCTGATGAGGTGTTGAATAAATGGAAGAGGAACTTGTTTGCTTACAAAACCTTCCCAGGGAACTTGTTATCCCTTACTTGCCTGTGCTTTTCCTTAGAGAGCCAATTAAGCATTATTAATGCTAACCCCAATTCCCAAACTCTGGTGTAGCTAAGATGAAAACCGAGGGGGACAGAAAAATGTTTTTTGTTTCCTTTTGAAAAAACAATTCTTCTCAGCTCAATCAAAACTGGATAGATGATACTGTATCTAGTTATGGCCAATAAGACAGCAGTTCCTATGAAAAGAAACTTCTCCTAACTACTTCCAGTCTGTACTGATTTTTCCCTTGTGAGGCACTGCTTCAGGACTTCCGTATGTTGGTATGCCGTTCAGACCATGCCATTAAATATTTGTCCATATAAATGCCTTAGAAATGTGCCGCAGTTGCTTTACATTTATTTGGCTCTTTTCTTCAAGATTATCGTTAATCCGAGGGCTAAGGGTTAAATTTTTTATTTATCTGGTATCTCCCTCAGAAGCTAGCATAATAATATCAAGCCTGTAGTAGGTGCTCAACAAATGTTAATGGAATTAATGAGAGCCAAATTGAGATCTTCAGAATTCTAGAGAATGACTGGATAAATACAGTCAAGAGGAAATTGTAAACGCTAACAATGATCTCTATTTAGACTTTTAATTTCTCTGGGATGCCCTAATCTATATACAAATAGTCCAGAGTTAGGCCATTCCAAAGGACAACTGTGTATGTGCCAAGTGCTCAGTGGACAGATGAACAGAGATGGCAATAATGGCATATAGCTTCTGGAATTTTCCTAGTAGCAGCACAGGACCAGATCTGAATTTTACTGGAGACAATCCAATCAATATATTTTTTTCATTTGCTGTCTTTGAAAGAAAATCCCAGAAGTATAAAGAGGAAAATAATTTTTAAAAAATCTGTAGATATAACCCAATGTTCCTTCCAAATGGCTAAGTAACTATCAACAGACCAGACGAAGAAACAACTTTAAAAAATAAAATGACAGATGGCTGTTAGAAAATATGAAGACTCTCTCATTATATACATTATGTGTAAATATATATATATATATATATATATATATACATACATATATATATGTGTGTGTATATATATATTCCTCAAGAAGTGGTGCAGGATGAATATATATAGATTTAAGAAAATAATTTATCTAGCTCCACTCATCTAGTTCCATGATCATAGATATACAATGGATACAGAGAAATCAGGGATAACTTGGAACATAGTCAATTTTTTGAGGCTGAGGTAAAGAAAGGCCAGGATATCTAACAGAAAAACCCTTATTGTCTCTATCAAAGGCAGATCCTTGAGAGGATGCACAATGGGTTACTTATAAGGGGAGAATTCTTCTGCCCTTGAAAGGATACTGTACATGGACTTAGAGCCATATTGTTAAGTTAAAGAAAATGTTCAGTTGTCTATTCAAACCTAGTTCATTTAATAATTACCTGCCTGTGATATATACACAGACACACAGACACACACAACTCCATAGAAAGACAAAGAAAAACAGTTCTTAAAATGGCTTGTCAATCCATTATACGCGACGGCCAAAAAAAAGACTCTGTTGTTAGAAAAAAAAATTAATTTTTAGTCAGACTATTATATCGTGACCTGACAATATCACACTTAAGGAAGCCTACCAGAAGTAAAAACACAAACCTGAAACACACACACACACACACACACACACACACACACACACACATACACCCCACCCAGCCTTCCTTTCCCACACGCGTATTTTCCATTTACAATATTTTTCTGTTACAAAATGAGTGAGAAAAATCTTACCTCGGACAGCATCTAAGTAGTGAGCTAAAAGGGGGGAGAAAAGAGTGATTGAATGAATTTCTGGGAGACCACAGCTATCCAACATGTATTAATGGTCTACCATCTGTTGCCTGGGAGGAGAACAGCAAACTGTGAACTGCCGAAATGCCTGCAGCTCAAAAGTTGGTACATGGGCCTGTGTAGTTTGTGAATAATATTTTCTGTGGGAAAGATATTAATGGCTTTTCTGCAAGGAACTCTATTAGGCTTCCTAAAAAAGTGTCATATTTCATTAAAAGTATAAGAACTGCATTTTTACATTTCAGTAATAACTTTTGTGAAAGAGCACTGGCTTGAACTTCTTATTAGTAATATCTTTAGAAGGGAGTTCTGGAGTAACCACCTTCTGTAATCATCAGAATATTTAAATCCTCTTATGTGAAGGCAATAAACTTACTGTAGTGCGGGAATGTAATTACTTATGCTGCATCGGAATCTCACCTCTCACCATTTTTTAATGAATCGTAAATATTTTCCACAGTCACAGAATAAGACTTACTATACCTTTAGTACAGTAGTAATGTAGTTTATTAAGATTATATGTTATATATGTTATATATAGTATACATTACTTTGACAGGTCTCAACCATTATAACAAAATACTTTCACCTAAAAATAAGAGCAGTGGCACAGTCTGGTGGGGAAAAAAAATCCCACAAGCAATGAATTGGGTATCCAGAGGTGCACCCTTGCCTTTGCTCTGCATGCGATGTCTGTGTGCTCACGGAATGCCACGGGAACACACAGTGACCCACTTTCCTTAGCTGAATAATAGGAATCGTACTTGTCTGTCTATACATGAAGGAGGCCTTTGTTGCAGATACATGTATGTGTCAAGGACTTGGATTTTTTCCAGAAAAATAAAAGTATTTTAAAATTGAAACTCTGGTTATTATTACGGTCTTTTTATAGTGTGAAGACTGCATGAGAGATTTATTACATAGGCTCTGTCATACCCACAGACAGTTCTCACAGGCAGCATCCTCAAAATTAGTGAAAGTTGTGACAAGGGGTGGGAGAGGGTAGATGCTTCAGTACGAATTCTCTATACTACCTGATAAACAATGCAATACAGATGTTCTATTGATGGAAGGTCAGAAGTGCCTTCCTCATATATATTAAAGAAAGCTCCTAATGATATCAAATGGCTTCTGTTAAAGTAGTCCTGTTTAATGAAATTGCCTCTAAGTGCTTTCAAGTGAAACAACCTATACTTTGCAAAAGGAAAAATGGGCAGTGAATGTTATGTTCACAACAAAAGCACTTCTCTTATTAACTAATGACACTTTATTCCAATGTGCCATCTTTCATTTGAGTAACTCAATGCACCAGAAAACAGAAAATATGAGGAATACTGAAGTAATGATCAAAGAAATGACACAAGAAAGAAGTAAGATACTATCAACCAGGGAGGAATACTCCCAGTTAACCAAACTTTCAAACTTACGGCTAACCCTTCCGCTTTTTCTCTCCTCCAACCTCAAATGCTATGAAAAGCCTGGTGATTTATCATTAACATGCTTTTCCTTCTTCAATTAATCCAATGTATTTTGTTCAAAGTATGGCAGTACTTACCAATTGTGCAGTGGTCGCCCTCCCATCCAGGGCTACACTCACATTTTCCATCTTTGCACTGGCCATGCTCGGCACAGTGAGAATGACAGGAGCGTTCTTCACATGTTGGTCCTACCCAGCCTTCTTCACACTGGCAAATTCCTCTTGAGCAGACTCCATGGCTACCACACTCCATAGTACAGAGCTCTGTGGGAAATTCAAAGAAGATATGTTTACATATTTTATTAAAACCAGAGTTTGCTCTTTGCAAAAGACATTAAAATTACCAAAAATCCCACTCTATATTTATATTTTAAATATATAAACTAAATGTCACAAAGACCTCTAGCATTTCAGTGAATTTGCAAGGAACTCTATAAAAAAGATAGTTAAGTCTCTAAGTATAAAATAAACCCTAAGTCAAATTGATTTTGAAACGTCCATAAAATGATAATGGCATTCAAGGCTTAGAAATGAAGTCACTGCCAAACAAATGTCATGTGGGTTTCACTAAAAATTCATTAAGATCACAAATAATGTTACAAGGATTTTATGATGCTGCAAGCAATCATTGCGGAAAGCACACACACACATAGTAAAATGGTGCTCTAACTTCATTCAGGAAGAGAGGTTCTACAACTGGAAAGATAGCTTTCTAATAAAATTTATAATATACAAAAGGTAAAGCTGCCAACGATGGTAATCAACTAGTTTCCCTGAACATACAAACAATATCTGCATTTACTTTAAGCATTTAAAATGAATCCTGGTTGATTAAAATACAATCTTATCTGGAAATGTCATTCATTATTTAGCCAGTATAATCAAGTTGTATACTCGCTCTGCCGAGGTTCTCTCCTCTGTCCCCTTGACTTTTTGTCGAGACATGCTGAATATTAATAAAGTTATGACAGTAGAGAAGCTAAAGTAAAAGTTTGGCAAACCTTTTTCTTGACTGAATACCCTTGCTGGAGGAGGAAATGGTGGATAAAAGCCTATAGGAAGAACGCAAAAAGGAATAATGCAATAGGTTTTGGGTACAACTGGCCATATACTCTTGAAAGAAACAGAGAATGTTCTGAAGCCAAGTCATCTATCTTTCATAATCTCAAATTCTGAAACAGGTTTTATATATTTAGAAGTACTGACATGTAATGATATTTGTATTACTCTATATTACCTGTAACAAAGCTCTATGTAACAAAGGTTTCTACTGTGCACTTAGCAGAGTTATTTTTCAGTGGGTGAGAATATTCTTCTGATAAAGACATGAGTATGGATTTTATTACTACCTAAATCAATTTGTTCACTAATTCATTCACAAGTATTCTCTGTGGGTCAAGGTATGACAGAAGGAACAGTGGATACTGAGAGATCAAGTGAGATTTCAGCAGAGAAGTGTCCATTGAATTTATCAGTACGAAAATTGTTGGTGGCTTTAGGAAGAACTGTATTGATAAGGCAGCAGGTGTAAAGTCAGATTTGAATGGGTGGAACAGTGAATGGAAAACTGTGTGTAGGGTCAGCAGATTGTAAGAAAAGTATAGAACCAAGAAATACAAAATACAAAAAAAGGGGGGAGCTTTGCCTAATAAATGATAGTTCAAGTAGGTTGATCTTGAAATAGCACCTACTCTCTATATCTTTTTTCTGAATCTCTAATTGATAATCTGGATTTCTAACTTCTGTTCTTGTCATGAATCTGAGGTTATAATTATGTTCCCCTTAAAAGCCTCCTCCAATGCTGAACTGAAAGGGCCTTTCTAAGATTAGGGAGCTAAATGGGTCAAAGCCAATCAAATCAGAGCTAACAGAAAAATTAGAGGCAAATTTTTGTGTATATTGCTTTATACAATTATAAACTCTAAGCACAGAAAAAACTATCATTCTGGTGATTTCCTGAAAAGTAACAGGACTAGATGAACAGTATCAGCAAAATGGCAAACTAGCCTATCCTTAAACCATCCCAGTATAAACCTTAGAACTGTAGAATACAATGTAATAATTTTTAAAATTACATGTCTTGGCTCACAAGAAACAGAATTATCAACTGTCAGAAGCAAAGATGCAGCTAACAGCCAAAGAAGTAAGCATATAAGTCAACCTTCTGGCTGCTCTAAGTGGTTATTATGCCCAGTAATGACTAGGGGCTTGGGTATCTATGTACACAGAGAAAATGGGCCAAAAAGTAAGGATGTTTGAAGGGATACAATCTCAGTGGGATGGGAACTAATAAACTCTATCCACTAGCCCACAGAGATGGAAAGGAAGCATTAACTATAATAATAATAATAATATCATTCATAGTAATACATTTGGGAATTAGAAAACAATATTGAAATAAAATGCTACCTAATAATAATATGTGCAATGGAGTGTCCAGAATGAAATATTTCTAAAACTTTGTACTATTCAGGAGTTAAGTAAGATAGAATTTTACATTTATGGATATTTTTCCTCTAGAAGTATCTGTCCGTTCTGGTTGAGTCAGCTGGAAGACTCGGAAGCTGAGTAGAGCTTTTGTTAGTCTCACAGGTACCAGAAAAAAAAAAAAATATATATATATATATTTGACCACATAATGGCTAAGAAATCTCTAATAGTGAAGAAAATATCAAGCCAAATATATGAAGCAAAATTGAAGCAACAAAAGAGAAAAAGACAAATTTACACCATAGAGACTTTAATGCCCCCATTTCTCCGTAACTGATGATAGAACAAGCAGACAACAAATCAGAAAGTATATGAAACAACAAAAGAGAAAAAGGCAAATTTACAACATTGTCAGAGACTTTGATGGCCCCCTTTCTCATTAACTGATGATAGAACAAGCAGACAACAAATCAGAAAGGATATGAAATATTTGAGTAACATGATTATCAAATTTGATCTAATTGACACATATAGAGCATTACAATAAATAATACAAAACGCACATAATTTTCAAGTGCACATGGAACATTTACGAATATTGACCATATGCTGGACTATAAATATAAAGCAAGTCTCAATGTATCTCATGTATTGAAATTATTTATAGCATGTTGTCTGCCCATTGTGGACTTAAACTTGAAATAAAAACATAAACAGGGGCGCCTGGGTGGCTCAGTTAAGTGTCTGCCTTCAGCTCAGGTCATGATCCCAGGGTTCTGGGATTGAGCCCCATATCGGGCTCCCTGCTCCATGGGAAACCTGCTTCGCTCTCTCCCACTCCCCCTGCTTGTGTTCCCTGTCTTGCTGTGTCTCTCTCTGTCAAATAAATAAATACAATCTTCTAAAAATTATTTAAAAAGATAAAATTTAACTATAAAATCCATATAATTTTGGAAATTACAAAATATACCTCTAAAAAGCTATGGAACAAAAAGAAAATCATCATGGAAAGTAGAAAATACTTTAAGTGAATGAAAATATAATGAACATATCAAAATTGGTATAACTAAATCCATGTATACAGGAAAACTTAAAAGGTATAAAGGAAAACCAGCTGAAAACAATGACACATGCATCCGTTCCAAGAAATTAGAAAGAAGAAAAGCAAAGTAAACTCAAAGAGGGTAGAAGAAAGAAAATAATAATTTAAAAAGCTGGAATTAATTAATAGAAATGTAGAATATAAAGAATCAAGAAAGCTAATGTTTGACAATTTGCATAGCCCAATAAAACTGATAACTGATGGGACCTGATGAAGAAGAAAATAGAGAATATCATGAATGAAAAAGATGACACTGCTATTGAATGTACAAACATAAAACATCATAAAACAACATTGCAAACAACTTTTTGTCAACACATTTGAAAATTTCAGTGAAATGGACAAATTCCTGATAAACACAATTTACAATAATGAACACATACACACAAAAGGAAACTGAATAGTTTCTATAAAGAACCTTAATCCACAATGAAAACTATTCTCACAAAGAACATCACCATCTCAGATGACTTCACTTATAAATATACCAAACTTTTAAGGAAGAAAAATTGCCAATCTTGAATAATATTTTTCAAAGAATAGAAAAAGAGGAAACACCACAATGTGAGTTATGAGGCCAGCATAACCTTGATATAAAATCCTGACAAGACTATTATAGGAAAAAAATACAGGTCAATTTCACTCATGAATATGAATGCAAAATCTTAAAATGCAAACAACAAATCTAGCATTATATAACATGAAATAATGATCACCTTGTGCTTATTCTAGGAATATATGATTATGTTACTATCTGAAAATCAATCAATGTAATTCATCATATATATGAAATAAAAGAAAAAATCATATGATCATTTAAATAGATATGTAGTAAGTACTTAGTAAAATACTAAACATCTATTCATGATAAAGGCTTATAGTAAACTAAGGCTAAGAGGAACATTAATCTGATAAAGATTAGCTACAAAAAATCCCTACAGCAAACATCATATTTAATAGTGAGATGTTGAAGTAGTTTTTCTATTATTGAGAACTGAGAAAAGATGCCTAGGATCATTACTTCTATACACCATAATTTTAGAGGTCCTAGCCAGTGCAATAATATAAGAAAAAGAAAAAAAAAGGTATAGAAATTGAAAAAGAATGAATAAAACCATCATTATTCAAAGGTAGTATGATTGTGCTTATACTAACTATGAAAAGAATCTATAGAGATAAATTATTAGAATATGTGAATTTAGCAGGTTCTTCAGATATTAGGCTAATATATAAAAAAGTTCTCCTTTTATCAACAATAGACACCAAGAAATATTTAAACCATGTGTAACAGCATCACATCATATACCTTGTAATAAATTTAAAAAATATGTGTAAGACTTATGATGAAAACTGTAAAACTTTATGAGAAAAATTAGAGAAGAGTGGATAAATGGAAAGCTACGCCAAACTCATTACCTGAAAAACAAAGTTAAAGATGTCAATTTCCCCCATATTATTCTGTAGATTTAATGCAACCACAATCAATGTCTTGGCAGTTTGTGTGTGTGTGTGTGTGTTTGTACATGTGTGTAAATATTAACCAGCTAAAGAAAGAAGCAGATTAAGGTGAGAAGATGTACTCTAGCCCACAGCAAGACTTACTGTAAAGTTATGTAAATTTAGACAGTGGGTACTGACATAATAGCAAGTAGATCAATGAGAGTGAATAGAATTCTAAAACTTATAAGGATACTTGAATTATGGTTAAGATGGCATGGCAGGCAACTGTGAAATGACTGCTGTTTTAAGTGGTTCTGGGAAACTGAATATCCACTAGGAAAAAAAAAACCCTCACCCTATATATAAAATCAATTCCAGATACAATGTAGTAAATATAAACTATCAAAACTTCCAGAACACAACATAAGAAAACAATTTCATGATCTTAGCATAAAAAAATTTCTTAAACAGTATGCAAAAATGCTAACCACAAGGGGAAAAATAATAAATTGGGCTGTATCAAAATTAGATTGTTTTCTAATCAAAAGACAAAGAAAAAACATGATCTAAGTGGTAGAATATATTCACAGCACATATAAATGAAAAAAAGTTTGTATCCAGAATATACAAAGAACTTTCTCAAGTCAATAATAAGACATATAACTCAATACAAGAATGGGCAAGAGATCTTGGGATGTCTGGGTGGCTCTTGGTTTTGGTTCAGGTCATGATCTCATGATCATGAGAATGAGCCTGGTGTTGGGCTCTAGGCTCAGCATGGAGTCTGTTTGAGGTTCTCTGCCTCTCCTTCTCCCTCTGCCCTTCCCTCCGCTCTCTTTCTCATAAATAAATAAATAAAATCTTATAAAAAGAAAAGTGGGCAAGAGATCTGAAGAGGTATTTTATAAAAGAGGATATCCTAGTCTACAAAACTGTATGGAAACATGCTTAGCATCATCACTTATCAGGGAGATACAAAATAACGTAAAAATGAAATACACTGCACACACACAAGAATGGTTAAAATCTATAAGACTGAAAGTAATAAACATTGGTGACAGTGTGAAGTAATAAAAAGTCTCAGATATATACTACAGGTGATTTTGTAAATCAGTACAACCACTTTGGAAAACTCTCTGACATTATCTGCTGAAATCTGATATATGTATACCCTGTGGTTCAGTGAGTCTACTTCTAAGTATTTACTCAACAGAAGTGCAAGTAAGCAAATGTTCACTGAAAGATGTGTATAAAAGCATTTATAGAATTATATGTGCTAGCCAAAAAAATGGAAATGTTTTAAATATCCATCAACAATAGAAGATATAATTATGATAGATAATTTTACAAAAAAATAGTTCTGTTACAATGAAAATGGATGATCTATAGCTATGTGCCATAATACAGATGAATTCCTCTAAAAACAATGTTGAGTGAAAGAAATGTGATGCAAAATCATACATACTGTAAGATTCTATTGATAAAATATTTGGAGAGCAGGCAAATATTAGAAGTCAGGATAGTTATGTTGGGGAGGAAGGAAGGAGGAGGCAATAATTGGGGAGGATGACAAAGGAGGCTTCTGGTTACATTTTGACTTGGGTGGCAGTTAACAGGTATCACTAGGCTGTATACTTATGACTTTTGTACTTTTCTGTATATGTGTTACATTTTAACAAAATGTTAAGAAATCAGTTGTAATGACCAAAAGAACAGAAATATAAAGAAATTTACAACTTCTAAGGTTGAAAAAGAATGAAAATAATGTGACAACAACAATGCAAAAAGCAGGAAAGTGGGGAAAGACAAAGAAAAAATAAATATGATAAATAGGGGATATAAAAGAAGATTCTGGGCTATAAGTCCAAACATGTCAGCAATCCTAGTAAATAAAAACAAGCTGAACTTGGACTTTAAAAGAGAGAGAGAGACTCTGGAACTCAGTGGAAAAGAAAACCAAGTTATATTGTTTCTGTTAATAAGAGATGTGCTGAAATATACTAATACAAATTTGGTAATAAAAAACCATAAATAAATATAAATTTGGTAAGAAAAAGGCACTCTAGAAAAGTATCATCCAAGAGAAGCAGGGTGTAGCTATAACATCAGACAAAACAGATTTCAAGGTATAAAGCATTATTATGGATAAAAAGAGCCATTACATAATGATAAAAGGAATAATTCATCAGGGAGATGTAAAAATCCAGACCGAATAAGAAAATATAGCTCCCAGATCAATAAAGCAAAAGCTGATAGACTGATAAGATGACAAATTACAAATTTCACAATAGGTAGTAAGAAGATAAAAAATTAGTAAGGAAGTAGAACATTTGAATAGTACAATTAACAACTTTAATATACTGGACATATATGGAACCCCAAAGCTATGACTGATATATATTCTTTTCAAGCACATAGGGAATACTTACTAAGACTGACAAATAGTAGTTCACAAGGCAAGGCTCAATAAATGGCAAAGATTTTATATCCTACAGATCACGATGTTTCAGCAAAGTGCACTAAAATTAGAAATCAACAAACAAAAAGCAAAAAAAAGAACCCACCAAAGAAAAGTGTTCTTTAAAAACACACTTCAAAATAATTCATGGATTACATAAAAATTATATTGGAAATTAGGAACCGAATAACACTGAAAATACTATTTATAAAAACTTGTGGGATATAGCTTAGACACTTACTTAAAGGAAATTTACAGCTTTACATACACTTAGTAGAAAAGAACAATTGAAAATTAATGAAAAGTGTCCAACTCAAAAAGTTAGAAGGACAGCATGCATATAAGTAGAAGGAAGGAAACAAAAACAAGGTGAGAGCAGAAGTTAATGAAACCAGAAACAAAGAAGCAATAGAGAAGATCAACAAAACCAAAACCTGTGCCTTTGACATGAATAATAAAATAGAGAACCCTCTGGCAAGAGAAAGCAAGGAAAGTAGGAAAAGAAATGATACAAATAAACATTAAAGATTAAAATATAACAATAAACGAGAGTGCTCTGAACAATTTTATGCCAGTAAGTTTGAAACCTTAGAAGAAGTACATATTTTTCAAGGAAACAAAATGACTTGAGAGGAAATACAAAGCCTGAATACCCATTAAAGAAACTGATAATGGCCCACATGGTTTTCTATGCGTACTTTGTTAAATTTCCAATGAACAGATAATCTCTGCTTTAAGCGATACCAGACAACAAGAAAAGAGAGTCGTCTTCCTGAATGATTTTGTGAGACTACTATAATCTAGTTCCAAAATGGAGTAAGGAAAAAAGGGACTTTTCTACAGGCCAATCTCACTAATAAACATGTCTGCAAAAATCTCCAATAAAAGATCTGGAAAACAAACCAGCACACACACACGCGCGCACGCACACACACACACACACGCACACGCACACACACATATACAGATATTAAAACTGGGGCTGCTGGCTGCCTCAGTTGGTTAAGTATCTGACTTTGGCTCAGGTCATGATCTCGGGGTCCTGGGATCAAGCCCTGTGTCAGGCTCCATGCTCAGCAGGGAGCCTACTTCTCCCTCTCCCACTACCCCTCCCCCAACTCATACACACACTCTTTCTAACTCTCTCAAATAAATAAATAAAATCTTTTTAAAAAAAAGGTTATTACAACCAAGTAGGCATGAACATTAGGATGGTTTAACTTTTGAAAATGTAGTCATATAATTCATTATTAAATTAATCTACTTCACTTTAAGTTCATTTCATAATGGATTAAAGAAAAATTATCTTAAATACAGAAAGAGCATTATATAAATTCAGTAACTACTCATTATAGAATCTCTAAGCAAAACAGGACTAGAAGGGGGCTTACTGGTTATTATTAAAGTGGTTTTCCAAAATCCTACAGTAATCATCACACTTACGAATAAAATAATAAAGATATTCCTCTTAAAGTCAGAAGTACTATAATTAATGCTTCTAATTCAATGTTGTACTAGAGATGTTGGCTAGTGTCATAAGGTAACAAAAAATACATAATGTGTAATACCTGAAAAGGAAGAAACAAAATGGAATGTATAGGTAAACTATGAGAAATAGAAGAGGACAGCAAAGTTGGATAAAAGATCAACAGAAAAAAGATCAACATCATGTCTATATAAGGAAGCCAAATTAAAATATGCACTTAAAAAATCTCACAATAATAAATCTAGCAAAAAAAGTTCAACATGCTTTTATGTATTATTTTTAGAACTTTTTTAAGGGATTAGGAAGACGGCAGAGTACGAGGACCCTGAACTCACCCTGTCCCATGTTTACAACTAGATAACATCCATCCAAGTCAATAAACCAGAGAGTGATTTGAAGACTGGCAGAACAAACACCATAACTAAACACAGAGAAGAAGCCACATTTGAAAGGTAGGAAGGTCAGAAAGGTGGAGGGAGGCTGCCCGCAGGAGGGATGGAGCTGCATGGGGATGAAAGGGCAGAGAAACAGGCCCTCGCACCAGGGATTTCACATGGGGAAGACTAATCCCCATAACATTTGGCTTAGAAAACCAGAGGGGCTGAATTCTGTAAGTTTATATAACCAGTGGGACTTGGGAGCCTGGAGCTTTAAGTCAGCAGTCTCAGGACTGGGTGAGCCATGAGGGCGAGTGATAGCTGGGTCACTGCCCTTAAAGAGACAGAAGCCTGTGCAGAGAGGCAACATAAAAATGGCAGTTTACACAGTGCCAGAGGCAAATGGGAGACAAATCTATTGAATCTGATTTCAGAGAGTGTTGGGGGACTTCACTGAAAATGAGGGAGTTGGTAGGTGCCATTTTCCTCTCCCATACTCCAGCATAAACAGTCACCTGTGGGAGGTGGGGTGGCACAGGCGCTTGTAGCATTGGCTCAGGGCAAATTTCATTAAAGTGGAGTGAGCACCCAGCACAGCTGCAGTGCAGCATCCAGCCACATGTGCCCAGGTACCCATGTACACCAGGCTCATATGCCGGGTGCACGGCTGCTGCCTCATGCCATGCCCAGTCATTGCACTGCGCCCTCTGCCACCCTGGCACATAGCTCCTAGCCACTGCAGCATTTTAGGGGATCTGGCATAGTCCTAGTGGCCCAACGCAAATTTAGCTAACACCGCCAACCTGCTCCCAAAGTCCCCATTGGGCACCCCCTCTCAGAGATGGCCTGCCTCAGTCCCACCAGCACCACAGAGAGTAAGCACAGACCACAACAGCCAGAGAGTCAGGACTGATGACTGCACTGAAAGGAAAAGTGACTCAGGCACAACAGCAGGGCCTAAGCAAAACACATAGGATACTCTCCTGAAGTACCACATTCTGGTGAACAGAGGATACTTCACATCAGGGCACGCCAGGGCCACCGCTTCATAAAGTCACTACTTTCAAGAGCAGAAAACATAGCTGACTTTCTTAACACACAGAAATAGTCACAGAGAGTCAAACAAAATGGAAGAACAGGACAAGGCCATGGTCAGAAATGTAATGAAACAGATATAAGTAACATGCTTGACAGAGAATTTAAAGCAATTATCATAAGGATACTCATTGGACTTAAGAAAGGAAGAAGACATGAGTGAGGCCCTTAACACATAGTAGAGATAACAGGCTCAGTAAATGAATTGAGAAACAGACCTGATGGAATGCAGCAGGATGGAAGAAAGAGGGGAACAGATTAGTAACCCAGAAAACAGAGTAATGGAGAGTAACTGAGCTGAACAAAACAGAGAAAGAAGAATTACATAAAATGAGAATAGACTTAGGGAACTCAGTGACTCCATCAAATGTAATAGCATTCTTGTTATAGGAGTCCTAGAAGAAGAAGAGAGAAGAGGGGGCAGAAAATTTATTTAAGAAAATAATAGCTGAAAACTTCCCTAATCTAGGGAAGGGATCAGATATCCAGATCCAGGAAGCACAGAGAACTTCCATCAAAATCAACAAAAGCAGACACACACCAAAACATATTATAATTAAATATGCAAAAATAGTGATAAAGAAAAAAATCTTAAAAGCACAAAGACAAAAGGAGTCAGTAACTTGCAAGGGAAAGCCCATACGGCTAGCAAGTGATTTCTCAACAGAAACTTGTCAAGGCAGAAGGGAGTGGTGTCATATAATCAATGTGCTGAATGATAAAAATCAACAGCCAAGGATACTCTATGCAGTAAGGCTATCATTAATAATAGAAATAGAGGTAAAGAGTTTCCCAGACAAACAAAAACTAAAGGAGTTCAGAAACAGTAAATCAGCCCTGTAAGAAATATTAAAGGGGACTCTTTTAATGAAAGGGAGCCTCTTCCTCGGCTTGTGGTCTCTCTCTCTCTCTCGCTCACTCTATCTCAAATAAATAAATTAAATCTTTAAGAATTACTTTGAATGTAAATGAATTAAACCCCCCAATCAAAACACACAGGATGATAGAATGGATTAAAAAAAAAGACCCATCTATATGTTGCCTCAAAGAGACTCATTTTAGACATAAAGACACCTGCAGATTAGAAGTGTGGAGATGGAGAAACATTAATCACGCAAATAGATGTAAAAAAAAAAAAAACCAAAAAACTAGTGTAGCAATATTTATATCAGACAAAATAGACTTTAAAACAAAGACTGTAACAAGAGTCAAAGAAGGACATTATGTAGTAATAAAGGGGATAGTCGAAAAAGAGTATGAAACAGTTGTAAATGTATATGCACCCAAGATGGAAGCACACAAATATATCAAACAGTTAGTAATGAACATAAAATTACTAACTGAAATAATACAATAACAGTAGGGGACTTTAATACCCCACTTATATTAATGGACAAACCATCTAAGCAGAAAGTCAACAAGGAAACAATGGCTTTGAATAATAGACACAGATGGACTTAAATATATTCAGAACATTTCAACCCCAAACAGCAGAATACACATTCTTTTTAAGTGCATATGGTACAGTCTCCAGAATAGATCACATATTAACCCACAAAACCAGCCTCAACAAATTCAAAAAGATGGAACTCATATACCATGCATCTTTTTTGACTACAATGCTATGAAACTAGAAGTCAGCCACACACACACACACACACATACACACACACACACACAAAATCTGGAAAGACAACAAATACATGGAAGTTAAGTAACATGCTACTAAACAGTGAAAGGGTCAAACAGGAAATACAAGAAGAAATAAAAAAGTACGTGGTAACTAATAAAATTGAACACATAGCAGTCCAAAACCTTTGGGAAGCAGCAAAAATGGTTCTAAAAGGGGAGTTTATAGCAATATAGCCCACCTCAAGAAGAAAGAAAAATCTCAAATACACAACCTAACCTTACACCTAAAGGAGCTAGAAAAAGAACAATAAACAAAAGCTAAAACCAGCAGAAGGAAGGAAATAAATAAAGATTAGAGCAGAAATAAATGATATATAAACTAAAAAAAAATGCCAATAGAACAGATCTATGAAACCAGGAACTGGTTCTTTGAAAAAAAAAAAAAACTAATAAAATTGATAAACCCTAGCCAGACTCACAAGGAAAAAAGAGAAAGGACTCATATAAATAAAATCACAAAGGAGAAAGGAGAAATAACAACTAACATCACAGAAATACAATTATAAGAGAATATTAGGAAAAACTGTATGCTGACTAATTGGACAACCTAGAAGAAATGGATAAATTCTTAAAAACATATAAACTACTGAAACTGAATCAAGAAGAAATAGAAAATTTGAACAGGCTGATAACCAGCAAAGAAATTTTATCAGTAATCAAAAAACTCCCAAAAAACAAAAGTCCAGGGCCAGATGGCTTCACAGGTGAATTCTACCAAACATTTCAAGAAGAGTTAGGGGTGCCTGGGTGGCTCAGTCATTAAGTGTCTGCCTTCAGCTCAGGTCATGATCCCAGGGCCCTGAGATCGAGCCCCACATCAGGCTCCCTGCTCTGCAGGAAGCCTGCTTCTCCCTCTCGCACTCCCCCTGCTTGGGTTCCCTCTCTGGCTGCCTCTCTTTCTCTGTCAAATAAATAAATAAAATCTTTTAAAAAAATAAAAAGTTAACACCTACTCTTCTCAAACTATTCCAAAAAATAGAAAAGGAAGGAAAACTTCCAAATACATTTTATGAGGCTAGCATTACCCTGATACTAAAACCAGATAAAGACATCACAAATGAAAGAGACCCATAGGCCAATATCCATGATAAACAGATGCAAAATTCCTCAACAAGATATTAGCAAACCAAATTCAACAATACATTTAAAAAAAAAATCATTCACTGTGATCAAGTGAGATTTATTCCTGGGTTGCAAGGGTGGTTCAAAATTCCCAAATCAACTAATGCAATACACCATCTCAATAAGATAAAGGATAAGAATGATATGATCTGGGCACCTGGGTGGCTCAGTGGGTTAAAGCCTCTGCCTTCGGCTCGGGTCATGATCTCAGGGTCCTGGGACTGAACACTGCATCAGGCTCTCTGCTCAGCAGGGACCCTGCTTTCCCCCCTCTCTGCTTGCCTCTCTTGCCTACTTGTGATCTCTATCAAATAAAAAAATAAAATCTTGGGGCACCTGGGTGGCTCAGTGGGTTAAGCCGCTGCCTTCAGCTCAGGTCATGATCTCAGGGTCCTGGGATGCAGTCCCGAGTCGGGCTCTCTGCTCAGCAGGGAGCCTGCTTCCCTCTCTCTCTCTCTGCCTGCCTCTCTGCCTACTTGTGATCTCTGTCTGTCAAGTAAATGAATAAAATCTTAAAAAAAATAAAATAAATAAAATCTTTTTTAAAAAGAACCACATGATCATTTCAATAGATGCAGAAAAAGCATTTGATGAAGTACAGCATCCATTCATGATAAAAACCCACAAGAAAATAGGTTTCAAGGAAACATACCTCAACATAGTAGATCCCATATATGAGACCCAGAGCTAACATTGTTCTCAATTGGGACAAACTGAGAGCTTTCCCCCTAAGGTCAGGAAAAAGACCGGGACATCAACTCTCACCACTGTTACTTAACAAAGTACTGGAAGTTCTAGCCACATCAGGTAACAAAAAGAAATAAAAGGTATCCAAATTGGCAAGGATGAAGTAAAACTCTCACTATTTGCAGATGACATGATACTCTACATAAGAAAATCCAAAAGACTCCACCAAAAAAATTGCTAGGAATGAGACACAAATTCAGCAAAATTCCAAGACAGAAAATCACCATACAGAAATTGGCTGCACTCATGCAACCCAGAAATAAAATATCACCTCACAGCTGTCAGAATGGCTAAAATCAACAACACAAGAAGCAACAGGTGTTGTCGAAGATGTGGAGAAAGGGAAACCCTCTTTCACTGTTGATGGGAATGCAAACTGGCAAAGCTACTATGGAAAACAGTATGTACATGCCTCAAAAAGTAAAAAACAGAGCTAGCCTACTATCCAGCAATCATACTGCTGTACATTTACCCAAAGAATACAAAAACATTAATTCAAAGGGATACATGTACTCCTATGTTTATAGTGGCATTATTATAATAGCCAAGATATGGAAGCAGCCCATGTGGCAACTGATTGATGAATGGATAAAGAATATATGGTGTACACACACACACACACACACACACACACACACACACACACACACACACACACGATGGAATGTTATTTAGTTATGAAAAAGAATGAAATCTTGCTATTTGCAATGACATGGATGAGCTACAGAGTATTATGCCAAGCAAAATAAGTCCATCAGAGAAAGACAAATACCATATGATTTCATTCATCTGTGGACTTTAAGAAACAAAACAAATAAGCAAAGGGGAAAAAAGAGAGAGAGAAACAGTAAGAAACAGACTTTTAACTATAGAGAACAAACTGATGGTTACCAGAGGGGAGGGGTGGGGGAATTGGGAGAAACAGGTTATGGGGATTAAGGAGTGCACTTCTAGTGATGAGCGCTGGGTGTTTTATGGAATTGTTGATTATACTGTACACCTGAAACTAATACAACACTGTATGTTAACTGGCATTAAATAAAAACTTGAAAAAATAAAATACAAAATAGATGTTTAAACTTTTTGAATTGAAGAAGATATACAAAGAATCAATGGAGATTGTGCTCATGGCCCACAAGCCTTAATATCATTTGGAGGTCAATTTTCCTTTATCAGTTCTGTAAGTGCAATGTAATTCCAGTCAATATCCCAACAACATTTTTCATAGAGTTTGAAAACCGGATCCTAAAATCTATATGGAACAGAAAAGACTAAGAATACCCAAGAACATTTTGAAGAAGTGAATTCATTGATGTGTGTGTGTGTCCTAACCTAAATGTGCATCAGTAGGAAAATGGATAAATTTTGCTGCCTTCATACAGGGTAAAAAACCCAAAAGGGAGAAGTACATGCCTCAATATGGTTAAACATTTAAAAATAATGATGAGAGAAGAAAGCAAGTTATTCATATGAAATTTAAACACAAGGAGAAAACATATTTTTATAGGTATGCATGTACTTGTGAAAGTGTAAGAATATGTACAAGGGTGATTAAATTTAGGACTGGCATTTCCCCTGCAGGGAAGGGAGAGGAATAGGACCACAAAAGGACACATAGGGACTTCATTTGTATTTGTTAATTTTTAAAGTTAAGTTGTGGGTTTATAGCTGTTCATTATGCTATTTTATACCATTGAAATATTTAATCATAATTTATAAAAGAATATAAAGAATCAGTGAGAAACAACTTTCTTTGGGGAATGCTCTATTGAATAAATAAGTAGAGATATGACTTACCCTAACTCTTGCACTCCTCAACACAAAGCCCTCCATGGATACAAGCCACAACCACTAATCTGATTTATAGTTTCAGCGCCGCAAGTACCAGGTGGGAAGCAATGTCCTCATGAGTGCAGGAATCCTCTAAGAAATAAATTACTACAAATGGAGAAGTAGATCTTAAACAATAAGCATTCCTCATTTTGAACTGCATCAACATCCCTGCAATTGCATCCAGTTCCAAATGGAGTTTCTGGACCGATTCTAAGATGTTTTTCAATCCCAATCTTTTTATAATCAGCAGTGGGGTAGGCGTGGGACAAGGACTAACAGAAAACAGATGCTGGCAATTGTATAATTTATAAACATGATAAAAATAATATTTGCTCTAACATATTTGTCTCATGAATAGTTCTATTCTATGTGTAATATTTTCTATCTGGTTGAAAATACATTAACATTACAGGCTACAAAATATGACAAAAGAATGCTAAAATATAAACATTCTTCTGTGCAAATGTATTGGAAAAGAACATGAAAAATACAGGCAGACACTTTAAAGTTCTATTGAGACATTTCATTTTTAATAAGTTTCTTTATGCATGTTGACAATGAACAACACTTGTATAAATTGAACTAGGATACAACTGAACACTTCTTTGTTGCATGCTGACAAAGAACAATTTGATTAAACAGTAAATCCTTCACAGCCTCCCTCAGAACCCTTTCTCTGAGATTTACTTTTTAGACAAAAGTTCCCAGTAAGGTAAACTCTTTTATTCTTGGCACTTTGGCTGTGCCCAATATTCGACAATGATAACACTGGAGACCCCAAAATATTAAATCTAGATGTCTATAGGTTCTAAAATATACATTTCATATACTTATGTAATATTTTCAATAGTACAATGTGACATTCTAAACAAGGAAAGGACACCATTGTTGTAAAAATTTATAAAAAATAAGAAATTATTATGTGTCTCCTTGTCCAGAAAGATCAAAGGAAATCAGGCTGGGAGCATAAGGAAATTCAAGAATTCGGAATGAATGATTTTGAATAGGTAGAAATCTTTCTCTTTCTTAGATTATAACACAATGTTATTTGGGGGAAATTATGAGGATTTTCTCACTGTCTTGTGTCATTAACATGGGAAATCAGAGTAAGAAGGCAAAAAGTAAGTTGATTTGGTAAATGTGGTCAGTGTGGACTCACGCAGCTTAAGGGCTTAAGTTTTTTTTTTAATTTTTTAAGATTTTATTTATTTATTTGCCAGATAGAGATCACAAGTTGGCAGAGAGGCAGGCAGAGAGAGAGAGAGAGAGAGAGAGGAGGAAGCAGGCTCCCTGCTGAGCAGAGAGCCCCGATGTGGGGCTTGATCCCAGGACCCTGGGATCATGACCTGAGCCGAAGGCAGAGGCTTAACCCATTGAGCCACCCAGATACCCCAGGGCTTAAGTTTTTACAGTGTACACCACGTTCTTCACTAAAACCAAGCAGTGATCCAACCACAAATAAGAAATACTATCAAGAACAAAAGTTTGTGTACTTGGTATTGTTTTTTCAAATATTTGAATCATTTTTATTTTACGGTTTTCAGCTCCTTTCATTCCTCAGTGGTAGAGTGGGACTAATATTAGTCTGTTAATAGAACACATGCAGGCACGCACATACACGTGCACACACACCTTTTTGGTCTCTATTTCTCTGGAAAGCAATTGGAAAAATATTAGTTGATAATGTGTTTATTTTACTGAATAGAGTTAATTCAGTAGGATGTCCATGGGATCTTTACAAGTACCTTGCTATGACAAAGACTTGGTTTTATCTTGGGCTACAGATTACATTTTTTGTGTTTGATGTGTAATAGTGAACGTTTCTATGGGGCGCCTGGGTGGCTCAGTGGGTTAAGCCTCTGCCTTAAAAAAAATCTTTAAAAAAAAAAAAAAAAAGAAAACCTAGGACGTACGCATGACACTGTCCTTCAGCCCCAGGATTACAATGGGCTTCAGTATAGGTTAGTATTCTTAACACTATTTTACATTGGAACAAGAATCTGATTGAAGAGATTACAAACTGTCAGCTAGCTCGTTCTGCACAAATAGCAACATACAAGCAGGAGTAACAACAACAACAACATAACAATACACTCCAACTTATAAAAACCTTGAGATGATTCTCAAATTCTTGATAAGAACAAAAATGTGGAAGAATCTAATATGCAAAGACCAAGAGTAGAACTGTCTTTCAACTTACTGTTTCACAGATTATGGTTATCACATGGCTTTGGATTTCCTTTATAAATTGGTGAACTGGGCACCTGGGTGGCTCAGTGGGTTAAGCCTCTGCCTTCAGCTCAGGTCATGATCTCAGGGTCCTGGGATCGAGTCCTGCATCGGGCTCTCTGCTCAGCGGGGAGCCTGCTTCCTCCTCTCTCTCTCTCTCTGCCTGCCTCTCTGCCTACTTGTGATCTCTCTCTGTCAGATAAATAAAATCTTAAAAAAAAAATAAATTGGTGAATTGTTCTATGGTAAATCTGAAAAAGCTGATAAGAGAAAGAAATCATGCCTTGTTTACAACTTTTGAATTCAATACAACAGCTGGCCTTTTTTCCAATACTAGACTCTTTCCCCTGGAATAAATCTTGTTTCCTTTTTGGCCAAATAAAATATTCTCCCTTAAGTTTAGAGCTCATATTTTGCTTATCTCAGTGATCAGAGGCTGGAAGCATTGAGGCTGGGGTGAACCTCTACTCATTCATGACTATAGAATGCAAGACTCTCTCTCAATCTTTTGATTATGAACCCAATGCACTCACCTAGCCTACAGTATTCCCAGTTGCCAAAGGAAATCTAGATACTTTGTCTCACAAATGCTTTTCACTGACCCAGTAGGTACCAGGTTGTCAGGGTAAAGCATTACCCTTAAGGAGAAAATAAGAACTTTGGGAACTCTCAACCTATCATTTAGTAGTAGGCCATGTACTCTGGATTGAGTGTTTAGCTGTGGGAAAGTTTGTGTGGTCTATCCACAGCATTTTCCCAGGACTTTCTTATCATACTTGCTAACTATTTGCAGTCTGTGACCACCTAAAAGGGTAGGCCCGACTGGCTCATCAGGGAACAAAACTCACATCACTGGCCTCAATAAAACAGTGTTCTCACTTATAAAGCTATATATAATGACTATTGGGACCATTATTTCTACATCCTGGCTCAGAGTGGCTGCTTAAGAAGTATTAACTGGAAAGACAGAAAGCTGTTCTTTATAAAGTTTTGCATTCTTTTGGCATGATTTGATATAATGTTAAAATTGCACTAGGGAGAATTTGCTCTCCTTTCCTTGACTGATACTAGACCTGTTTTCCGTTCTTGACAGAATTTTGGCATTACCTCTTTTGTCCTCCAAATGAATTTCATTAATTCCATTGATGCACATCTAAAACTCCTACATGGTGTTTTGCTAAGGCAGTAAGACTCCCAGTTTAGCATAGGAAGGTCCATGTACCCTGAAGCTCTACCAACAATGGACTGAGAGATCTTCAGAGACACACTGAAGCCCCCAACCACATTGGAAAGCAGACTTCAATGGTGAAGCGAAAGCTATCTGGTGGAAGGACACTTCATGCAGATGGACCAATGTGTTCTGAATTTGAAAGGGCTTAAAGAGTTGGGTTTTTTCCTCATTCAGCACTCTTGTGAAGGGCTCTCTGGCTTTACAAAATGAAGTCTAATTGCAGTCCACCAGAGAGACAATGCTAGCAGTCATAAGGCCACCTGTGCAACTGTGGTAGGCTCCGGCATCCTTCATGCAGAAGGAGTGTTCAAGGCATTACAGAGGCACGGAGAGCAGCTTTTTATCAAAGACATGGGGAAGGGCTGCATACGTATTTACAAAGCTGCCATCATCGCCCAGCAGACCATGTGCCTACAGTTTATTTTTAACCCTATAAATAAATATGACAAGGAGAAAGGAAATGTAAAGAATCCAGAGTCAACAAAATCCTCTGCATGAGGAAGACAAAGGCATATAACTGTCCTTATATATCATTTGAATACACAAGTTAGTGCCACTTAATACATTTGGTTTTTTAAATTTATAATTTTACTCTATGGCCATCACTAAAATGTTTAAAAGGTTCTATGGTGATTAGTGTCATTTGAGCTCTAAGAGAAATGTTTTATATGTGTCCTAAAAGCTGCCATATCCATTCTTCTATGGATTAATAATGGAATAAAGAAGTTGACTTCATGTCTATCCTTGTCCCACAATACCAGCATTCCAGTGAGGTTACACTATACTGCAGGAAGCTATACATAGGTAATATAGTAATTCAGCTGTATTTAGACAAAGTTACAGTCCTTGCCTTACTTTCAATTTCACAAATATCATGCTACATAGTTCTACCTGGCTAGTCCACCAGCACCTTAAACTCAGTATGTGCATAACCTACCTTTTAATTTCTACTCATAATCCAGTTTCTTACCCTGACTTCACTATTTTTGTTAATACCATGATAATATTCCTGGTTTTCTAAACTAGGAACCTTGGCATTATGTTTTCATCTTCTTTCTCCCTTATGCGCTAGTCAGGTCTTTCTTCTGTTTTCAATTCTAGTTCTATCTCTCTCTCTCTCTGGAGAACCAGTATAGCATGGTAGTTAGGAGTCTGGACTCTGAAGCCTTATTTCTTGGGCTGGAATGCTAGCTCAGCCATGGATTAACTATGCAACTGTGGGAAAGTCACTACATATTTCTTTCTGTGCTTTGGTTTCCCATCTATAAAGTGGGGCTGTAAGGATCAAGTGAGTCAATATGTTTAAAGTGCTTACAATAGTGCTGAGTATCTAATGAATGCTATCTAAGTGTTAGCTAATATGATTATGTCTGTTTCCAATACACATATCAGGGCCTTTATCGATCTTGTGTCTTGAGTCTCACAGAAGTCTTGCTATCGGTTTCTCAAAAGCTCTGTTCTCTCTTTAATCATCCCACAGCCAACTATAAGCTAGAATACTAGAATCTTAGGAATTTGGAGAAGTGCAAAATTCATTTGGTTCAACCCCTCACTTTGACATGCAAGCCTCCTACTTTTCTGTTATTTCCCGCAAAGTTTAGCTATTGCTTCATGAAACCAGTCAATTCCAATACTATTTTTATTCAGCCATACTAGAAAGTAATTTGTCGATTTGAACTGAAATCTGCTGTCTTCTTTCACCACTGTTTTATTTCTGTCCTTTTGATCTACCAAAAATTGACAGACTCTCTTTTCCACTGGCCAGTCTCTTGGATAATCAAAAACAGCTATTTGATCTCAAAGTTGTTCCTCTTCTAACCATTCCTGAATCCTTCAAATATTCATCATATTACATATTACAAGACATTCCATGGTTTGTTTACTCTTAACATCTTAGTTTCTCTTTTCTGGACAAAGCACAGCTCTGGTCACACATTGTATGTAAAAATATTTCCGTTTCTCAAAGCACACTAATGTCCCAAATCCTTAGCCTAGAAATCTAAATTCTTCCCATCCAAACCACAATTGTTACATTTCTCACTTAAGCTTTCATTATTTCACTCTTTGCATCCTTTGCTACAGAGACATTTGACTACGAGTCCTGTCCTGAATCTCCTTGTTTTTCATGTATCTGGAGCTACATTGTGTGTTCCTATCCTTCTTCATTCCCTCTCCCACAGCCTATCTCTATCTTCCCAAATGATCCTTCAACTTGCAGCATGAATGACAAGTACTTCAGGTAACAGGTCATGGTCCATATTGCTCCAAGGCAGGCGTGGTATTACTTTCTTTTGTGCTCCTACAGAGCTTTGTTTATACATCTCTTACAGCTGTTACTGCATCTAATCTGTTACTGTAGATTTTTATACATATGCATTATTCCCTCTACCTTATTATAAGGTGATAAAGGCAGCAGCTGGGTCTCAATCTTTTTTCTCTCTTATATTCCCCAAAACATGAGAAGCACTCAACAAATACATGTGGAATTATTTCATTAATTCATTTAGTAAACATTTATTAAGTACCCCATATAGCTCAGGGCATGATAAGACCTTAATATATGTTGAATAAGTAAATTACTGATAAACATAAAAGTGTCTGACTGGAATTTTCAGGCTGGGTGATTAGAAAAACATTGGCACCATTGCGGGAAATCAGGAGGTCTGGAAAATATAGTGATTGATTGGGATGAGAGTTGTGTTTGGTTTTGGATGCGTTGAATTTAAAATGCTAGCAAAAGATGCAGAATGATAGATATTTACTAAGCTACACATTGAAAGCTCCATGCTAGGTGCTGTTGTGAATACAAAAAGAAGGCAGGAAAGGGGACAGTGTTAATTCTTAGGCATTTGGCTGAGGATAACACTAAATCAATGCAACAAGATGAAATTAGTGGCTATGAACAGGACTGCCTTTTCTTATGTGTACTTGGTAAACACCTTTTCTAAATTTCTCTGATGGATACTCAGAAGTAAATATGTGAACCTCTATTTTTCATTCTTATCTTCATTTAGTGAAGACGTCAGTCTATACAATCATTGGTTGAAAGGCCCAGATTGTGAGAATAGTTAACTCCTTTGAAAACTTCAAAAGTCAGTTCTCATCAGTTACCACCTCCCAGCCACTTGCAAACTGCTAATAAACACACTAGATAAATGCCCTTGCTCTTTTGGAGGAGGAAAGTGTTGTATTCCTATGATATTTGGTTTCCAACTTTTAAGAGCACCAAGAGCAATCCAAATTCAAAGGAGAGAGGAGGCTTCCTCCCACTCTCTTGTCAGCCATTTCCTGGGGAAAATAACATTTTTATGCATCTCTAAGTGAATCACCCCCAACACCCCAAGTGTCCTTTAAACTGAAACAGTATGAAATGGAAATGATTTGCTAATAAGTTACAATTATGTGAAATATTCTTTGATAAAAGTAGAAAATAGTGGCTAACTTGAAAATTATAGAATGTATTCTCAAATAAAAATTAAATATTTCAATCACTTACATATAAGTGAAAATATCTCCTTAATCTTTTTCATTTTAGCATCCTAGTCCAGGCCAAGATTTATTTGGTTGGCTCTTTAAGTAGATATGGAAGTCAAAACTTTTATTTAGGTTTTAATATATTCAACCACATTTCAGATTTTCCTTAATAAGCCTAAATATTAAAACAGCTTTTAAAAATGAGCATATAAAATAAACAAATCATCTTTATCATGAAAGCACTCTGATTTTACTTTCCCTGCATATTTAAATGATGACCCTTTTAGAGTTATCCAAGCCCTGTAACTGTCAAATTCTTAACTTTCCACTTTTTAATAAAAATGATTTCCATAAAGATTAGAAATTAATCTAACCTGACTTTCAAATCTAATATATTTTAGTGCTGGAAGCTGTAAAAATTCATCTATCTAGGTTTAATAAAGAAAGTTTTTTCAATTTAAATATACATTGCATTTAATAAGCTTGCATGATAATTTCAACAATGTTCATGGGTTCTTTAAATTACCTTCCTGCTGTGTCCAGGATACAATCCAATTTCATTTTTGAGCAACTGAGTTAACAAAAAAAGGTTTCCAAATCAAAGTGATTTCTGAATGACACAAAGTGAAATGATTATAAGCCACCCAATCAGACTGGCTCTTCTGCCTGACTTAAAAGAGAAAAATAATTGTTTATATGTATATAAACCTAAAGTATGTGACCATTTGGATATATTTAAATGTCTGGTTGAAATGTTTATCTTTTAGCCAAGTATTTGTCATTGTGAAGATTAGCATTCCTTCCTATTTTACTTCCTTTCAACTTTTCAGCCATTCATCTATCTCATATTTGTTGAGTGTGCACCATGAGTTAAGCATTGTTGTAACTGGTGAAAATACAACAAAGACAGATATGGCTCTGCCTTCAAGAGCATAAAATCTACTGTATGAATACTCAAAGAAATATGTAGCTATGAACTGTGATATCTACTACTGAGGGACAATACAAAGTGCAATGAGAATACAACAGGGAGACCTAATTTAATTCCAGGGTGTCAAGGTTCTGATCTCATTCAGGCATTGGATTGGTATTTACACTGAAACCTATAAAATGTGTGGGTATATGTGTGTGGTGATAAGGGAGATGAAATGGGTAATATGTGTCTGAAACACAGAAAAGAGAGGAATAGAATGGTATGAGATGAGCCTGGAGAAAGAGAGGTCAGAGAATTCAGGGTCTCTTGAAACTTTATGACAAAACTTTGGACTTTACTGTAGTAGAAATGGAAAAATATTGAAAGGCAGTCAGGGAGTGAAAAAATCAGATGTGTGTTTAAAAGTTCTCTCTGGGTGCAATATAGAAAATGGGGTGGGAAGAAGGAGAAATTAAGGATCATTTAGGTGACTATTATGGAATTCCAGGTGAGAGACTATGTTCCTAAGGCTAGAGTGAATGCAATGGAGACAGAGAGAAAAGGATGTATTCAAAATATTTTTAGGAAGTAGAATCAACCAGACTTGGTAACTGATTAGATAAGACAGGGGCAAAGGAGATGGAAGTGCCATGAGTGGTGTCGAGGTTTGGCATGGACAATGGTGTGGGCGGTTATGTTATCTTTACCCATATATGGAATAATGAGGGGAGAGCAGGTTTTAGGGGAAAGATCATGAGTTCAGCTTTAGACATGTTAGCATGAGCTGCCACTGAGGAATCCAAGTGAAGATATCAAGTGGCAGATGCATGGATCTCTGGGTCTGGAATTAAGAAGAGTAATCAGGGCTAGAGACTATATTTGTGAGTCACTAATAAAATTGGTAATTAAAGCTAAGGGAGTGCATGTAGACTAAGATGAGAAATGAGTGGGGCCAAAGACTGATGAACTTTAACATTTAACGGGTCAAGTAGAAGTGAAAGATCCAGCAAAACAGAGTGAAAGGGATATGCCATAGATATAGGGAGAAACTCAGAAACACTATATGTATATATAGCAGTTAGTTATGCCAAGTGCTACCAAAAGTCTGGTAAGATGAACATTTAAAAGTGTTCAAAGTATTTAGTGAAAAAATGATCATTGATAACTTATTAACAGCTATTTTGGTAGAGTGATGAGGGGTAGAAGTGAGAATGAAATTGACTAATAGTGACTAGGGTACATGTATTAAGGATAAGGATATTAAAATCCCTATCAGAGAAGAGACTTGTAAGTATCAAATGGGAGAAAACTAGAATGAACACTGTGGTGTTGGATTGGAACTGGATGTATTAATAGAAATCCATGATTTTATATAAAGTTAATATAGATATAAATGGGTACATTATGCATGTAAATGTATGTGTATATTCCCTAGCCATGTTCACTGTGAGGCCCTGTGAATAGCAGGCCACAAACACACTTAGTGTCCAGAACTTGACTTCTTAATACCATTACGCCAAAAGGAATCAGGCTCCTTGGAGAAAGCCTGATTTCAGGAATAGAACAGGGAAAGTATAAAATGAGACTGGAACATCTTACTGTGCCAGAAGGTAAGGAAGTGCTCAAAGAATGATGATGACATGTCAAAAGGACCCAAAAGTCAGCCTGAAGGGGTGACCACTGGCCAAAACAAAAGAATCTGTGTATCAAAACAAACAGAAATAGTAACAAACATAATCCATCAAGTTATTGGGAAAGCATGAGTTCACATAGATATAAATAAATGAATAAATTGAAAGTCTGAGGAGTAACAGAATATTTACATAGCTTCAAAGTCCCTCCCCCCAAAACATTTGCTAATTACAAGTGGAGAGAGAGAGATAGTATAGTGGAGAAGCCTTGCAGATACCATCTTAATTAAACATTCAAAGTTAACTTCACCAGTAGTGAGACAAATCAATAATGAACACCATCTGATGAGATACAATAAGAAGAACACAGCATTAATTCTGTGGTTTTCTTGCCTAAGATGTGTAATCGAAATGTACTTATGAGGAAATACCAGAAAACCTAAAATCGAGACTCGTTCTCCAAAATAAGTGGCGTGTACAATCTTCATGAATGTCCATCATCAAAGTCAAGGAAAGACTGAGGCACTGTTCCAAGCTAAGGGAGACTGAAGGGCCATAACATCTAAAATGCAATGCTTGATTTTGAGCCAGATTCTTTTGCTATAAGGGACACTATTGGGACAACTATAAAACATGAATGGCTTCTGAGCATTAGATGATAGTAATGTATGAATGTTAATTTCCTGATTTTAATTGGTGTCTTGTGGTTATGTAGAGAAATACAGGGGTGCCTGGGTGGCTCAGTCGGTTAAGTGCCTGCCTTTGGCTCAGGTCACGATCTCAGGGCCCTGGGATTGAGTCCTGTGTTGAGCTCCTTGCTCAGTGGGGAGTCTGCTTGTCCCTCTGCCTCTGCCTCTGCCTCTCCCTGCTCATGCTCTCTCTCTTTCATTCACAAATAAATGAATAAAACCTCTAAAAAAAAGAAAAGAAAAGAAAAAACCCTTGTTTTTAGGAAATATGCAATAAAGGATTTATGGGAAATGGGTCAACAATTTATTCTTCAATGTTTCGGGGGAAAATTCTTTCTATTGTACTTATACTTTTCTGTAAGCCTGTGATTTTTCAAAATGAAAAGAAAAGATGAATGGAAGGTAAGGAAGTGGAGAAATGAAGCTGAATCATTAAAGGAGGCAAGAGCTGAGAACGTGAGATTAAAAATTTTTTTTCAAGTGAGAGAGAAAAGATTGTGTTTAAGAGCTCTTGAGAAAGATCTAGTAGATAGTTTAGAGTTAAAGTTACATGCGAGAGATAGTGGGAGAGGGGTGGGATCTAGAGGTCAAGTGGAAGGACTGACCTTTGACAGGACACTTCCTGCATTACAGCAGGAGGAGGAAAGAGGGCATGGGCACAGACACAATCTGATTTTTTCAGATCTGATGCTAGAAAACTGAGGAAGTTCTCATGTGATGGTTATTTTTTTCATGAAGCAGGAGGCAAGGCCCTCCATTAAGAATGGATGGATGGTGGGAAAATTGGAGGTTTGAGAAAAGTAGAGAAATTCTGAAAAAATAATTATGGGGGACGATAGAAGGAGGTAACCTGAAAAACATGGTAGTGTTGGTGGGCAGTGTTGAGGGCCCAGGTGAGACTGGTGACCAAGAAATTTTCTTAGTACCAATCTACCCAAAGAATAATTTTTCTTTAAGAGAGTTTGGTTGCTGGGTACAGGCAGGAAAAAGGGTAACAACTGCCATCATTCATTGTTTGAGTTTTGCCAAGGAGGACCAGTGGAGCAGGGGATTTTAGGGTATTTGCAAGAGAGGCTGGAATGATATATCATTTGTATTGGAACTAGGGAAACATAAGTTTTCCTTCATTCTTCCTTAAATGAGTACACACACACACACACACACACACACACACACACACAGAAATTCCGTAACCTTTTAATGATGGAAAAGAACACTGAGACTATAACTTAGTAAACTTCTGAGGTGTCAGAATAAATCCAAAGTTGAATACTCTTCAAGCTGAAAATCTTACTCTTCTCTATAAATCACAATAATGCTCTCTAGTTTTCTTAACACTTGGAATCATTAATCAAAACTTTAAAGAGCTAGCACATAATTACAGATTTTAGGTTGAGAAGGTCCTATCTGTTCAGCATCATTAGAAATGGGTTAAATATATTGATCCTGGAGTCAAAGGATAGATGGCTTACCGTGCCTGAAATCTCAACAACTAAGGTATTATCCCATTATAATTCAGATACCTCCATGTCCACATGAGCAACTCCAATTTTATGTTTTATTTATTTAGGGTTTTACTGGAGAAGATTTAACTGGAAGATTCTGTTGCCAAAAAATGGAGCTCAAAAACCAGTGACTGGTCTAGTGAAAAGAACTCAGCCAGTATGTTGGTTTTCTCACAGATTTTAATTATAATGCTTATATTATTTTTCTTACCGATTTTTGGGACAATGCACTAACAAAAATTGTTAAAATAAATGATAATAATAGAGGCACCTGGGTGGCAGTCAGGTAATGATCTCACTCTTGGTTTCAGCTCAGGCTGTGGTCTCAGGGTCTTGGGACTGAGCTCTGCATCAGGCTCCCTCCTCTGCAGGGAGACTGCTTCAGGATTCTCTCTCTTCCTCTGCCCCTCCCTTCCCTAAATAAATTAAAAAACTAACAAATAAATAAATAAATATTAAAAAACGATAAAATTGTTGGGAAGTTACAGGAAAAAAATAAGTCCAGAGTCTTAGGTACTGCTCAGGGTAAAGAAGACTTGGGTGGGGTGGTAAGCGGGGATCCTAGGCAGAATGAGGGTGCTATGTATAGAGGAGAGATCATGTCTTTGACATGGTAAAATCTGATATAAAATGACACAACTCAGCTGTATAGATTGAATGTCTGTGCACCCCTCAAATTCATATGTTAAAACCCTAATCCCCAATGCGATGGTATTTGGAGGTAGGGTCTTTGGGAAGTGATTAGGATATGAGGGTGGAGCCTGCATGTATGGGATTAGGGTCCGAATCAAAGAGGCTTAGAGGGCTAGCTTGCCTGTTCTGCTACTTGAGGACACAGTGAGAACACACTATGAACTAGAAAGCAGGCCTCTCACCAGACACTGAATCTGCCAGTGCCTTTTGGTGCACTTCTTAGCCTCCAGAAACATGAGAAAGAAATTTCTGCTGTTTGTAAGCTACCCAGTCTATGGGATTTTGCTACCAGAGTAAGACAAACCCTCTTCCTGGATGTATCAATCTAAGAGGTAATGGAGACAGAGGAAATGAAACTAAAGATGTTTTACTGAGTGTGGTGGGTTGAATGATATGCCCTTGTCATAACCCCTGGAACCTGTGAATGTGACCTTATTTTGAAAACGGGCTTTTGCAGATGTAATTAAGGATCTGGAGATGAGACCATCCTGGATTAACCTGGTGGTTCTAAATCCAATGATAAATGTCCGTACAAGAGACGGAACAGGAGAAGAGAAGAGGAAATGGCCACATAGAGTTGGAGACTGAAAGCCACCAGAAGCTGGAGGAGGCAAGGAATGCTTCCCTGTTGATACTTTTATTTTAGACTTCTAACCTTCAGAACTGTGACATAATTTATTTCTCTTGTCATTTAAACAAACAGTCATTCCACTGTGGTTATCAAGAACACAGAATATATTCTCAACATGCAGATCTCTGGCACTTAACAATACCAATGATAATGATAGTAACAGCCATTGCTAACATTAACTGGGAATTTCAGATACTAGGCATTGTGCTAAGTGATTTAAATGAATTATTTTCCTTAGTTCTCACGACAGTTCTATGATTGAGGTACCCTTATTAACCCTACTCTACAGAGGTGGGGATTTGAAGCTTAGCAATTTGCCCAAGGTCATATATAGCTACAAGGCAGTACAGTAGAAACTTGAACCCACAGCCTGACTCTAGAGCCCATACTTTTAATCCCTACACTGGACTGCATTCAACAGTAGTTTGGATGACCTACATCAATTGGTAGGAGTTTATATCCTAAGCAAGTCTGATTGGCTGGGCAATAAAGGGAATTATTTTTTTTTAAGTAGAACCTAAATCCAGACAGTCCATTGCTATATAATAAGTACAGGTGTACATCACAATGAAATAGAAGCTTTGTCAAGACATTCCATTACTTTGAGAGACCAGAGGTGAGTAAAGCAGAAAAATGCTAACTTCTACAATATCATACTTACCCCAGCCAGCATTAAATGGGGGATGTGATTCTAATGAAAATGCCCAATTTTTATTTTTTTCATTTAAGCTATTTGCTCTATAATACATGCAAATGACACTTTAATAAAATCATTACATTATCACAATAGCATTTCACCCTTTAATTTGACTGTATTCCTTGGTTATTCTCACACCTTTGCGCTAACTTCTGTTGTAAATTTATTTAATCTACATAAATTATTCAGCATAATGGAAAAAAGACATAGTAATATGGTGCCATCTCAAAATCAGCAGTTCCTCCTCAAAAATGAAGGTACTTTACTCTGCCTTGACATTTGGATTGCTGAGCTGTCACAGGAAATTCTTCTACTTAGACACCTTCTAGTCCCTTGACATTATCTCTTAATTATATTTTTATTTCAGAAGCTAACAATGATATGAAAGAGTACTAATGTGTAGTAGGTTCAAACCTGTATTTTTAATATTTATGTAGGAGATGCCTTAAAAGCGTTGGCTTCCTCAAACAGAATCACATTGCTTTTTCCCAAAATTTCCATTCCTTCAAGGGATATGGTTCTTTACTTTTTAAAATAAAAACACCTCAGATTATCAGTTTGAAGTTGTTGGGGCAGAAACTCATCTTTATATTTTTTAATTTAATTTACTTTTACTTTTTTCAGTGTTCCAAAATTCATTGTTTATGCTCCATACCCAGTGCTCCATGTAATATGTGCCCCCACAACACCCACCATAAGCTTACCCAACCCCCACCCCCCTCCCTTCCAAAACCCTCAGTTTGTTTCTCAGAGTCCACAGTCTCTCACGGTTTGCCTCCCCCTCCAATTTCCCCCATCTCAATTCCCCTCTCCGTCTCACAATGTCATCTTTAAATACAAAGTTATTGGTGCATGAGGTAGAATCCAGAGACCCAATTGGGAGCCCCAGATATGCTACTTAGCCACATGAATCTGGATGTATGGTTTTGGTTGAGTCTTTGGCTTCATTTGCAAAAAGGAGTATGCAATCATCCACCCTAACTTATAGGAACATTGAAAATATGGTGTAAATATGAAAAAACTCTTTGACAACTTAATAAATCAACATAATCTTGATATATAGAAATAGTATGAGCTTTCATGATTGACAGACTTGGATTTGAATTGTGGATCTGCCATCTACTAGCCATGTGGACCTGGGGAAATTTTAATTTAACCTTAGCTTCCAAATCTGTCAAATGAGATAAAAACATCTACTCAAAATGGTTGTTTAAAATAGATGATATTTATGAAAGCATTTAGTACACCAACTGGCACATATTATTTCCCTTCTCTGTCCCTCCCCTTTATGCTCTTTCTATTTCTGAAGGACACCGCTAGACCCTGAACAAAGAGGATAACACATTTAGGACAGACGGTAGGTTTCCTCTACATGGAACTCACAGAAAAAAAAAGGCCTTGAGAACAGAGCCCCAGGAAATCTTATGATGTCCAAGTGTCAGGTTCCGAATTTTCTTGAAAAAATCAATTTGAGTTCAACCAAAAAGGAGGCTGCATTTTGGAAAATTGGCCTTTAATATCTAGAGTACAAGTTTTCAAATTGTTCTCTCAAGTTCAATACCACTTTCACCATACTAGATGGGCTTTTCCTTCAGTGAAGATAATAAAAGTGGTGAATTTTACTACTTTTGACCAGGTGGCTTTATATGTCTAAGAACAATTTTGTCCTTTCTTGGGTCCAACAGAAAGTTTTACCTTAAAAATCACACATAAAACAACTTTTTTTTTCCATTGGTCTATTCCTCAAATAACTCCAGGTGTGATCTATGGGACCTTCTGTTCTATATGGAGTCAAGGGGCAAGAGAATTGTTGGTGAACTTTGGGGGCAAATTCCATTTTTGAATCTCCAGTATCTCTCTCCAATATTGAAAGCACAGCTAGATAACATTTACAAATACCCTTCTGGTTTTGGCTTTGCCAATTTCATCTTCCGTAGTGTTTGCTTTGCTCGGTGTTGTCTGTATTTTCAGCCTCTGAGGACTGATGTCACTTGTCCAGTAACCTAACAATGATTTTAAACTTGATTTTCCCATAATGAAACATTATTAATCCTTGGGGTATTTACTGTAATATACTGCATTGGATAATATGGAAGGTGATCTACTGTTCCACTGGAATGCCAATGTCATGCATCATTAATAAATGCATAGTTCCCATTAAGTGAGAGGCTTTTAATTAGTATACATATTTTTGTCATCATATATCAAACCAAGTAGACTTTCTTCTCATCTTGTGCTACTTTGCTGACTTGAAAAGTTGAATTCTTATTGTGGCAATGTATATTAAAGCCTGAAACTTATAAACCACTCCATATTATTTTCAGTATTGAAATGACAATTCGATTGCCTCCAAGTTTCTAAATGAAGCAATGTGATGTTTTTCCTGAAAAATAATTTCTATGGCACTTTGTAGCAAGACTATATATTTGTCACCTCGTGTGTTTGGATTATATGGGTTTAGCAAAGTATGGCCCACAAGTCACCTGCTGGGTATCCAGTTAAATGTGTAGATTCTTGGACCTCACTCTAGATCTACTGAATCAAAATATGTTGGGGGGGCTGGGAATTTGCCTTTTAACAATATTCTAGGTAATTTTCATGCATTCTATTATTTTAGAGCCAGTGGTTTGGTGTGGGGAGACTAGCCACTCTTCCATCTCTTTTTTCTTTCCCTAAGAACTTTCATCATCCTTTTAATCTGAATCCCTTCTCGACAACCTCATGTCATCCTGTTGGCTATTAAAAGATGTGTATGTGTTCCACTGAGAATACAAGATGGGAATAAGAAGATTCTAGTTCTCATTTATCTATCCAATTGATCTTGGACAAGTTTTAATATTTTTGAGCTTTAATTTCACCAACTGTAAAATGGTGGAAAGTAGGAAAGGAGTGAGAGGAAGCAAGACTGTTAGATAAGTTAATGTTTAAGTTTCTGTTTGGATCCGACATTCTTGGATTTTATTAATGCTCTAGTTGCTACAGGGAGAAGAGCAGAGGAGAAAAGGGGATCAGAAGATAAGCTGAAGAAGTCACTAGGTATACACAAATGGAATGAGTATGAGTTTTGGAATCAGATAGACTATGGTTTAGATCATAGCTCTGATATATTATGGAGTCATCTTAAGTAAATTACATTACTCTTTGGGCTTTAATTTCTTTGTTTTTTAACATGAGGATAATATATACCTTATAGAGTTCTTGTCATAGTTAAAAGAGACAGAACAATATCCACAATAGTACCCACCAACATGTTTTCAATGAGTCATAGATGTGATGAAGAAGAGAAGGGGAAGAGATGGAGTAGAAGGAAGAAGAAAACAACAGGGAATGAGACCCAATGGTGGGTGATTTGGAACTTTGCTAGATTTACTTGACAACAAATAATTGGTTGGGAACTTATGATGTGCCAGATATTGTTCCAGGCACTGGAAATACTGTTCCAGGCAGCGGAGATACAGCAGAGATCAAAACAGATAATTTTTACCTTGCGAAGCTTAAATTCTGGTGTGTATGTGTGTGGCAGGGAGTGAGGGTGTGGCAAATAATAAATAAATGAGTACGGGTTATTTCAGGTGGTGATAACTGCAATGCTGAAAATTAAAACAGTATTAGAGGGATCCAGAGAGATAGAGGGGAGGGAGTTGCTATTTTACATAGGGTGATTTCTCTAATGTATCAATTATTATTATTGTATCAGTTGAACAGATACCTGTTATGAAAGAGCCTTGTACCTAGCTGGGGGTAAGACAAAAAGAACACCAAGTAGAAAGGTCTGAAGTGAGATCATGCCCACAGTGTAGAGGAACAAGAAAGAGGCCAGAATCCAAAATATGTAGTTGGAGCAGAGTGGATGAAAGGGGAAGAGGGTAGTAGTAGATGGTGTGAGAGCGGTCATGGGAGTGGGCAGGAATGGATTGTGGAGCTTTGTAGACACTAGGCAGGGAGTCAGCTTTCACTCTGAGCAAAATGGGAAGACAATGGGAGGTCTCAGCACAAGAGTGACATGATCTCATTTACAAATGATCATTCTTTAGGGGTATACAGTGGACAAAGGGAGACCAGTTAAGGCTGTTGCCATAATCCAGGCAAGAGAAGATGGTGGCCTGGGACCAGGATAGTAACTGTGTAGGTGGTGAAAAGTGGTCAGATTCTTTATACATTTTGAGCATAGAACCAATTAAGATTTTCTGGTGGGCTGGATGTAGATATGAGGGATAATGATGACCTCGAAGTTATTGAAAGATCTGAATTGCATTCCTGAGATGGAGAAATTATGGGAGTGGCAGGTATGGGGAAGATGAAGTATATATGTTCATCAGCTGACACAGTGAAAAGTGTCAGTGAATGAACATTCGTGAGCACTTCCTGGTGAGGAGCCCAGGGACAGGTGCTCTGGGTTTTTATTAGAAAAATGCTCTTGTCAGTATTATAAGGGAACCGGGGAACACTGTCTTTAGTTTTAGTTGAGTGCTTATAAAATTATTTTGGGAATAAGCTACAGTCTTCCTCATGCATGGGAAGTCCACATTCAGAGTTAATAGACATCACTTTTCAGCTTTCCAAAGCCATATTCATTATCTCTGAACTTCAGCTTTAACCAAATCAAATGAAAACTAGTACAAATTGAGGGGCTGCAACTTTGCTATTTGCTTACTCACAGTGATGCCTTACTATCGCTCCAGTAACTGCCTTAATTGCTTTCTGGAAATAATCCTACCCCATCTGGTGGGATGTTTCTGAAGCATTAAGTGCTCCAAGAGAAAGAGCTTCTGTGCTTTACAGTAAGCGCACTGCCATCAGGAGTCTCCACTGCCTGTTTTGTAGTTCAGTCTCTGCTGCTTCCCAAAGAGCTGAATGGACCACTATTGTGTCATTTAAATCTAAAGAAGGCATTTGCACGCTGATGATGTTATCTCAAGTCTTAATTTGTGCAAACATTGATCTGCTTTGAGGAGAAAAGAAATCTCCGCTCAGACAGCAAGGACTGAGCTCAGATTAATAGTCAGGGGAAAGGACTAAAGCACCAGGAAGGGTAAACTTTTTTTTTTTTTCATTTTAGGATGCTTTATCAGATTTTCTTTCCAGATTTATTTCTGCTCCAACGAAGAATATTCTTTTTGAGCTAAATCCAATTTGTATATAAAAAATACACACCCATATTGATTTCACTCTGGTTTAAAATGGTATTTTTGCAGTGCAAAAATCTAATCAATACAATCTTATGAGTTGGACTGGTAATGGTAAACATACTAACAGATATTTCATTTCATGGGGCCAAAGCTCTGGAAATTGATACTACTGGAAAGGATTACTCATTCACCATTGGGTATAACTTTGTTTACCCAACCATGATATAGGTGTAAAGCAAAAATACAATTATGCTGTGGCCAACACATGAGGTGTTTTTGAATAGTAGAAGTTGCCTTCCCCATTTCCCCCCAAGGCCCATAGATCGTGCAAGTTGGCAGATCAAGTAAGGATATTGTGGGAAATCGTTTACAATAAGTGAATAAAAGCTTAATCTGATAGGGTGGAAAATTAGGCTGACGTAGTTGTTGAAGAAATAAAAGTCTCCCAAGCCAAGATCAACTTTTTAAAAAATTAAGCTTTTAGAGGAGATGGATTTGCAGATTTCTTGAACCAGTGCTATTATTTCTTCTCTCACATGTAGCTAAAGCATTTGGTTTTGAGCAAGGCATGCTACAAGTGAAACTGTAAGACAGGTGTTGCCAGGGGTTCAAACTGCAGCCAGCAAGACTCTTAACATGCTTAATCAAAACTATAGCAATACCAAAGGAACTGTGTTTCATCATTGCTAGTGAACTTGGACTGGGGAAATGAAATTCATCAAAAGATATAACCCAGACTTGCCTCTGTCTCCTCTCACGTAACCCTTGGTTGCCCTCACTGGAGTTAAGTGTCATGGAAACCTACAGTGCAGGTGCACACGAAGGGTTGAGACTGGAAGAAATAATTCAGCTAGAGTACAGGAAAGAGCAACATTGTCCCTAAGGATTATGACCCTTGAATATAAGATTGATGCCTAAAGCCAAGGAAGCATGAAGGGATGGAAAATGCATGGCTATAGCTGTAAATATGCAGTCACCATACGAAGTGGATATTAAAAATTCGCATGTAGATTTTTACCCTGGAATCCCCCAAGGGCAGTCTAGGGAATAAAGATAATGCTGGTAAGTGCTATGTTGTGTTAGATGTGGGTGATCAGAAGATAATAATTGATATTTCCTATAATCAATTTCTAAGTGGGGGCTGATTCACAACTGCTCACAATGCTTTCTAATTCACAAGCCCAAGTTAACAGGCACATAATCACCCCTCTAGTGAAGAGAAAGATAGCTATTTTTGCTTTGATATTTGGGAAACAGAGGCCCAGAATGATTTGTCCAAAATCCTACAGCAGTTTGATTATATTGCTTTAAACACCTTCATTTTAAAAATTTTTTTAAAAATTAAAAAAAATTATTTAAATTCAATTAATTAATCCATAATGTGCCATTAGTTTCAGAGGTAAAGTTCAGTGTTCCATCAGTCCTAGATAACATCTAGTGCTCATGACATCACGTTCCCTCCTTAATGTCATTCTAAACCCCTTCAGAAAGCTGAAAATATATAAGCTCAAAATACCATGATTCTGCCCCTAGTGCAATAATAGGAGCTCATAGCTCAGAAATGAAGGAAAATATCTTCCATGGCATACAAATTTATACAGTTTAGGTAACAGGTGTTTAGTCTTTACCTCTGAATATAAGAAGTCACTGAAAGGGGAACATGCATTTCAAATTTCCAAATTCTGCTGCCTTTGGAATCTCTTTCATAGTAATCAAGTGCTACAATAAAGAAAAGCTATGAATTTTACCTATTTTTGGTCTTTAACAAGCTTTATAAAATTTATTAACACCTAACTTCTTTGATTATAATGTGTCTTGCATTTCCTCCTAAGTGTGTGCAGTCAGAGCTCAATAGGAGATTGATGGATCCTTAGTGAAATCAATCAGCCAGATTTAGTATACCTAAAACATTTATAAATTTATAAACTTTATAAAATTTATTAACACCTAAATTCTTTGATTATAATGTTTTATTTTAAATTATAATTTAAAAGGGATGTTACAGCCTTCACATGAGATCTTTTCTACCCAGGAGGTACTTAGGCACTTGGGAGAAAACATTTAGGAATTCAGTCTTTTGTCTTCCCCTTTCTAGAAATTTTCAGCATGATATTGATTTGCAAGCATTTAGACTGATTATAGTTTATAAAATAATATAATTAAATAAGTACTCTTTCATATCTCCTAAAGATTCTGTGAAGCATGCAACTTACTTATCTCTGCTCTTTTAAACAAGAGGAAACTGAGGCTTAAGAAATGAGCTAGCTTGACTGAAGCCACATGGCTGGCCAATAGCAGAGCTGGAACTAGATTTAGGACTCTTGGCATTTTGCTCTTTCTATTATGGCGTGGCCTCGAAAGGACATTTGTACCAGTCAGTATAGGTTACATTAGGTAACAAATGAGCCCCCAGATCTCAGTGGCTTGAAACAACAGAAGCTCACCTCTCATTCATTCTACATATGAAATGTAATTCAGTAGGTGATGCTCTGATTTAAAACACTGCCATCACCACAAGGTTTTTACACTTTTCAAAGGCAGGATAAAAGAACATGAAGAATCATATGGCACCATGTAACTGCAAAGGGGCCCTGTGCCCCACAGGAGAAAACAATCGGAATTTGTGGTGAATAAGCATATGTTTCCCACAACAACCTTTGTCTACATGAAATCTTACTTAGAACCCCTATTTATAGAAAACAGATAGAAAATGGTGAAAAGTTCAAAACCAACTTCATTTTTCCTTGCTTCTTTGGAAGATAATAAGGTTAATCTCTTTCAGGGTCATGAGATAAAATAGAAGCTAGAATGAGAACAGATCACAGACTGATCTCTTTTTTGTCTTTTGTTCTACTCACTAGACTTTGGTTCTCCCACTGTGATACAGAAAATCCTCAGGAATATTGTGACTTTTAATGTCATAATGTATTAGGTGCACACAATGTTACCCATAATGAATGCTAAGTTTCAAGTGCACAGCATGGTTGAGAAACTAATTTCTAAGGGAGGTACACATTTTTAGATTCATTTTGAACTCCACAGCTGCCTCTTACCAACAAGCACCTTGCCTTGCATGCAAGAGTAAATGTTTTAATATAATATGGGTATGAGTTTTCATCCTTGTTGAATTTTAAAATACAATTTGTTCAGAAAACAAAAATTCTTTTATTGAATTATGGCTAGAAGGAAAATGATTGCTTTGAATATGAGAAAGGTCACTCGGTACCACTAGTTTTCATGAAGAACAGTTTTTAATCAAGAGAGAAAAATCGAAGTGTATATATTTCAGGGATGCTTGTTTAGGCCTAGAATAAAAAAATGGGTAGAACAGTGATGTCAAGGTGCATGTATGTGTATTGGGGGTGGTGCAACCACCTGGGGGGAGCTTTTTCAAGCTAGACACACTTCACCACACCCATTCTCATAATTACCTCAATTAAGAACCTATACTGTGAAAAGTTGCCCTGACCAAGAGGAGAAGTCTGCCACAGCCATCAGGTAGGTTACGTAGAATAAAAATGTTGAAATCTACAAGATTAAAACAATATTCTGTACTGCAAACATATGTGACAATGTTTCTTCTAGGAATTAAACCCTGAATTCTCCTCCTTCCAGCAGCGTCATCTATCCCCAACTGTGGTGATTAAAAAGCATGCAGCGTTTTTCACCCAACAGCAAATCCCCAAGAGAGAAGAGATTTCCTATTGTGATATGTACTCAAAATGACAACTGATTACATAACGATATACACAATAAGGATATTTTTGTTCCAGATCCATATTTGCCAAGTTGGAAAGGTGGAGAAAAGAGGAGGACCTGACATCTGAGTGTTCTTTGTTCCTTCCCTTTCTCCCTTTCCTGCCTCTCTTTCCTTCCTGTCCATCTATTCTGCTACTCATCCATCGATTTTTCAATCTGCTATCTACCTACCTGGATGCCTACCAAAGCACATTCCCAGATCAATTTTGTGTTCACATACGAATGTACAGCACAGAGTTTTCACATGTGATACCTATATAGCTGATCATACTGGAGGTTAGTCCATCAATTTACTAGTCCACCACTCCATTTTCTTTCCAGAGCAGGAAAGAAAAGAAAATCCACATTTCATCCTATTGACTGGATGTTACCTTCCTTTACCTTCTATGTTCTATAAAGCTGACTGAACACCCTAGCTCCAAGTTCTCCTTTGGTGCTGTGTGAGAGGTATTATTTGAAATAAGGCTGTACTGAAAGATGCTGCCTGCTGAGATGATCAACAACTGACATTTGTATAGAACTTTACCCTTTACAAAGCACTTTCTGATCCATTATCATAATGTCTCAAGTCATGCATATCACCTTAAACTTTCCCTGCTTCCTAGGCCTGAGGCTTTATGAGGAAAAAAAAAAAAAGAAATTACCAGGGCAAGAAGTGGGTTGAGAAGATCTGGGAAAGAGACACCTGCTGATCCCAGTGTACTTGATTTTAATGTCTGTATATGCCACCCTTATTCTGAAAACAAGACAAGAACAGAGTGGGACCCTCGTTTTAACAAACCATTAAAAAATGTATCCTTGAAAATTCACATAGAATCAAAGCAAAGAATGAAGAGAGAGTGGGAAATGGGAGATCCAACTATACCATAGGCCAGGTGGTCATAAAGTGTTTAATTCTTCAAATTATTCTTGTAACCTTTAAATCTGCCCATCTCTGCCTCAATTTCATTTCTTTCACTGCCTGATCATAGTTCACCTGATAATATCATAAGAATCTTTTCCCCAATGTATTTTCTATAGCACTAGATGGTTGGGCCTTAGTACTAAAAACTCCAAGATGCCATGCCACCTCACCCTTAGACCTGTGTAGGTAGGGTCTCCTTTGAGGCCATTTTAAATGGCTCCAAGTGGCCAACCTGGAGCCACACTCCTCTCCTGGGGCAAGAAGTTCACCGGACCAGTGGTAGAGGACCACCTAGAGTTTGCATCTCCAACCCCCATTAGAGCACTTCCTGGGAGCCTGAGATGCCCTGTTTATGGCCTGAGCCATGTGGGACTATGTGAGCTATCTGGGACTGTGCCCATTATGGAATGTGTTGCCTGTATATGCAGCTCCCAGGATGGAGAGATGGCCAAAGGATAGTGGTTTTCTGGAGGTGGGAGGGCCTGGTATGGAACAGCGTTGGTGCTGGGAAGAGAAGAGGGTCTGGACACAGGCCAGTGGTCTCCATTTTTATCTTGGCTCTAAGCTCCATAAATGTTGGCACAAATGCTTGGGATGGCCCTGTTTGCCCCTATGATACTTGTAAAGAGTGCAGTCCTCATTCAAGATTCTCTCTTGACAGTCCGATGTGTGAAACCTCAAGGTAATCTAAAAAATTAGCCATGGTATAGATCATTACCCCTGAGAAGTTAATATATCCTCCTTCCAAGAAGCTCCATGCTATGCTTGCTGGCCCATGGAAACAATCTCTAATTCTTCTATTTCTAGGTCACGTACATAAAACAAGGCTGGACTAACATGGAGGTGGCTGTGCATGGGCTAGTACATGGGAGGAAAGGAGCCAGAGTTTATTTAAGTTAGAAGGGAGGTTACCTAGATAGCAGTCTAGAAGTACTGAACAGTGACTACAAGGCAGAACCAGAGATATAGACCAGGAGGAATTGAGAAAGACTCAAACTGGAGGGGATTTGGCATAAGTTATACATGTAGAAGGGGTTTAAACATCATAATTAGAGAAGTTGAAAGAAAAGAAAAACAAGAATTGAGGTGTGGGATGGTCAAAGCCAAATGGTTCAGGATCTAAATCTATAAAATCTGGGCATGGAGCAGGTACTTTTCTTTTGTGTGTGTCCTGGTTCACTTAGTGCATTTGGCAAAATGCTCCTATCAGGGAAGTTATGATAAAAGTACTTCCAAGACCAAAATAGGGTCTCTTTGCTAGGAATAGGCCCAAGATTTAATATCAGGCCAGTAACTATCTTTTCTACAGCATTCTGAAGTCCTGTTTTTTCCACAAAAGGAAGAAGAAAGCAATGTGTTTTGATGATAATACAAAAATTTATGCTTTTAAAAAAATGTGTAGCTCTGGGCATAGAAGGACAGGCAAAGCAGCTGAGTAAATGTTGGTTAAGGTAACATTTTATGCCTAGATCAGAGGCGTTTCTGCATGAAAGTGTCTTGGCTTCAAACTGTGAGTTGGAAGGCTGTTGAAATTTAAGCACACTTTATTGACACTCAAGCATGATCTCAGCTATTAAATGGCTTATAAAGGAAGAACTGCATTTAATCAAGAAACAATATTTACTTTAGGTACTCCATGAACTGGGTGTATGTGGACAAATCACTTCTTTACTCTGGGCCTTGGTTTCCTCATCTGTCGAATGGTAATTATTTCATTTCCTCACAGGGTTATTTCAAGTATCAAATAAAATCATTACGGGGAAAGTGCTTTGAGAAGTGCAATGCCTCACAAAGGTAAGGTAGCATCTTTTTCAGCCAAAGCCTCTTACATAAAACCAGCAACTTTTTTTAGAGGAATTTATTTATTTATTTATTTGACAGAGAGAGAGAGAGCGCGACAGCAAGAGAGAGAACACAAGCAGTTGCGGTGGGGGGGGGCGGTGGAAGAGGGAGAAGCAGGCTCCTCGCCGAGCAGGGAGCCCAATGCAGGACTCAATCCCAGGACCCTGGGATCATGACCTGAGCCAAAGGCAGACGCTTAATGACTGAACCACCCAGGCACCCCAAATTAACAACTTCTAGAAAATCAACTGAAAAAAAAAGAACAATAGTTCATGAATTGCCTAAATGTTTACTCTTAGTCTCTCTTTGTATTTTGGTTTTTAGTAGTATCATATATACTACAATCACAACTACTTAATGGCTTTTTAATATAGATTAACTTCTACGAAGTCTGGATCATTTGGTAGGAAAAAGATATTTACTGAGCACCTACCAGAGCCATGTAAAATGCATTTTTATGTTATGCCATTTAATCTTCAAATAAGCTTATTATGTTCCTTTACAATGAGGACATAAATATTTCCTACAGCCATTAGTTGCCAACATTCAGATCTGAACCACCCATTGGTGGATCATGAAATTAAACCACTTCAGTGGAAATTACTCAGGTATTTTTCTTTAAGTTTTGCCACCATGATTAGGAAAGAATTAAAAAATTCTCTTTGCTGTGACTTGCTGGACTTTGGACATGTCTAAATGCTACCATAGCATCATCAGCTCAGTTATTTTGTTGGCCATCTTAATGGTTGAAATGACCACTTTTCTGTTCTGATTGATTGCATAGCAATGGGCTATTAATATGGCCAAAAACCCCAAATCAAACACAAAGTGATCAATTCTAGGCTGTGTCTAGACTTCCTATATGAAGAAGATGCTGAGCATCTGTTTCTGCGTCCAGAAAAAACTGAACAAAAGTTAATTGCTTTAAGTGGAAATCTGCGAATTACTAATTAGCTATAAGCAAGGGTGGAGGCAGTGTTCTCAATTTGTTGTCCTTGTAGTCACACGCATCACAATCATCTGGAAAACTTGTTAAACATGCTGATACCTGATTCCCACCCCAGACGTCCCGTATTAGAATCTTGGGGATGGGGCAGAAATTTGTATGCTTAGTAGGCACTCTGGGTTATTTCTCATGCACACTGAAGTTTAAGAAATACTGCTGCAGAGTCTATCCCCTTATAGAGCTTTAAGAAACATATTTAACAAGGGAAGAATCCTTAATCTTCATGAGGGTTCTGTAATAGAAATGGAACACCTGATTTCTCTGCACTCGACCACCTCAAGTGTGAGTTCTAAAAGGGAGGGCTTGAGGGGCGCCTGGGTGGCTCAGTGGGTTAAAGCCTCTGCCTTCGGCTCAGGTCATGATCCCGCGGTCCTGGGATCAAGCCCCGCATTGGGCTCCCTGCTTAGCAAGGAGCCTGCCTCCTCCTCTCTCTCTGCCTGCCTCTCTGTCTACTTGTGATCTCTCTTCATCAAATAAATAAATACAATCTTTAAAAAAAAAATAAAAGGGAGGGATTGAGTTTGGATTTTTTTGCCATTGTATCTGCATCATGTAAGCCCAAAGCCTGGCAAAGAGTATCTGGTAAACATACACAGAATAAATAGGTGAAATTTCTTATGTAGGAATTCAAAAAAGGAGGAAACTACTTGCTCAAGATGTTTCTATCTGAAGAAGGGAGACTCTACCATATTTAGAATCTCTTCACCCACCCCCCGCCCCACCCTGTGGCTCTGGTGCTAAGAAAGAAAAATCTAACAAGGAAAAGTGGTTTTTAGAAGAGTCCTCAGAGACTCCCCAGTATATGAAGTTTGGTCACTAATCTTGGGCTTTTCTTACAATTTTTAGACTTCTTTGTGATCAGGCCAGAGTATCACTACTACTGATGTTGTTAACGAGGTTTCTTTCTTTTAAGTAGAAACTAAGGTGCTTAGTATCTTGTCATATGCCCTGACAGGTGTCACGGAACAGGTGTCACTAAATGGGAATGATAAGGGTGGCCCGAGACAAAAGGATACTAAGGGATTTCTAATCATCTTTCCTTAATTTTCACACCTGACTAGATTGAACAGTGCCAGGTACAAGGACAATGATATGTGTGTAGTAAAGGTAGGCTTTCTGGAGAAGGTTTATTTTTGAGGTGACTGGAGCTGAAGCAGAGGGGAATTGAGAATTGACTAGGTATAACACAAAGAGGAAAGGGGGCAGGGAAGAGGTAATATTTCTGACCCTCCTGCCAGTAATATCAAGCAGCAAATGATCAAGTAAAGGTTGGCAGGCTAGCCTCTGCCTTGTAGGTTGCCTCATTGTAACTCTAATACCTTTGACATATCCTATCTCTCAAATCAATGAATGACTGCATTAGGCCCTTCTGGTTCAGCTTGGACTGGTTCCAAAAACCTAGGGGTTTCCATCTTGCTGCCCTATGATTTTTACTTTAAATTCCTCAGGGACTTGAATTAAGCTTTTCTTCCTGTTATGATGATCATTTTTTTTTTCCCAGAAAGGAAACTAGTTCACCAGTTAGTTCCCCACCCCCGGCACCTCCTAGAATTCTTTTAGACTCTATAACAAATACTGAGATTCCTCAATAAGAAGACCATCTTTATAAGTTCTCCAGAAGATGTGAGAGGCTGTTAATGAAATGAAAGTGAGAGTTAATATTAAGGGGCAATAATACCTGGACTTCATTCACAAACATACTGGTCCTCCCGAACATCCCCTCCCTGTTCCTGTGCCATCACAAGAAAGTAAAATCTTTTTTCTTTTGCAAGACTTTATCTTTAAGTAAACTCTACACCCAACGTGGAGCTCGAACCCTGAGATTAAGAGGCACACGGTCCACCGAACGAGTCAGCCAAGTGCTCCAGGAAAGTAAAATCTTTAAGTAAAATTATAGATTCTAAAAAACACAAAAAATGAGTAAATTTAAACCGGTAGTATTCAAACTCGCTCCTACTCTGGGGAATTCTTTGACTTTCTCATTCCACCCATCGTTTTCCTACTTACTCAGATAGGTGTGGTCAGACTTTCAGGCTTTTTGGGCTGGGACCTAATGTTTTGGAGTTTAATGGTTTTTCTATCTTATCCTTATTGATGTATTGTACTCTAAATTCTTAAGCATACTTAGTTGCTTTCTAGACTCTTTCCTGTTCTATAATGTGTCTATTCAGGTATCAGTACCAACTAGTTTTACTTACTTACTTTTTTTTGTTTTTTTGTTTTGTTTTGTTTTAAAGATTGTATTTATTTATTTGAGAGAGTAAGAGAGAGCGCGAGCCGGGGGGAGGAGAAAAGGAACAGAGGCAGAGAGAGAAGCAGACTCCCCACTGAGCAGGGAGCCCAATGTGGGACTTCATCCCAGGACTCTGGGATCATGACCTGAGCTGAAGGCAGATGCTTAATCAACTGAGCCCCACAGGTACCCTATTTACTTACATTTTATAACATATTTTGAAACCTAGTGGGGGGCAAGTCTTCACTCATTTTTCAGTAGAGTTTTATAGTTCTCTTACAGTTCTGCATATTTTGTGTTATTTAATCTTAATATTTTTTTTGCTTTTATAAGCATGATGTTTCCCATTATGTTTTCTGTCTCCCCCTAAAACCCATGTTGCCACTATCCTTCCTAGGTTTAGCCCAATTTTCCTAGTTTTTGTCCTTGTCAGATACCACAAACATCTATTTTAAGTACTTGTCTTCATATCTATATTATATATCTGCTTCCTAATTTTTAGTTACCTTTGTCTTTAATTAAGGAACACATTCTCATTGTAAAACCTCTGACTGCAGATTAAATAGTTATCTATCTTGAGCAACCAGTCACAGTGTCTTCTTAGGAGGGTAGCCACCAATAATTCTTTGCTAAAAATTCTTTCTGGACATCTTTTTATGCATGAAATTAACATAGGTATACATAGATACATGCCTGTTCCGTGGGTGTATTTTTAGCCAAAATGGTATAATATTGTATATATTTTTCATGAACTGGGAAATCATTCCAAGACATACTGTGAAGTCTATTTAGAACAAACTTATTCCTTTGTTATATAGCATACTGTAGTCTGGATGTTCTATAATTCTTTACAAACAGACATTTGGATAGTTTCTAAACTTTTTTCTATTATCAGCAATGACTCTTTGTGCACACGTACCAGCATTTCTCTAGGGTATTTCTTTGAAATGGAATTACTGGGATGAAGGCTCTGTGTATTTTAAATTTTGACAGATATTGACGAAAAGGTTGTACCAATTAACACACCAACAAAAAGAGCAAGACAATACTTGTTTCCCAACCCTCTTGACCAAGATACCAATATGAGGAGTGAGAAAAGAAATCGCTTTTTGATTTGTATTACTCTGGTTACTAGTGAATCGAGGATCTTTTCCATTTGCTTTCCTAAAGACTATCAAGACAGGTCTGAACAGATTTTCAGAATGGCGCACAGTAAAGGGTATGAAGTTGTGAGACCAGAGCTGTATCATGTGCTCTGAGGACAAAGGGCTTTATTTAACTTCAAGAATATAATCAGTTAACCCTTCTACCCTCAGGACAGTGCCTGAATTGTATTTGAATCTTAATAAGCAGGTGAAAAAAATTGCTGTCCAAACTTCCTAAAAAGAAAATGCCATGGTGTGCCATCATAAGCAATTCTGATTTTTAAACTATCCCCTCCCCCACTGAAACTCACCCATATAGCCACAACCTGACTTCTCTTGCTATATTTTATGTTTGTTTTTTTATTCTATTTTTTTAAATGGTGTTGGAGAAGACTTGGTCAGCATGACCTGTCTGAAAAGCTTTTCAAGCACCTGAAGTCTTTTGGGAAGTCTTCTTTGAATGAATAAGGGCTTTAACTTGTACTCAAGGATCTTTTTGCCAGGATTTTAAAATATGTTGCTTTCAATAATCCTAAATCCCCGAGTCCCTAATACAAAGAGGAATAAAGAAGGAAAAAGCATCCCTCAAGCTAGCATAAAGTACTGTCAATATTTTGGCATCTTTCCTTCTATTATGTACTTTATGTACTTTGTTTAGATATTAGATACACATTTTTTTAGAGAGGCTTGGGGCAGAGGGAGAGGGAGAGAAAGAATCTTTTTTTTAAAAAAAGATTTTATTTATTTATTTGACAGAGAAAGAGACAGCGAGAGAGGGAACACAAGCAGGGAGAAGCAGGCTTCTTGCTGAGCAGGAAGCCCAATGTGGGGCTCGGTCCCAGGACCCTGGAATCATGACCTGAGCCCAAGGCCGACATTCAACCGACTGAGCCACCAGGTACCCTGGGAGAGAAAGAATCTTAAACAGGCTCCATGCCCAGCACAGAGCCCCACACGGAGCTCAAGTCAATCTCACAACCCTCAGATCATGACCTGAGCTGAAATCAAGAGTCAAATGCTTAAATTACTGAGACAGCCTGGGGCCCCTAGATTCACATTTTTTTTTTCAGTTTGCTTTTGGACTTCCTACATCTTAAAGCTTTCTAATATAAATGAATAATTCTTTGTAAACATTTGAATGGCAATACAATATCCCCCAATGCACCTTAATTTATTTAACCATTCAGATCCTCCTGCACATTTGTGACTGATTTCTTTTTATTTTGAATAATTACTGTGAGTAGCATTGCACACTTGCCAAATTGCTGTCTAGAAATGCTGTCTGTCTGGGTCACTATTTTGTTTGTATGTCCTCGTCCCATAACACATAGGATCTGGCACATAGTAGGTGCTTAATTATGCCTGTTGCCTTACAGAGAACCTGACTGAAGTTCTTTCTAGGCCTGAAATCATTCCACTTGTCTTATGGAAATAATTATTAGAAGTGATTAAGGTCACAAACAAAGCACAAAATATCACCAGGATGTCCATGAAGAATAAAGAATAAGAGTGATCTAGAAGGAGGGGTGGGTTGCATCTTGTCACTCCATTTGACAAGGAGTTGTCAGAAACCGAAGAAGATAGGAGCAGAAGAAGGGACTAGAGCAAAATGACAGGCACCTGTATTAGCAGAGACTGGGTTCAGTCCATATAATAGAGAAAGCCATATAATGTTGAAAAAGACTTCTTAAATTCTCTCCTGCAGGGCTGGCTGAAGATAAATACTTTCGTATGGAGATATTTCAAATTGATAAGTATTTGACCCTGAGAAGAAAAATCGAGAAAGTCTTGGTGCAAGCTAGCTTACACCTGAGAATAATCTGACTAAGTGAAAGATCCAGACAAGTGAGGATGCACTTAAGCTTATTTGTACCATAATTTGCACTATTTAAAAACATACTGGCTATTTAATTTTCTCTTTCTAATTTTTGAGCTATGTGTGGAGGGTTGGTTTTATTCCCATTTTTAAATGAATGAACTAATAGCAATTAAATAAGTAGCTACATAACTAGAATTTTAGATCACTTTTATTTTCAGTATACCTGCTGGGATCAAAACAAGGAGGCCACTTCCCAGACACTTACGATTTTTCTCCCAGATCTAGTTATATTGAAAATATTAGGTTGAGTCATATGAAAATGTCACATTTATAGATGGAGTATCAGCAGTTTTGTATAGTTCAATCTAATTTTAGGGGTGGGAAAAGAGGAGATGAATAGCCTGACCCTTTCCTCCAGTTTAGTGCCACTGGCTTCCTTTGCAAAAGGCTCACAGGGTCAAGTCTTCCACTGATAAAAGGTTTGCAAGCCCACTGCTAAATGAAGCTCTCAAACTGATATGTAATACAAGCAAAAGAAAGCCCAATTTCAGATACCAAAAGAGAGTAGCAAACCCTGGGCACAGTTCAGTTTTCAAGAATACTTTCAGTAGGCATATGTTTTCTGTTCATTGACAATCCTTGCCCTTGCCAAATCAGGATGACTGACACCCTTAATTTGCAATTTCCTAAATTTCAAGAGGTTTTTTTTCCTTTTTGATTGCTATATAATGGTTTACCCTAATTATTTTTTTCAAGCTGCGGTTTTTGATGTTTAATTTCAAAATCAATTTAAGATATCTCGAGCTCCATTAATATACTGTGACATTGCTTCACTCATTTTCTTGTGAGACACTTACTTTAAAAAATGCATCATTCTAATGATTTTAAATTACTCTACAGGGCACATACCAATTTACAACTATTACAAAATTTTACATTTTTTTCCCCAAAGCACTTCAGTTTTAAAGATGTTCTGTATTTGCAGACAGAATGAGAGAGAGTTAACTTTTAAAAAGGACTGAATACAATTTATAGCCTTTAAAATTCTCTACGGTCTCTGATGCAGAATGTAACCTAAGTAAATAAAATCTTAAGTGTTCAATGGGCATACAAAATAAGCTTGAGGTAGGATATTAGTATAGAATAATTTTCTTCTTATTCAAAATAATGATGCTATTTTTTATAAATGGACACACAAACTCATACTGTGTGTGTGTAAAAAAGCAACATGTGAGTATGTGAACGTGTGCAAGTGTGCATGGGTGTGCATGAGTTGGCAAATGTGGTTGAATGCATGTATAAGTGTGCAAGTGTCTTTGTGTATGTGAGATTATGAGTGTGTGAGAACCTGAGTATATGTGTGTGCCTGTGTGAGGACTGTTTATGTGCACGAGTGTACATATGGCAGGACTGTATAGGTGTAGGCGTGTTTGTACATCTGTGTGACTTGCATGTGATACTGTGTTCTACTGTGCGAGTGTGTGACTTTCTGGTTTAAGTGCATGCTTGGAGTGTAAATGCTACATGCACTTCTATTTAGGCAGTCATTAGAGCATACTCCAGAATTATTTCACTGGCTTCTGCATAGAATGGGGGAAATGCCCTCCTCAACTGTATCTATAACACATCTATAAAACATTTGCATAAATATCCACACAATTTATACCTTGCTTGAAATTTTCAAAGAAAAAAAATAGCGATATTCATATTTTGCCCAAGGATTTTGCACCTGGTTATATCAGTTTAATAGATGTAAATCAGCTGCCAAAGTTGGGAAATCTTCCTTCCCCATTGCTTTTTAAATTTTTTTGATTACTTTATTCTCTCAGGATTCCTCATTCACAGTGACACGTGTCACTCTTGGCAGCGATTAGGACACTTTGGGATTAATATTTAAAAGACTGTAATTAGGGGCGCCGCCTGGGTGGCTCAGTCGTTGGGCGTCTGCCTTCGTCTCGGGTCATGTTCCTAGGGTCTTGGGATTGGGCCCTGCGTCGGGCTCCCTGCTTGGCAGGAAGCCTGCTTCTCCCTCTTCCACTCTCCCTGCTTGTGTTCCCTCTCTCGCTGTGTCTCTCTCTGTCAAATAAATGAAATCTTAAAAAAAAAAAGACTGTAATTAAAATCAGTTTCCTCCCCAGACCACTCTTAAAGTTGTAGAGGGCTCCAGGCATTATTTCTGGGACCAGGCCAATGCCCATTCATTGATACATTTCCCTTCTGTTGGTTAAAGCATGCTGCTCTAGAAAGGAGAAGTCAAAGCCCTAGGGCCAAAGCTACCGTGAAATGAATGCAAGGTTCAGTGCTAGACTCTTTTTTTTTTTTTTAAAGATTTTTTTTCTTTATTTGACAGAGAGATCACAAGCAGGCAGAGAGGCAGGCAGAGAGAGAGGAGGAAGCAGGCTCCCTGCTGAGCAGAGAGCCCGATGTGGGGCTCGATCCCAGGACTCCGAGATCATGACCTGAGACGAAGGCAGCGGCTTAACCCACTGAGCCACCCAGGCGCCCCAGTGCTAGACTCTTGACATATATTATCTCATTTAGTCTTCACTGCAACCTTGCAAGGCAGTGTTAATTCCGTTTTTCAGGTGGCTGCTGTGGTGTGGAGACGTTAAATAAGTTGCTTAAGATCATGTGGCTAATTACGGGGGGAAGGTGGCATCACATTCAGATCCATCTGACTCCAAATTGTGTTCTTTTCTCTACACTGTGCTGAACCTTTCCAACTGAATCTGAAAGTATGACCTTTCCAGAATTTATATCCTCCCTCACAGGGCATGGGGTTTATTTGGCTGCCTGCTACTTTCTAGCCCTCAGTTGTCCTCTCTAATGATGCCTAAAAACTTGACTGATACCAGTTTCCTGTCTACGTTAGAGGCAATGAATAAATTCATGAACTACACTTCTAATGTTAAGCCTCACAATGTATTTATTTTACTGTATATTGGCTTGACTAAACTTACTACTAACTTGTGTAACACAGTTTGCTGAATAACTGTTGTATGTCAGAGGTATTATACCCATTTTACAGATGTGGATGTTGAAGCTTCAAGACGTTAGGTAATTTGCTTAAGACTACATGACCAGAACCAGAAGGGAGACAAACCATAAGAGACTCTTAATCTCACAAAACAAACTGAGGGTTGCTGCAGGGAGGGGGGTATGGAGAGGGTGGTTGGGTTATGGATATTGGGGAGGGTATGTGCTATGGTGAGTGCTGTGAAGTGTGTAAGCCTGGCAATTCACAGACCTGTACCCCTGGGGCTAATAATACATTATATGTTAATAAAAATAATTAAAAAAGTATAAAAAACATGAAGGGGCACGTGCACCCCAATGTTTATAGCAGCAATGTCTGCAATAGCCAAACTATGGAAAGAGACTAGATGTCCATCAACAGATGAATGGATAAAGAAGATGTGGTATATATACACAATGGAATACTATGCAGCCATCCCAAGAAATGAAATCTTGCCATTTGCAACAACGTGGATGGAACTAGAGGGTATAATGCTGAGCGAAATAAGTCAATCACAGAAAGACAATTATCATATGATATCCCTGATATGAGGAATTTGAGAGGCAAAGTGGGGGTTTTGGGGGGTAGGGAAGGAAAAAATGAAACAAGACGGGATCTAGAGGGAGACAAACCATCAGAGACTCTTAATCTCACAAAACAAACTGAGGGTTGCTGGGGGGAGAGGGTATGGAGAGGGAGGTTGGGTTATGGACATTGGGGAGGATATGTGATATGGTAAGTGCTATGAAGTGTGTATGCCAGATGATTCACAGACCTGTACCCCTGGGGAAAATAATACATTATACGTTAAAAAAAAAAAAAAAAAAACTACATGACCAGAACCAGCCAATTCTACATCCCTGCTGACAATGCTGGATAAGCTTCTTTGTTTGGCAAGGTTTTGATAAGTCATTGGATCTAACTGAGCCTCAGTTTCTTCATTTGTAAAATGGGAATCACAGTGCTTTTACTGCAAGATTGTTACAAGGGTGAGAGACAAAATACATAAAGCATCTTGAATATAATAGAGAATACCATGATAGTGCTTATCTGAGTCATTATAGTACAAAGTGAGTATGGGCTTTGGGAATAGATGGACCTGCTGAATTTCTCTAAGTTTTCATTTCCTTATCTATCAAATGGCAATAGCATCTTATAGCAACTTTTCCCAAAGTATGTTCCAAAGAACACTGTTAGCTCCATAGAATACAAAGAAAATATTAAGCAAAACCTGAGTTTCCTGATCAAAATTTTGGGGGAAACTCTTATAGACAGCTTTCCTTATGCAGGGATTTTTTAGATTTTTTAGAATCTGTAATATATAATATGAGAAGGTACTTTGTGAATTTCCAAGTTGGAGCTGAAGTATTTCTCCTTTCATTTTTTCACTACGGATTTTTATTGGGGGGTGTCTATAACAACTTGCAGAAAACAGCTGTATAGAAATATTTTGGAAGTACTGACTTGTCTTGAAGATTAAATGGATAATATGTGTAGAGCAGGTATATAGTAAGAGTTCAATAAATGTAACATCATCATTATTACCATACTTCTCATTATAATCATTATTTAGTTCCACCATGATACAAATTATCTGGGCAAGAAAAGGTATGCCTAGTACATTCTTAGAAATAGGGGTTTGCAAACTGCAGCCAGAGGTCTTGTCTGCCAGTTTAGGATGAGCTAGTCCAATGGTGGTAGAAACTTCAGCAGACAATATACTACTTAATTATATCAGGTGTATTTATTTGTATGAAATAGATTCCTTAGAGTCACCAATAGGTTCTTTGATGACTAAAATTTTCCTGGAACATCCCATGCTGGAATTCCATAGGTAGAGACCCTGTTGTTGCATTGCCTTTTTGGGTTGGTTTTAGCATTTCATGAGACCTCTTTTTAACACAGGTATCTTCCTATATCTGAGAGTTTTGACTCTTTTCCTCTCCACTTAAGCTAAGAAACAACTAACTGTGAAACTTGACAGAGGTAGGGTGAAATGTTATTGAATATCTGACTTATGTAACTGGACTATCTTCTCTTTGATTCAGTTCTTTGGCAATCTGGAAATAATTTGCCTTTACCCTTGTATATCTCCTGTCAAGGTGTACACAGTTCACCTAGATATATGGTCCTTTTAAAATCATCTTTAAACTTTTATCCATTCTCTACTCCTTATGGTAGAGTTAAATCATATTTCAGGAGCAGAATTCTAGGATGGTGGTGGATCCTATTGCTTTCTACCAGAAGTCTTCAGGGACTATGTGGGTTGCTTGGCCATGAACTAATCTTTTAGAGGGAGATATATTTTTAGAGAGAGATGTATTAACCCAAAAGGAAATTTCCTCACACATAAAAAATGTATTTATGCATGGAACCTGCTTGTACTGAAGGGTAAGATGTGGGATAAATCTACAAGAAACTTTGTATCTAGCCTGGAGGCCAACGTTATAGATTTTATTTGCTGTATAGGATTCATGACTAGGATTAGCTTCTCTTTTCTCATTCTAATGGTTAAGATGGATATCATGAAAAAGTAAGAAATTAATTATTTCTTCACTATTTTAACCCTTGGTATGGCTGTTCAGGAGGTTGTTTGCATTAGGTTGTGGACCAAAAACATAAAGAGGCCAAGAGGGCTGAGGTGGACTGAGAGAGGCTTTCGCAATCTATTGGTCCACTGATTCCCAAGGACCATTTCAACCCTTCCCTTATGTGCCTCAAGTGAAGGAGAGCTCCTATTATGAATGGATTGATGGTAATTAAAATGGATATTCTGTATGTCTCTACTTTCTTAGTATGTGGTTTGACAAGAATGTTAGAGAAAAACAAATAACTCTGGCCACGTTAATGCTGTGACCTTCATAAATAAAAAAGAAGTGATTTAGATTTTTACCAAAGTCAAGTTCTGTTTATGAAAAGCTTTTTGTTAAGTAAAAACTCAGATTTAATATGACCTTGTGGAAAGATCTGAATTCGGTTGTTCCACTCCATAAAGAGGCCAGGCTCTGTGGCAGTTACACAAGGTACAAATATGGACAACGAGGTCATGGCAGCTCAGATGCCAACTGATAACTTGGTGACCCTGAGGAACCTAACTCCATCCTAGTAATTCTCCTTTATATAGCACACATGATTTTGTAAAAACTCAAGCTAAATAAAACATCTGAGGAAGATTTCATGGCCTAAGAGCCATCCAAGACCACTCTGAACAACAAGCTCTAATCTTTGCCGGTTTGTTTATGATCTCTGTGGGTTTTCTGACTGGACCCAGAGTGTTCTTTTTTTTTTTTTAAGAGAGAGATCAGAAGTAGGCAGAGATGCAGGCAGAGAGAGAGGAGGAAGCAGGCTCCCCACCAAGCAGAGAGCCCGATGCGGGGCTCGATCCCAGGACCCTGGGATCATGACCTGAGCGAAGGCAGAGGCTTTAACCCACTGAGCCACCCAGGTGCCCCGACCCAGAGTGTTCTAAGTCATTTAATTACATAAAACCTCTTTACTCCATCTAAGTTATAAACCCACTACTTTATTAGATATTTTATCTGAAAGATATGCTGGTTTCCTTCTTGAGAGATTCAAAGCCTGTGTTTCACAGGCTCACAAGAAGTAGGTTATCATTAGGCATTTAATTATTCTACTATTGTCCCACATTTGTATTCTTTATTGTATCTTGTAGAACTCTATTAATGAATCAATGCTTCTCCTGTCTTAGGAAATAGAGTTATAAGCATTCTTTTATGCTTCCTTATTACAGTTTTATTGACATACATTAGAGGTGGGTTTAGGAATGGTTATCACTGATGTCTTATTATTGCCAAGAAGGATTCTTGGTCAGTTATACTAAAACCAAAATCATCATTTTTGGTAGACCTCTACATATGATTAACTTTGCCAACAATTCTATATTATAAGTTTACTTGTTCAGGCACCTTGGTATCTGAATAGGATCAGTTTACTTCGGAAAATACATTTGGTTATATTTTGTAGGGTAAAGTAAATAATGCCATATGCTAGAGCAGTGCTGTCCAGTAGAAATAGAATGTGAGCCGCCGATGCAAGCCACATGAAAATTTTTAAATTTTCTAGGAGCTACACTAAAATGTTTAAAAATACACGTAAAAGTCTTTTAAATAAATAATTATAATTTTTATATTTATTTAACCCAATATATCCAAAGTATTATCATTTCAACATGAAGTAAATATAAATATTTTGTTCATGATTTATTTATTTAAGAGAGAGAGAGAAAGAGGCAGAGATCACAAGGTGGGGGGTTAGAGGGAGAACAGGCTCCCCACTAGGCAGGGAGCCGGACGTGGGACTCAATCTCAGGACCCCGGGATCATGACCTCAGCCATAGGCAGACTCTTAACCAACTGAGCCACACAGATGCTCTCAACATGAAGTAAATATAAAAACTAGTAAGGAGATACTTTAATTCATTTCCCTACCAAAGCTTAAAGAAGATCCATAGGTAAAGTGTTTCACTGCTCTTAATACAAAGAAAAGTTTTATTTCTGTTGAGCCATGCACTTGTCTTTCTGTTGGGGACTCAGTGAATCACAGAACTGCTCATGTTGGCCTGTTTTGTTGGTCGGAAGCTAGAAAACTACAGTGAAATTTGATCTTATTTACTTGTGCACATAGCTCCCTTAAATAAAGATCACATTTCTCAGCTTCCTTTGCATCCAGATATGGTCATGTGGCTTAGTTATTGGTCAATAATATACAGATGACCGTTTCCAGCAGTAGCTTCAACAAAGTCTCCTTTAAAGAGAGGGGGTAGGGACACCTGGGTGTCTCACTCAGTTAAGCATCTGACTTCAGCTCAGGCCATGATCTCAGAGTCCTGGGATTGAGCCCCACATGGAGGCCTACACTCAGCAGGGAGTCTGCTTCTCTCTCTCCCTTGGTCCCTCCCACCCCCACTCGTGCCCTGTCTCTCTCTCAAATAAATAAACAAAATCTTAAAAAAAAAAAAAACAACAGAGGGGACAAGGCCTCTCCTCTCTCCCTAGTCTGTGTTCTAGTGCCTGGAACAAAGATGTGGTAGCTGGAAAACTGGCTGCCATTGCATACTATGAGAATAAGGGTCCATCCTGGGGATAGGAGAGGTGTGAGTGAAAAGAAGCTTTCTTTCTGGAGTCATCACACAAGCTTTGGACTGCCTACCTCTAGATTTCTTTTGTGTGAGAGAAAATCACACTTATATCTTGTTTAAGCCACTCTTTTTTTTTTTTCCTTGAGGGAGGTATTTCTTGTCACTGAACTCTAATATTATATGACATACCTGGAATATAAATGTTCTCTGACTGTGATTTCATAATGAATAGCAGAACTTAAAGGAAAAGGGAGTGAAAAGACAGAACAACTACTTTTTTAGCCAACTTTTCACTAAAACATCTATCCTACAAACACAGGAAACAACACCATTGAGGTAGGAACAAAAGCATGCAATGCTTTTGGAGTAGAGAGAATTTTCATACTCTTTTAAACTAATTCAGCTTTACAGTATCTGAAAATGAATTTCTCTGAGACAGCTACTAATTTATCTTCTACTTACAAAAGATTTGTCTTTGAAATGTGTCTTTACAATGAGAATTGAAATATAATGACAATAATAGCTACCATTTATTATTATAATTTAATGTCTATGATGGGAGAAGCATTATGCTAGGTGTTTCACATATATTATCTCATTTAACCCTTACAGCTACCCTACATAGTAAGAATTATTTCCCCATTTTACAGGAGAAACTCAGAAAAACCAAGTAACTTACTCGAGATCTCATAGTAACTTAGAAGTCGAGCTGGGATGTGAGTTCATTCCTGTCCGAATTTTTTTCTGTCCTGAATCTCTGACAATTTTCATAATTTTCTGACAGTCTAGGAGGAGATGCTGGGATACCGCTCTGTATATGCTTATTGCCACTTTTCTAGATATCCAGTGCCAGTGCTGACAATGGAAAGGTAATATCTGAATCTGAGCAAGCTTCTCTGAATGGTATATTGAACAAGAGGTCTAAACCAGAAATCCCAAGACTTGCCTCTCATATTAACTATGGGCCTAATTAGCTGCATGATCCAGCATAAGTCATTCGACCTTTCTGGGCCTCAGTTTTCTCTCATTATATAAACAGTGGGCAGAACTAGGTGTTCTCTAAGATCTAATCTAGTAAAAACATTCCATGATTATACCAGTAAGTCTGTCAACAAGGAAATGAACAAAAGGGAGTGTGCTGGAAAAGAAAGTAGGCAGTGGTATTTAGAGTACTTTAGATGCTAGATGCTTGACATGCAGAATAAAATTCAAAAAATAAATGGACCTAGCAGAGAAGTGTGGGAAGCTCTTTTTGATTGTTGAAACTGTTTATTCTTGACTCCACTGTTAATTTGACTGCTATGGTTTCAGAAATATCTTTTGAACAATACTTCTTAGAATGTTCTCCTAATGCACATTAACTGAAGCATTTCGGTAGCATGCAGTGAACTCTTTTTAAGTTTTTTGGACTCTAATGTGTTTACCCATACTTCAGTAGAAAGAATTCTTTAACTGGAAGTTAAATTTTTTATCCACTTAGAGTAAAAAAAATGGAAATTACTAAAAAATGGATTTTAAATGTGCACTTAGCTGAAAAACACATTTTGCAGATGTGTAAATTGAGACCCAGAGTGGCTGAGTTGCCTAAGATTATATTGAGAGTCAGAGCTCTGCCAGGACACTGGAAGCATCTGCTGTATGTCGAGTTTTGGTGAGGGTCCAGGGAGGCAACAGATTATTAGCTAAACTTTGGGCTGATGCAGGACTGGAGATCCATATTTGAAACCCATCTAGAAGACAATGTTCCTTGCAAAGACAGACTGGAAGAAAATGATCTGTCTCAGGCTTAGGTCTGAAGATATTAAGTAACTAGCTTCCTCCTAGATTTCATGGCCACTAGTCAAGTTTCATGAGGGTGTGGAGCCCAAGTTTATATTATCTATATGGTCAAAAGAAACTGTGACCTGAGATTTTTAATTTAAAATTTACCCTGCGGGATGCCTGGGTGGCTCAGTTGGTTAAGCAGCTGCCTTCGGCTCAGGTCATGATCCCAGCGTCCTGGGATCGAGTCCCGCATCGGGCTCCTTGCTCGGCAGGGAGCCTGCTTCTCCCTCTGCCTGCCATTCTGTCCGCCCGTGCTCACTCTCTCTCCCTCTCTCTCTGACAAATAAATAAAATCTTTTAAAAAAAATAAAGTTTACCCTGATCTGTAGGAGAAGGGCTCCTGGCAGACACAAACATAAATCCTCCCCAGGGGAATACTGGCTTCACATGGGACGGAGAGAAAATTTCAACATATTTGAACTCACAAGAAAAAAATAACAGAAACAAGATAGCAAGCTGTCATATGCAAGAGTTGATAGAAACAACAAAACACAGACCCAGACCCACAAAGACTTGACATGTTACATTCTCAGCATATTAAGTAACTGTTTCATATGTTTAAAGGGAATAACCAGAAACAGGATTAAAGAGGAAAATATTACCAAAAATCAATGAGGAATATTTGAAAAAAAAAAAACAAGTTAAAATTTTAGGAATAAAAAGTAATCACTGAAATTAAAAATTCAGTGGAAGTGTTAGACATCAAAATAAACAGAGCTGAAGAGATATTTAGTGAGCCAGAAGACAAATTTGAAGAAATTATCTATAACAAAGAAGCAAAGACATGGAAAATAGGAAAAAGAAGTAAATGACATATAGGTCAGAGTAGGCAGTCTAGTTGAACTTCCAAGAGGAGGTAATAAAGAATGTGGGAAAATCAAGGTTTAAAGAAATAATGACTAAATACTTCCTATGATTAATGGAAGACAAGTGTCTTTACATTCAAGAAACTCAGCAAGTCACAAGCAAGATTAAAAAAAAAGTGAATCTGCAGTGATCTTTAGGACAAGGCATTGGGCTGTGAATGCTATTGTCAGACTCAACTTTGAAGCATACAAAATAAAGTTAAGTTGTCCTGTGTCTCAAAGCAAATTAGTTCCTTCAGCTATAAAATGAGGAAATTATTACCTACTCTACTTATACTTTATGGACAGTATGAAAGGGTTTCCCAGAAACCTTATTACCAGGTTACTGGGAATTTGGAAGCTTAGGTACAAGTCAAGTTTTTTATAGCAGATTATAGAGACCCCATTCAGAATTTCTATGAGCTCCACCTAATGTGAAAATGTGCTGTCCTTACTCTTTCATGAAGGACTAATCTCTGTCCTTGCCATCCCTCTTCTCCTTCTCTCTAATGACTCAGAATCTGGAAGAGTCCTTCAGGTATTTTGCAGGCATTTTGTATCATCCTAGATCAATGTGCAATCCAGCATCAAATAATGACCCCCATATTATGTCCATAATGATGAAATGAAGAAAATGAGTATATACGTATTTGGAGAAAAAATAAAAACCATCAGATAAATGTAGGATATTTGCGTTTTAGGAATGAAAGTATCATTTAATTTATTGGCAGGGGGAGATATACGGGGTGCTCTTTAGAATCTTCAATCATCTGATTTTGACATATGGAATTGGGACGTATTTTGATTCATTACCCATGTCCTGGCCACCAGTTTTGCACAACTGCATTCTGGCTTCCTTTAACCTCTCACAGCTGTCTCCACTATAAGACATTTTCCACCTCCTTCTGCCCTGTGCAGGGGGGCATCCAGCTCCCTACGGGATCCCACCTACAGGGCCAAATATACCTTTCAGATAGGCCCTTCGCTGTGTCCGAGTTCACTTCATGCAGATAAACAACCGAGAAAAGTGCCCACTAGCAAATGAACCCAGAATGCAGAGCAAGAGTGAGTAAATGAGAGGACTGTATTTCAAGGGAAGCACAAAATTCTCCTGTTTTCTTTAGATGCTGCTATAGATGTGTAAAAATGTATTCCTTATTAGTGATTATACTTTAACCATGTAAATAAGCACACCTCTTCACACTCATGCTTACTTACATTTTCTTGCCTCACAATTGCCACCTTATTTAAATATATGTCTCTGGTTTGAAAAGCAACTTTAAAGCTTTAATGTCCTAGAACAGTCGGTAGTTAGCTCAGATTTACAGAGAGGCAGTTGCAAACTTACCTCTCCGTGCAAACTTGTTAAATTGTCAAAAGTTCCACTGGATTTTGCATTGCTGCCTGCTAATGCTGGCATTACAGGTGTGGTTTTCATTGTCTCAGAACAAAATGTAAAAGATGCATTTTGAAAACATTTGATATTTGTTGTGCTTTGAATCACCTGACTATATCTATATCTATCTATATACACATACATATGTACATACATACACAATCTAATGGTCATTAAATGAATTCTCTTTTATAAGAATTCTCTTTTATAAAGATATGGGATTTTTGAATAGGAGAACATTTTCAGGCTCAATTTCTATTTTCACTTGAGACAAAAGAAGGCTTAGAGGGGTGAATATCTCTGAGTGGGACATGTTGCTAGGAAATCATGATAATAGCGTGATGTTTTTCTACTTCATACCTCTCTCAGAGATATATCTGTGGATTTAGTCTTACACACTCAATTTGACTTGTAATTCTCTTAAGGATGGTTTTAGGTTGTATTTCTAGTGCCACCAATGAGCTTCACTTACTGATTCAACAATCTAGAGTTAATGTTTTGACCTCACTGTAGTGTTAATGCTGTAGCCACTATATCAATCAGGTTTCTTTTTTTTTTATTAAATCAATGAAATCAGAACCACCTGAAGGTTTATTCTTTATTCTTTTACTGAATAGAAAAGGATTTACTTTAAAATAAATTTGATCAGAGATTGTCATACTTTGAATAGCAAGTTAATAGAATCTATATAGGGATTAGTCACAAGCTTTTTGTCCTTGTAGGCTGAAAGGCACTATAAAACCTTCTATCACGTTTCAGTGGCTAGCTGTCGAGCTTTTCTTTAAGTACAGGGAATTTGTAGCCTTATGATATGCTAACATTGTTTGCTAATTAACAGAAACATTTCTTCTGAGACCTCAGCTACTGTTCCAAAGAAATTCAGGTGTGTGTCCAAAACCAAATAGGGAAAAGCACCTGCAATGCTAGGCTCCTATCTGGTTACATTAATTATCTCTTTGCTAAATTCTAGTTATTTTATATATGAGTAGATTTTTCTCTTCATTGGCATGATGAATGGCTACATAGTGGTGCCCACAGCGTGTGCATTACATTTTGAACAAAGCTTCTTTATCAAATGGCATTTATGACCCTGCTGTTTCTGTAATGTCTGTAGGAAAAATACAGTGTACACACTAATCATTTCAAATGGTCTGATTGATACCTAGAAATTACAGGAAAGTGATACATTGTATGTGGTAGACATGTATGGTCAGATGAAAATCTTTTGATTATTGGCACTTTCAATAAAGGGGAAAACTAATAATGTTTTTTAAAGCATACAGTCTTTGTATCATCAAGGAAAGTTTCCCTGGAAAAAATAATTATATGAGCCTCTTACAACTTCCTTCTTTAATTATTTGTTTTATTAGTAGATGCAGATCACATCCATTAGGGAACACTTAAAAACATAATGAGACATTGTTATAATGAAGATATATATATATATATATACACACATGTATATGTGTGTGTGTATACGTGTACCTCTATAAATAGAGGCAAATTCTCAAACAACGTGGTCTATATATCAAAGCATGGATGTCTTTATAATGAAAACAAACCTACAATTAATATTTTCTCACCATAAACAATATGGAGCTGAGAGTTTATGGACTATATCCATGAACCATTCATAATCAGTGTCAAAAGCTCAATATACAGGATCAAGAATCAGAGATCTCAGTGTTGGAAGGGGCCTCAAGGGCCATTTGGCTAATCTACCATTTCACAAATGAGGCAGCTGATACTCCAAGAAGTTAATTAAGCAAGTCATTCAAGGTCATTGTGCTGTGACTATACATACACACACATACATATACTGTCATGTCTCTGGTGGACAAGATGGCCACATGTCACAGACTAGCCTGAAAACAAATATCCTTACAACAAAGCCTTATGGGATCTTCAGGAACTGACCCCAGATGTGTGGATGGGGTACACAATGATAGTACCTCATATGGCTTCTGCTGTATAGCAAATAGAATGTTCAGAAATTTCTCAGAGCTGAATCCTCCATCTCTCTCTAGCTGATTAATCTGCTTCTAAGATATAGTATAATGATAGAGGATCACAGTAGAGAGGAGCAGAGTTGTCCTCTCTACGTGAATCCTTACCTTCTATGAATTTCGCTGCCAGTTATCTATGAGTAACAATAGATGGGGTGGCTCAGAGGAAGTTTCATCAAGGAAAGAGGACTACAAAGCTCTGAACTCTGCTTTTATGTTCCCCCTCAAAGACTACATGACCAGGAGAAGCCAGATTTTATGAAAGAAATATAATAAATGCATTTTAAAATGACAATAGTAGAGGTTAGGGCCAGTATCCTTAGCATAGGTTAAATGTATTACTGAGATTTCATGGCAAGGAGTTCCGTTTTAAGGGAGCGTGATTTGACCTGTGGTATATCCAAATCTCAACCATGTTATAACAAGCTTCAATTGTGTTCCTCTTGAGGTTTTTTAAAAGACTAATGAGTTAACCTTTGTGAACTACCATGAGACCCTCAGGTGAGAGAAACCTATATCAAGGATCAGTTCAGTGCTGCTAACAATACTCAACGTACCTGCAAACAGACCGAAAGTCATCAGTAAACCATCCACGGCAGTCCTCTTGGTATCAGAGCAGCCCAGTTAACATGCTAACAGCTAAGCTTCATGCGCTTAGAGGAAGAAAATGATCAATGGCAAAGAGCATATCCACCTTTGAAATGACATGATCCATTATAAGAATCAGATGTTAAATTGCTTCCTGTACTGAGCACACTCAATTAAAAGTCTGCACAGTGAGATCATCTTGATGGTTAAATATGCTCTGTGGGAACAACCTTTATGGAGCTTAAAAATCACAGAAGGACTATTCTTACTGTGGCACTAGAGATTTGGAAGGCATTTCCTTCCCCTATTTTTCAATTTGGTAGTTTTATTAGGAAGGTTTTTTTGCCTGAGAGGCTGCTGAGTTTTGGGACATACCTATCCACTCTTTTGCTTCTTTGAGCAAGAGATGCTTCTAAGTGTTCCTTTTCTATTGGGTCCAGAATGGATGAATGTGGCTTTCATCTAGGATCTCTGGACAAAAATGTATCATTTGTGCACTTGATATTTGATGCCCTTCATCTCCTTGAACTTTCCCTTTTCTGTAAGTTCATGTATTCACCGGAGTCCCAGCTCCTATCTAGCTCTTCCTTCTTCCTTTGGCAGGGGTGAGGATGGAGGGCTGAGAAGAATGTCAGGCATGGAACAAAATCAGCAGAACCAGTTTCTATCCGCAGGTTTGCAACCAGCCAGGCTGTTGGTCTTGGACGAGTTATTTAACCTCTGTGGCTCTCAGGTTCCTCATGTTTTAAAAGCTTGAAACATGTTCATTGTTGTTTTTTTCCCTACTCTTGTTTATTGAAGTAATCTCTCCACCCCACATGGGGCTCGAACTCACAGCCCCAAGATCAAGAGTCGCATGCTCTTCCGGCTGAGCCAGCCGGGCACCTCCACTGTTCATTGTTTACTGCTTGTCTCACCCTGCCAGACTGCACGCCCCAGTAGCACAGGAATCTTTATTCTCCTCACTGATGGGTCCCAAGATCCTAGCACACGGTACACAGTAGATGCTCAATGAAAACTTATTTCATAAATAAATAATTCACTTGTCTGTTAGCGGTGTCATCACCATTCATCCAGTCTCCCACTGTAGACATCACAGAGTTCGTGAAAATTCCTACCTGCCCTAACACATTTCCAGTAACCAGATCTCCTAGCTTCTTTCATATCTATCCTTTTGCCTCCATCTGTGCTTAAATGCCCTTATATCAAGTTTTCATCACTTTTCACTATATCCTCCAAACTACTTTCAGAGTGATCATTTTAAAATACAAACACAGTTAGGGTGCCTAGGTGGCTCAGTTGGTGAAGCACCTGCCTTCAGCTCAGGTCATGATACTGGGGTCCTGGGACCGAGTCCCACGTTGGGCTCCCTGCTCAGTGGGAGTCTGCTTCTCCCTTCCCTCTGCCTCCCCCCGGCTCACACTCTTTTTCTCACCCTCTCTCTCAAATAAATAAAGGAAATCTCAAAAAAATAAAATATAAATATGGTTATGATATTAACCTCTTTAAACCCCTTCAATGGCTTTCCCATTGTCCTCAGGCTCAAGTCCAAACTCAGAGGTGTGGTATACAGACCCCTTCATGATCTGTAAAGTCTTTTGTGACCACTTCCTAGACCTTCAGATAATGTGAAATACACCTTGTGCATTGCTTCTCTCTCTCTTTTAGAGCACTTAAGTGAGAGACATTTAAAATCTTTGTTCACAATTGTCTCCTCAGCTATGGATACGTTTCATCGCCTCACATGCTGCCAGGGACATAATAGGGGCTCAGTAAATGTCTGGCAAATGAACAATTAAGTGAGGAGGTTACACCACTGCAGTGGCTTTCACCGATGGGCAAACCATTTAATGTCTCTGTGCCTCCAAGTATTAGAATCTCTAGTGATGCTGAGGCAGAAGGACTAGAAATCACCACATCTATGAAACACTGAAGCAGATATCTCTACACTTTCTTCCACACCTAATCTTCTATGGGACTATCACTTTTCCTCATCATTTGACTTGTTTGGGTGGGTAAGGGTGATTTGAGATGAGGGAGGAGTGGGGTAGAGTTCACCTGGAAGGGGGGAGGGGCAAGTGTAGAGGCATGTTCATAATTAGTCCTTTCTTCCTCCTCTGAGTGATTTCTGCTGATAGGATTGGTGCATGTCTTTGTGTATTAGGTGGACGAGGTGGACTGAGGAAAAAGAAACTCTCAGCACAACGAATTTCATGTTGATTCATTGGAAATACAAATATTTGAATTTGTACAACTGGTGATTGGTATACCGCCAAAGGTTTTGCCCAATTCTGAGGCACCAGGAAAAGCACATCCAGATGTGAGTGGCCTTAGGGAGAAATTGTATGATACAGAATCACTATTCAATCAATAAATACAGTACAGTGGTTAAATGTTTGGAATGTGAAGCCAGAATACCTTAGTGCAAGTTTAGGCTCTGATAAATACTATGCAGCTGACTTTGGACAAGTTAATTTAACCTCTCTGTGTCTCAGCTTCCTCCTTTGTAAGGTGGGCACAATGACAGGACTTACCTCACAGGGTTGTTATGGAGATTTAAAAAAATACACGTACAACACTTAGAATAGTGCCTATTACATAGCAATTATGTGAGTGTGTGCTTTAGTAATAATGCAAATGTTAACATTCTTGTTTTAAACTTGAACCTCTAGACATACTATGTCTGACACATGAAAGGCTGGAAGGGGTTCAATAACATTTAGCAAATAAATCAGTACTCAGTTTAGAGCCACAATACCCAGCTACTTTCTTTCTCTAACCATCTTCTAGTTTGTTCTATGTGTCTCTTCCACTAGATTATAGGCTTCTCCTGTGCAAGAACCACATCCATCTGGTTTGCCACTATAGCCCCAGCACCAAGCACCACGCCAAGCACATAGCAGGCACACATACATCTGTTCCGTAAATAAATGAATAATTTTTAAGGTCTGCATTTTAGTTATTATTACATTGTCTTTATCATTTTATCCATTTCTGAAACTGTAAAATGCAATCCTCTGTCCCATATTATTTCTATGTGAGGCAACACAATTTTGTAAAAAAATTATGTTAGAATTAATGCTCTTAACAGAGGGATTTTCTTGTTTCTTTACAGCATGAGACTATAGACTTTTTGGTTCACAAACAAATTCAGTGGTACAAGAAGTCTCATAGAGCTTCTAATCTTTCCTGTTTAGCACATGGCATTTTATATCCTCCAAAAAATTCATAGGCAGAGGTTCCATATGAGTTATTATTTATTAATTCTACTTATTTAATGAGCACATGGCCTGAGGATAAGGAAAAAAAGTACAAAGAATGACCCAATATTTTTAGTTTAGGTGGTGGAAAAACAAATCATGTACACAAATAACTATATCACGATGCCAATTTTACTCTCTTGCAATGAGTATGGTAGGGTTTTAGAGGCTCCTCTTGATGTGATCAGGAGAGATTTTATAGAATAGCTAAAACTGTAATTTGTCTTGGTGGATGTGTTGGATTTTCATAGGTGGAAAGGTACCTCAGCATTCCCTGCTGAGGAAAGGGCACAGAGAAAATGTGAACGTGTGATATATTGGGAGTGAGCAGAGCATATGAGAGCCCTTTTGCAGAAAGAGGGATTTATGCAGGAAGCAGAAGTAGAAGACAGGCTGGAGACAGAGATTTGGAATAGTTTTTGGTGGGCTTTTGATATCAGCCAAAGATATTTCAAGTTTACCTCTAGACAGTGGAGATCTACTGCTGATTTTAAGGTAGGGGATAGGAAAAGGACAGTCAAGTTGTGGGAATAGTAATTGGGTGGCAATATGGCAAGGAGTTCCTAGAATTCCTGAGCTTAGTTCCATTTTTTAAGGATGGAACACCCAGCGGAAATACTCAGCAGATGACCAGAAATGAAGGATTATTTGAGTTTGAGGGGGATACTGATTTAAAATAACCTGTAGAGAACCGACAGTGGGAGACATGGGAAAGGATGAAATGACTGCAGGAAAATGCAGAATGAGGACAGAGGTTCAAATCCAGGTTGACAGCAACAAAAGATATAATTACAAGTCCAGTAGTATGTTGTTTATGAAAACCCAGTCAAATACTAGCCTAGGAAATACTCGGAAGTCCCTTATGACCCATGAAGGCATACAGATCAGACTTTGAGAAGTGCCACCGTAAGACAAAGACCAATGAGGATTTGGGAGTGTAGGAAGGAGGAGAAAGAGGTAACTCCAATGTACCTGTTGAGCAGTCAGATCCTGTCCACTTGGGATCACAGCTGCACACTCCAGTGTCTAGAAGAAAAGTCCCATGTCCTGAGCACTGCTCTTGACAAATAGGAAGTGGGGTTTCACAGTTGACTCCTCCCCAACCAGTAGAACAGTGACATTCTCCTTTTACACAGATGCCATGGCTGGAACACATTGGGTCTAAGCAGTCCTCTGAAGGTGCCAAAAAGGAGGAAAAAAGAAAAAAGTGAACAGGTGTGGCCTATATACCTTAGGATAATGAAACTGAGATATGCACACTGATTTCCTACTATGTCATTAATACTGTTTTAATTAGGTAATAACATGTCTCACGCAAAGGCTGGATTCAAACCAGAAGAATATTAACACTTAAAAATATGGGAGGGTATCATAAAGGCTGAATCCTAAAATTAGAAGACGAAGGAAATGGGACACCTGGGTGGCTCAGCTGGTTAAGTGGCTGCCTTTGGCACAGGTCATGATCCCAGTATCCTGGGATCGAGTCCCACATCAGGTTCCTTGTTCCATAGGGAGACTGCTTCTCCCTCTGCCTCTGCCTGCCTGTGCTCTCTCTCTCTCTCTCTCACTCTAACAAATAAAGAAATAAAATCTTAAAAAAAAGAGTCTCTCCCTCCCTCCACCCCCAAAAAAGAAGACAAAGAAAACCATACATCTGTTGTGTAAAACTGGAGCAACGTGTAGTACTCCCACACATATGGGTGGGTGTACCAGTGTGGGCCTTTGATAGGGATTCCTCAGCTTTGTAAAAAAGCCAAAGAATTTTTGGGGAGTCCTTCCTTGTCTTTTTTGAAATTGGAATCACAGCTCTGAGAAATTGGCTTTCACTTGATGTGACTAGAGAAGATATACATAATAATTATACAGAGAATATAAAATAAATAAGTAAATATATAAAATATACAAATATACTACATACAAAAATGTGTCTACAAATATAAAAATATATAAATATATAAAATATTAAAACATACATATCTTTTTATAAAGCTTAGATCATTAGGTATTAAGTGACCTGACTGCTGTTGTGTGAAAACATGCAATATAATGAATTTATTATACTCTTTTATTAATTTCTTTGAAGCACTGAAAATGCAACATTGTAAGCCTAATTTTAAAAATTATTTAAGTTTTTTTTTTATGCCTTTTCCTTCCATCAGGATGCTCTGACATAGTTTTCAGTGTTTTAGAATATCACAGACACAATTCTATTTATCTCTGATTCTGTGAGTTTGGAAATTTTTGGACACATTCTAACAAAGGTATAAACTCTTAAGAGTAGATCTCTGTGTTTGCCTTGGGGAAAATTGTTTTGTGCTTTTAACTGAGTGACCATTCCAGGGGAAACGACAAAGTTGATTTCAGACTTTCTATTCTCCCAATACAAATAAGATGAGACTAAAATAAGTCCCCATAATGAGGATGTATGCTCTGAATTACTTTTCCTGCAGTGGAAACAGACTGATAAAAACCTACTTTCAATGGCAAGACAGGTCTGGTCTTGGGTGTGGCCTACTGTCATGGAACAGAGTAAGCTTAACTAAGCATTATTATAATTAGTGCTATTGCCATTACAATTAACTCCAAATCTCAAGGTCTTAGCACAATTCTTTACTACCTGAGATAATCAGCAAATAAATACTAAAAGGTACATCTACTTTGATTTGTTCATTATTTGGAGTGAAAGGGAAAGTCTAAAAGTATAGAATATTATTTTAGAAGGAGGTCATTTTGTTATATTAAAACATAACAACTTTAACAAATAAAATGAGATTTAATTTAGTATAATTTATTTTATTAAAAGGCCACCTTCAATGAGTAACTAAGTCACTTAGATCAGAGGCATGAAGTCATATGGCTGAATGGGCCAGGACTACATGACATAGACAAACTGGATGGAAGAAGCCAGTGTGTTGGGAGTAAACTGGAAGTATCCAGTTTAACAGAAACTGTTGCTTCTTTGTTCCAGGTAATCATCACCACATAAGAACATGGGCCCGGTATTACCAGATTTTCCAGTTGTTCAAGAGACGGCAAAAGAGAGGTTTTTATAGGACACTTCTCTGTTTTTATATTTTGGCAAGTGGATCACATTAAAACAACAACAACAAAAACACTACCGCTATCACCACTGTGTGAACCAAACAAAATCCATCCATAAGCCCAGTTCAGCCTGTGAGTTTCTAGTCCGTGGTCCAACTTAAATATTCTTTTCTACTGTATTTGACAAGTTCATACTGTTAAATATGGTGAGCATTCTTCCTTCCTATCTTGGTTATTCCACAAATTTTCTTAGTGATCCCTAGAAGGGAAATGTAAGCTAAGCCGTTTTTCAGTTGCTCCCAAATTTTAATTAGAAGGGTCTAAATTAATTAGGTCAAACATTTTCATTACAAAATGTAGGTGTTGTGAGAGATACCATGTTTTGGTGACCATGCATATGTCCACATAACATCTGACTTTACAACTTAAATATAATGATTGTGGTTGGATCACCATAAAAACAATTTCCAGAGGTACTCTTGTACCCTGTCTAGGCCCAACACCTTTCATTGTAACAGATATAATCTTCACACCGAAAGTCTACTATTGCTAATGGGAGGTAGAAAGCTAAATTCTTAGAGCAGAATGAGATTAAACCCTTTATAATGCTGTGTAATTGTCTTAATGAGCCATCTTTAAAAAGCAATTATAGTGCATTTTCAGCAGCTTCTTTCCTGAACAACAGTTGTTATGAGACCATCTCCCATGGTAATGGTTTAATATTATTTCTGAAATCAGTCTTATTTGAGGAATGTGGCATGAAAAAGGTCTGATTACTAGTAAACTTATTTTCCAATGTGTCTCTTTAAATGAGAAAACTATGGCCATTTCAAACTACGTTTGTGCGTGTGTGCATAAAGTTTCCTTTGGGGTGAATTGTAACATAAAGGCACTGCTTTGAAACTCATTAGTGGTAAGTTGGCTTCCTTAGGCACGGAGGTCAAGTTTCAGCATGAGTTATGTAAAAATAAATAATATAAAGCAATGATAATAATAGTAATTACAAATCGCTCCCAAAGAAAACATTCAATGAAATGGTTCCAAATGTGCATATATTATTATTTTTATCATGTGCTTTAAAGTAAGATGGAGCCTAATGTACTGTGTAATAACGAAAGTATATGAAATAACACCTAATATCATCAATATGGAAATTTTCAAGTTATAAAACAGTGTTAGAAATGAGGGGGGAAGCACCATTTTTCCTTACCAATCTGCAAGTGTCACAGACACAGCCTCATGTTAATATTAGAGACTGTCCGAAGAGACATGAACTCCCCCGACTCCAGTCCCCTGCTTCGTGTACTAAAGACATATTGAACATTTACAGCTTGCAAAGATGACTTGCACCTCTACTAAAAGCATACAATGACACTTGGACAGTTTGGCGAGAGAAAAGCCTGAAGCAATAGATGAAAATGGGGCTCTGACCTTCCTCGCATATTTCTCCTTTGTAGCCTGGCACACAGATGCAGACTCCCATGATGCAGGTGCCGTGACCGAAGCATGTTGGGTCAATGCATTGCTCTTCTGGAACGTCGCACTCTGGCCCCTTCCAGCCATTTCGGCAGACACAGTGTCCTTTCTCATACTCTCCATTCCCGCCACACAGCACAGGGCACGAATCTGAAGGTTGGCAAATGAACTTGTAGTGTTCTCAGAAAGCTTTTAAAATCTCCGAAGGGGCAATTCTCTATTGATTCTTGTATAATATTTCAGGCAAAAATTTGTATTATTTCTGTCTTAGCCTTTATTAAATAGGCAAGTGTCTGTGATTACAAACAGAATTTTCCTCTTATAGGAGTGGAGTAAGGATAAGTGACAAAAATATAAAAATTATGTCAAGAATTTGCCTTTGATCCCACCTATTACTATTATTATTATTATTATTTCAAGCTAGAGTTTTTTCCTCTTATGCCTTTTCTTCCTCAGACAGATGTATACCACTTTTAGAAAGAAAAACCCCCAAAGTGTAAAAACTGACAAATAGGGAAGTTATTCATATTATAAAATGTTATCTTTAAAAAGTTATATATAACTATATATATATATATATAACTATATATATATATATATATATACATATATATATAAATAGATTTATGCTGGACAGATGTCTACTCCCATGACACCACGTGCAGACCTTTATTAGAATACTTTGCTTTGACATTGTTGGTTCCCTATTAAAACTGTGGGCTCCTTGAGGGCAGGGCCTGCATCTTTTGTCTTATTCAATTTTTAATACCAGCCATCATCTTTATTTCTCATCCCCAGACTTGCAAGACCTATCATGCTCCTGGGAAGCCAGCAAGTGCTATAGAATTCTCAGCTGTGCAGAATTTAATCTAAGGAAACTGAGTGGCTGGGAAACCTGAGATTAAAGCATTAGCAGACTGAGAACTGTAAGAATATACTGAAAATGAGCAGAAAGCATCTCTACGGTAATAACCGTAAGCCTATGGGGAAACACGGTGTGACATACCTAAAGCTTTTCAATAATTAAACTATGGCAAGTCTAGGAAACAGTAAAGTTTGCCAAGTTTAACTTATGACTTGCCAGTTTTTACTTTCTAAGGCTACTTACCGGTTTGGTGACTGCCTGTCCCTTCTGGTTTATGTGGGTCTGTGTATAAGCAGTTACAGATGTCCTAGGTACAAATTCCACGTGTTAGGCAACCCTGACTATTTTCACCTCTTTGAAATAGTTACTTTGCCCAATAAACCAGGAAAACAGTAGATCTGCCTCACCGGGCTATCACAGTTAAGTATGAATCTGAAGAGGTAACAGAGTGTTTAGAACGGTGTCTGGCAGGGTAAGTACTCAGCTCTTGGTTGTGGTGGCGATGGTGGGGTAAGATGCTGCTGCTGTTGTTGTTACTACTACTGCCACTTCTCTTCCTCCTCCTATTGCTACTGATCCTGAGTTCTCAAAGGACATGTATTTCCCTAAACCAACTGGAGTAACAGAGCAACATTACCTCTTGCACAGTCAGGCCCAAGGAATCCTGGAAAACAATGACAATGGCCAGAGATACACTCTCCATTTCCATTGCAATTGGTTGAGCAGTCATCCATTATTTCTAGTAATGGAGAGAAAAAAAAATGAGTAAACTTCAGGCTGTAGTGTCCTTAATTTTTTTTTTAATTGCAAGAACTCTGGGCTTGTAATGGTCTTGCCCTCTGCTGTCTTGGAGCACTTACTATTTAAAATCAGATGCCAAAGATTTTTGCAAGATGTCACATGCAGTACCAAATTATTAAAAAGGCCCTGGAATTGCTGAATTAGCTATTCAAGAGTGAAACTAAAAACCAACCCTTATCTCTAAAGTACATAAAGGGTCTAGATGAATTGTATTCTTATGAGACATTCACAACAAAGCTAAAAATATCCTAGGATTATAGGACATTTCTCAAAAGCGAAATGGGCTTAAAATTGTAACCCAAAAGACTCAGTCTACTGTTTATTTTTCAAATTTAGGTTGTAGCAAATAAAAAATTTTTTCTCTAGTATCTTAAAATATTTGATCTACCATCTTGACAGCTTAAATATGATAATCAGTATTTCATTTTCATTAATAAGTGACAATGGAAGGCTTTTAAAGTGAGTGTTCATATTAAATTTACCACCACTAAAAGCATTAGAACCTAAGTATTTTGTTGAGAAATGCTTTCTTGACTGTAAATGCTTATCAGTTCTCTGCCACTAATTTCCCTTCAATCCATTCTTAGAGAAGAATAGGCTTCAGGGGAATTGAGAAGGCTTTGAAGGTGCCCATAGGTAGTTCTGGTGATATAAAGATGTACAGTGAGACAGAACTTTGATAAGTCTTGTGGTAAGTAACTTGGCTGAAAGGGTATATGATGTTACCCAAAAGTCAGACTCTGACAAAAATTATTTCTAGTTTAAAATTGTATTTGAAAACGATCTGAGAATTTTGAAGGGGTGGGGGGTGGGAGGTTGGGGGCACCAGGTGGTGGGTATTGTAGAGGGCACGGATTGCATGGAGCACTGGGTGTGGTGCAAAAATAATGAATACTGTTATGCTGAAAAAATAAAAAAAAAATTCTAAAATTGTATTTGAATATAATAAAATCAAATTCCAAGTCCGTGAACTATTACGGTATGTGTGCTTTCTTCTTTCAGTTTTTTTTTTTTTCCTTAAATAATCTTCTCATTACTCCTTCTGGAAGTTTTCCATACTTAGCATTCTTGGATTCAGAGTTTTATGTTCTGGCCTATTAAACTCATACTTCTCATATGTACCAATTTTTCCTTTTCAATCCAAATTATCTACTTCTTTTAGTTTCACTTGCATAGGCTATTTCCAATTGGAAGGAGATATTCTAGGAAGTGGTCTTGGCATCTTCCACTCAACTACGAGAATTTATATTGAGGGTCGAGAAATAACATTTCTTCAATTGTGGCCTTTTGACCACCTGTATCAGGAGGATCACCTAAGGCACTTAAAATGCAGATGCCTAGGCTTCATTCCACATTTACTGAATCTGAAGGATGCAGCTCAGTGAGTCATATTCTTTTTTTTTTTTTTTTTTAGATTTTACTTATTTATTTGACAGACAGAAATCACAAGTAGGCAGAAAGGCAGGCACAGAGAGAGGGGGAGGCAGGCTCTCCGCCAAGCAGAGAGCCCGATGCAGGGCTCGATCCCAGAACCCTGGGATCTTGACCTGAGCCACAGGCAGAGGCTTTAACCCACTGAGCCACCCAGGCACCCCCAGTGAGTCATATTCTAACAAAAACCTCAGGTGACCCTGCAGATGCTCATCGTATTAAAGCACTGAGAGCCAATGCTTCATACAGTAAACTTCCATAGTTAGACAACTGCTGATCTAGACTTCGAGTTCTGCCTTGGGTAGAATAAAAGAGGAAGAGAGTGGTATCTAGTTTATTTGCGGAATTCTTAGAAAGCCGAGAATGAATCCAGGGGCAGAGGAGATTCTTCTCTCCCCCGTGTGAATATATCACATGGCTCTTTGCAGGTTTATGATAATCTGTTCTCTGATCCCTGTGTTTGAAAACTGAACTTGATAAGAAATTTATATGTGGCATTTGCTGAACTACAACTGGTCTGGTAGGAATGGAGCATTTGACAAAGAGCTACCCATTTTTAACTTATTAAAACATTAGTTATTTTCATAAAATCATTAATTTATTTAAAAGGTCATTATGAAGAGACATAGAGTTTTTTTTCACTCAGAGATGGAACAATCATTTCTCTATTTTCTACTTAATCCATCTTTCTTGTACCAAGCTATAGTGGCACTTCTTAGATCTACATTTGGATTTCCCCTGCCCTGGATGGTTAATAGGAGGCCATGGAGGACACATTCAAAGGTAAATACCGTTGAATTCAATTTCACACAAGTTCCTATTGACAACTTTATGGAAGTGGCCTTGTGGGAATGTAGCTATTGTAGAAAAAAAATGTTTAATAAAGTTTGCTATCAAAATAAATAAAAATCCCTCCATCTTATTGACTTATCTAAGATCTGTCCCTGGGCCCACACTGTTGCACAGAGCTTAACACCAGCAATGCAAGTGAGAAGAGAAGTCAATATAGGGAGGTTCTGGAAGCTGCCACCTCCACCAGGTCTGAAAGAGACACTGGGAGGAGGATGGCTACAGCAGGAGCATGTAAGGAACCAGAGGTGAAAAAGAATGTTTTTCTATTTACATTGGCCTCTGTGAAATTTTGCCTTCTGTCTTTTTAATCTTACTTCAGAATCACTTCCTCGACTGCATTTCATTAGACTTGAGAAGGATTTTAAAGTTCTGTATATAAAACTCTGTTCTTCTTCTAGAGTCTACTACCCCTTGGTATCTGCAATTGCACTGATGATGGGTTTTGCTTCTGGCAGGTTTTCTTATGGGAGAAACTAAAGGTAATGAATAGTCTGATGGAATAATTTTGGTATAAAGGGCATGGGCTTTGGAATCAGACATACTGGATGTCTCAAATTTCAATTTTGCCATTTGCTGGCTATGAGAATCTATCACATTATTTACTCATTCCAAGCCTCCATTTCCTTATGTATTATATAAATATCACTACACCTATACTATCAGGGTTGTGATGAGAATCAAACGAGATAACTGAATGTAAAGCATCTGGTACAGTGCTTGGGGGCAGAATGGCACTCCATAAGTGGTATATATTATCAAGTTACAGAGCAAGTTGGCTGAGATTAGGGGATATTGACAACTCTGTCTATACTACTGGAAAATAATATATATTAATATAGGCCAGCAGCTAGCCTATATTAGTCATTCAAAAAATGTTGGTTGTTAATACTGTCTTGATCCTTATTAGTAGCAAACCAAATATAGTTAAGATCAATCAACTGATTCTAACATTATCATGAGAGAATGAGTAGCATTTAGCATAGTTAAATGCATACAAACCTTAAATTGTTTAATTAAATATATTAGCCTCTTTTTACTCTAATTAAGATAAATTATAAAAACAAAAAAAATGGGGAGAATATAGAATAAATAACTTAATACCTTTGATTTTTTTCAGAAATTTACTTGGATTCTCTTTAAGTGGAATTGCAGAATTGTTTCTGTTGCTTCAGGAGAAGTAAAAACAAAAAAGGAAAAAGCAAATACTTTGTTGCATAGGATACTGACAGCTTGATATGTGGATAATAGGAATTCTATCTCAAAGGTTAGCTTCTTTTTGGGGGGAAGTAAAGGAGGGGAAAAAATTCAAGCATGTTTCTGGGTCTATTGATTTTTGAAAGGTTAAGTGTTGGGTTAGTGTTTTAAGTTGGGCTTATTGGTAAGGATACCAGGAAGGGAGAAAATCTTCACAAATATTTTAGATCTTCTAACTACTTGACTTCTTAGGAGAAACTCAACCTCTCATAACTCATTGGCATTTGCATTATCAAAGTTGGGCCTTGACAGAAAAATACCATGAAAGGTGTATCTATTAAATTTGCTCCATTGATTCTGTGAGCATTGCAAAATAGTGTCATGACTTAAAATATTTTTTTCTATTTTAACAAATACGTTGTCTTTTGAAGATGTGAAATCAGTGGAGTTTTTCTCTAGGGGAAAAATCATCAGTGGATTTTTATAGCCTTTCTGATTACTTTAGAGGAAAGTTTTTGATAATCTTATGGCTAGAATACCATTTTCTACTGACTCAAGGTCTTCAGCATCAAGTAAAAATAGAACTTAATTGTTATAAAGAGCAGATGGTATATCTATTAACAGTCAACACATCTTCCTAAACATATGGTTGAACAGGTTAACTAAAGGATAAAGCGGTGAGAGTTGTGTAGGAAACTGACAGCTGTAAAATATTTTCCTTTCTTTTTAAAGACATGTGTTTTAGGAAAAATCACACAATAAAATACTGTGTCTATGAGATGTTTCCCCTCAGGGCTCAAAAATTCTAAAAGAAAGGGCGTTGAATGACCCAAGTTATTATCCCTAAGACTCTTCTCTAAATACCATTAGGTTGTATTTTGAAGGCATCGTCGTTCTAGAACCAGCTGTTCTAAAGAAGAACTAGACTGATGCTAGGTTTTCCACTTCAAAAACCTTTTATTGCCTTTTCTTTTCCAATAGTTCTTGAATTAACAGTGATTCTCTTGCTTACTCCCTATTTCATTGAAGCTGTTCATCGATGTAGCCCTGGTAATATTATCATCCAGGTAATTATTCCTATTGCAAACATAAAAAAAGGTACCTGGCAAGTATTCTACAGTAGTGGTGCAAATAATGGAGCATTTTAAAAATCGTAATCAGCATTTAAACAACATTAATGACAACAATAATAAAAGCCTTTCTCATAGTGACCTATCTTGAATAAGGACTTTAAGGTAAAATGAGCAGTGAGTTTAAACAACATCTGTATTACTTTATTTAACATCTATATTACTTTAATCACTCATCTCTTTCTAGAACTATGCTGTTAATTCAAAATAATAGTCAAGGCAGCTTACCGATTGCTGTGGTTAACACGAACACCTGCTCCATCTTTTTTCCATCATTGTAAAATGCCAGATACCAAGGCCCTTGGTCCATATACTCTATGAAACCGGTCTCCTGCAGTGAGGTTAAGATCAGGTTCCGAGGCGAGTGCTGGGTATCATCAGAGCCCTTGGAGTCCTGCTTGACCAGTTGTTTTCCATCCATCAGTTTTACAAAATCAAACTGGAACAAATACACACACAAATATAAGCCACTACTTTTACTTCTAGACTAATGAAAAACATTAACTTCAATTGCCCTATTTCTACTTCATACTTCTCTGAGGAATGCAAAAGAAGAAGTTATTCTTTCTTAAGTATACTTAAATCTGATTCTGAAAAAAACCCCCGCTATATTTATGTCATAAACCTTTCAGTTTATGTATTTATTAGTATTCAAAATAATTGTCTAAAAATAAGTAAGCCAAGGAATAGAAAAAAATCTTATTTAGTATTAGACAAGAGAATCTTGATATTTTACTGAAGTATCAGACAAAAGATATTTGAAACCACACATTTCCCTCAAAAATGTGACCATGATCTTCTCTACAAATTCAAGAATTTTATAGTTTTTAAAACAACTAAACAATCTAAAATTTGAGAACATTCATCATAATTTACTACCTTTGTGGTAGCATATTCAAATATTCAAAGGACTCCCTCCTTTTTTTCCCCTAATCAGTAGACAAGCACATGGCACACATTTCCTTGGGCATTTTTTAAAAGGGGGTCACATTTGAATGGCATTCTAATTCCCTGCCTATTCCCAACCAGAAGGTAAGGTTTGGACTGAAGTCATATCTGTTGAAAAAAAAAGTAATCCCCTCTTGGTTATGATTCCTTATGCTACTTCTTAGATGGAGCAGGGCCCCAAATGGGTTCATGCAAGGAAGAGATAAGGAAAAAAAGAGAGAAATCAGGTGGCTAACATTTATAGAAGAGCTTTGTAAACCATAGAGGTTTTACATATTTCAGTTATTATTAACAATAACAAGAAAAAATTTCTACCTCTAAGATAAAACCTCCTTTTTGGACTCATTTCCTTTATTGATTTGCATTCTTCCTTGGGACAAAGGGTCAAGGCCATATGGAGCCAGCCAAAGGGGGTGTGGGCCCAAAAGCTAAGTAAGATGAGGGGGCAGGGAAAGCTCATGATCATCCTGTTCCAGGAAACAAAATTGAAATTTCAAGAGTATTTTTTTAAACTTTCTTTTCTGAATTTGCTCACTAAATGCTATTGCTTATTTCTCAATGTCATTCTTTTTCATTCGTTTGGGTGTGATTATTTTGGATATTTGCCAATTACAAACATTGTCTGACTTTACCTTTGACTCCCACACACTTCGCAACTCACAAAAGCTGAACTAATCATCCCACCACCCTCTAAAAAGGGTCAAGAAATGCCCATAACATCAAATACCTGAGTGTGTGTAGGTGGAATGTTTCTTCTGCCATAAATTCCCAGCAGAGAGTCCTTGGCTAGAGAAATATTGAATTTCAGATATATAGGATGGTGGATAGTAATCTGGAAACGCCAGAATAAGCCGGGTGGAATGGTCTGCATGACCTGTGCACCAATGTCAACTTCTCCAGTGTCTATCGCCCGTCCCTTCTGAAACACTGGTTTTAAAGGTAAAGAAAATTGCATATAATATTAATATTATCTTATAAGTTAATGGTTTTTAGTTTTTCAGCACAAATATATGAAAATGACTTACTAAACTCTTTTTTCCTCCCTACCCTACCCATATTTCAAGACTTTACCCAAAATATCTTCCAAGAAGCCCTCCCCAACCAACCACTATACCAGTCTCTTCCTTCTCTTGAACTACTATTGCATTTATTTCCATCATTTGACTCATTTTAACTACTATTTACTGAGGTGGTCTGGGTAGTGACAGGAGATACAACGATGAACAAGATGCAGTTCTTGCTCTCAAGGAGCTTTAAATATATGAGAGAAAATAGGACAAGTGTACAATAACTATGTTGTAAAGGAAAATAAGTGCTCTGGGTATTCAAAGGAGTAAAGGGTATTTGGTTGGAGGATACTCCTCATTCTTAGCTGTCTAAATGCCTTTTATCTTCCTTTATTTTTCTTCTTAGTGCTTATCACCCCCTAACATACCATATGTTTTACTTGTCTATTACCTATTTTCTCCCAAAAGAATATAAGCTCCATGAGGCTGTGGCTGTTTTGTTCCTTGTTTTATCCCCAGTAACTAGAGGAATGTATGCAAACAGTATGTGCTCTGTACATATTTATTCAACGAGTGAATGAATGAATGAATGAATGAGAAAAGGGTATTTATGGGAAGTACTGAAGATGGGCCCTAAAGGAGGGAGAAGATTTCAACAGAGCTGTTGAGAAGAATGTTCCACTGGGAAGGAACGCCTTGCACCAAAACAAAGAGGAGAGAAACTTGTAAAGCTATAGTGGTGGCTGTGTGTCTATAAAGAAGAACAGTTAGAGATAGGGCTGGAAGGAAAGGATGGCATCATAGGGCCTTGCATGCCAATCCTGAGGGTTTATCGAGTAAAGATGGAAATCCATTAAAGGTTTTTAAGAAGAGGGGAAATATTTGGGTACATTAGAAAGACTAATCTTGAGGCAGAAGGTAGAATGATATAGAGCAGGGAAACACAAGGATGATAGAGAATTATGGAGCAATAATTCAGGTGAAATGACATGAAGATCTAAATTCAGGGTGGGCTCAACTTTACTCAACTTGGGTGGGCCCAAGTTTACATGGGATAGTCCATTCCAGGCAACTATAAAATAAGCAAGTGGGACTACATCAAACTAGAGAACTCTGCACAAAAAAAGAAACAATCAGTAAATTGAAAAGGCAACGCACAAAATGGGAGAAAATTATTTGCAAACCATGTATCTGATAAGGGGTGAATATCCAAAATGTATAAAGAATTTATACAACTCAATAGTAAAGAAGCAAATAATCCAACTCAATAGCAAAAAAGCAAATATTCCAATATAAAATGGGCAAATGACTTTTTTCTAGAAAAGACGTACAGATGGCCAATAGGTATAAGAAAATGTGCTCAACATCACTAATCATTGGGGGAAATGTAAATCAAACCCATAATGAGTTAACACCTCATATCCTGTTAGGCTGTTATTAACAAAAAGATAAGAAATAACAAATGTTGATAAGGATGTGGAGAGAAGGGAACCCTTTATAACCTTATACACTGTTGGTGGCTATGCAAAATGGTACAGTTGTTTTGAAAAACAGTATGGTAGGTCCTCAAAAGATAAAACTACCATATGATCCAGAAATCTCACTTCTGGGTGTATATCCAAAGGAACTGCAATCAAAATCCTGAGCAGATATCTACACACCCACATTCACTGCAGCAATACTCACAATAGCCAAGATATGGAAACAACCTAAATATCCTTTGATGAAAGAGTGGATAAAGAACATGTGATGTGTATATTACTTATATACACACACACATATATATATATATACACACAATACATATATATAAAATACTCCATTGTGTATAAATACATGAAATATTATTCAGCCACCCAATAAAAAAAAAAGGAAATCCTGCCATTTTCAACAACATGGATCAATCTGGAGGGCATTATGCTAAGTAAACCAAGCGAGACAGAGAAAGACAAATACTGCATGATATCAGTTATGTGTGGAATCTATAAAAGAATAAAAGCCAATTTCATAGAAACAGAAACTAGAATGGCTGCCAGGATTGGAGGGAGGGGGAAATGGGGTGATGTAGGTCAAAGGGTACAACTTTTTAGTTACTACGGGAGCTCAGACAATTTAACGTAGAACATGGTGACTATAGTTAATAATACGGCATTATATACGAATGTTGTTGAGAAAAGATCTTAAGCATTCTTACCACACCAAAAAAGTTAATTATGTGAGGTGATGGATATGGTAATTATCTTCACCTTTTTAATCATTTCTACATTGTATAGGTTTATGAAATCAGCATGTTGTATACTTTAAATATATACAATTATACTTGTTAATTTCTGCTTGATAAAGTTAAAAAGTCACATATTACTGAGGAAGTATTAAACTGGGTTATCCTAAAAAATGAAACAAGATGGGATCGGGAGGGAGACAAACCATAAGAGACTCTTAATCTCACAAAACAAACTGAGGGTTGCCAGGGGGAGGAGGGTAAGGAGAGGGTGGCTGGGTTATGGACACTGGGGAAGGTATGTGCTATGGTGAGTGATGTGACATGTAAACCTGGCGATTCACAGGCCTGTACCCCCGGGGCTAATAATACATTACATGTTAATAAAAAAATTAAAAATTAAAAAAATAAGCCTCACCTAGACAACAAAGAAAAAAATAATATAGCAAGCTCAGAAAAAAAAAACACCCCCAAACTGGGTTATCCTATAGAATGATACAAATATCAATGAACTTCAGATTATTATAAAATTTAAAAATCTTATTGTACTTTCAAACATAAATACTAAAATATAAAAATCTATTTTTCATGCTAGAGAAAATAATACTGAGATAAAAAATAATTTATCTAAACTAAGGCAAGAAAGAGAAGGCACAGACTAGATGGATGAATCAGAAAACATAAAGAAGATGGAAGACAAATTATAATAAAATAAAGAGCAAAGAACTAAATGCTTATGTTAAAAGGTAAAGTCATCACTCCGGATTAAAAAGTAAAATCTGAAGACATATATTTTACAAAAAAAGTATTTAAAATATAAAGAGACTGGGGCGCCTGGGTGGCTCAGTGGGTTAAGCCGCTGCCTTCAGCTCAGGTCATGATCTCAGGGCCCTGGGATCAAGCCCCGCATCGGGCTCTCTGCTCAGCAACGAGCCTGCTTCCTCCTCTCTCTCTGCCTGCCTCTCTGCCTGCTTGTGATCTCTGTCTGTTAAACAAATAAATAAAAATCTAAAAAAAATATAAAGAGACTGATTTATAATAATAAAAGTTATTTTCTTGGGAAGAAAAAAAAGAAGAAAAGACAATGTAAAGGAAGATTCTAGCAGAGCACTTACAAACTTGAATGTGCTTAAGGAAGGGCATCTAGCTAATATGCAAATTATGATTCAGTAGGTCTGAGGTTGGATATTTCTCACAAGCTCCCAAGTAATGCCCATGTTGCATGGTCCACAGGCTACACATTGAGAAGCAAGGTTCTTAGGACACTGGAATGCTAGGTATGGAGGCTAAGGAAGAGTCAAAACTGACTCCATGGCTGTTGAGTTTGAGTGACTCAGACAATGCCAGTAGCAAAAACAAGAAAACTAAAAGGAGATGATTAGTGTGAGAGGATGTCGAGTTTGGACAAGCTGATCTTTATTATTTATCGCCATATTTTCTAATTATTTCCGATGTGCAAGTTTACTGTATGTTTCTGTGGAATTCTGTGTTAAGTGGTGGCAGGGAGGGAAGGGATAGAAGAGGAGGGGCAAGAATTTGCTTGCCTTGGTTTTAAACCACAAGGATCATACTTCAAGAGGGAAAATCCAATTTGGTCTCATTTCATACTGCCTTTATATTTTTCAGCCATCAACTCTTTCTCCACACCAAACACAGTTTAAAAACACACATGGTCTCTGTCCTTTGTGTTCACTTGCTATAAAATTAACAGCCCATTAAGAAACACACCTGCAGTGGCTTTATTCAGAGGCCAATGCCTTCTAGCTTTTAACTCCCTAAAATGCCTCCATTATTGCTTTTTGTGTTAAGGCCAAGAGTAATAACTATTTTAAGAATGTTCACTGTTAACTGCTAATAATAGATTTCAAATGCAATTTTGAACATAATTATGTATTACAGGACACATAATTTTGTGGAATTGACATTTATAATAAAATATACCCTTTGAGATGATAAATGACCAACCGAGGACCTTATTTTTCACTGAAAGTTACTTTTTCCTATGTCAGACAGAACGGTCTTGTCCCCAAAGGATTGATTATGCATTTAACTCCTAAGGTCCTGGAGCTGACAGATGTCTTCAAAGAGCAGACAATTAACAGACTGTGTTTATGTGGATACTTCCATTCTCGACCTAATGTTCAGTTTGTTCAATCGCTGTCCTCAATCAGCGGCTCTTATCACTTCTTAAAACGCATCATTTGGTTGTTCAAACACTATTATGAATATAAAATAATTTAAAATTATGTTCAACAAACACTATTTTAAAGGTGATACAAATAGCCTTTAATGAATGCAGACACTGTCATTTTAAAAAATCAGGGCAAAACTGGCTGATGGACATTAACCTTTATATACGAGCCTTACCAAATGCTACACCATGTCTTCCTTCTGCACTTTATAGCATCATATACTGCATAATGAGGCTACTTAAATGTTATTCACTAAATCAAAAGAAACTCGTGAAGTTGTGTTGTTGGAGCTTCCTGGTTACTAACATTAGTAAATATCTAAAGCATATATACTAAGTCATTTGTAAAAATGATTTGAAAAGATGGTCTTAACCTTTGAAAGCCTGCATCACAATTAAAACAAGATAGATGAAGAGACATGACAACATGAATGAACATGTGGACTATAATTTAAATAAAAATAGCATAGCAAGCGAGTTGCTGCAATTTGGTATTAAAGAGAAATTCTCACAGCTTGCAGATGGAAAATTTCTCAGCCTCTAACCTTTAACATCGAGTGTATCAGAAAGGGGGACGTCTCCCTGCTAGCAATCCTGCTCCATTTTGTCTTCTCTCAAATTTTGTTATGGGTTACAATGTAGTGTTCTTAGTTAATTTACTATTTCATTTTTTTCTTAATGTAGCTCAAAGGGGAAAATTAAAGAGAAGAAAATGGCATGCAGAGAAAATGGATGTGGATTCCACGATATGGAATGTGATTTCAGGAAGACATTCTGTGCCAGGATAAGGAAGTGGAATAGTTTTGGCCAAACCTCACATGGCCCCTGATCCCTCATTTGCAAAGTGTTAGCAGCAGGACTAAGATATAGCACAAAGGTCCGGATTCTGTAACATGAATGTTTTAATGTCATTTAATCACTTAGATTGCTACAGCATATCGAAAGGTCCAGGAAGACCGTATTCTCCAGTAGCAGAACACTCCCTTGCAGAAATGCAAGAGGAAGAGCCACAGCTCATATCAAACTGTGCAGTACTATCGTTATCATAGTCCCACCAATATCCCCTAATTTAGTTTGAGCTAAACACTCTCTTTATAGCTTGCAACACAGGCATCAACTGCTGAGTGGTAAAAACCAATGGCAGATAGGCCGTGTGGAAGGATGGCAAGCTAACTGACAGTTGCTTAGTTTAAAAGGAAAAGGTCAAGCTACCTGGCAGGTAAATATAGAGGCCCGGAATTGGTGACAGACACTGTATGCAATGGAACCAAGCCTTCATTACCTCTAGACTCAGACACATACCTGAATACTAAGAACATAATTATTAACAAAACTGTCCTTATAAGACAGGGGTAAGTAGGCTCTGCTGGACACAGACATGTATGTATTTTTTTCTACTTAATGTAGTTAGACCGGCTTTAATGATCCTGCACAAAACTCTGTGAAACATGAGTAGATGACACTGACATGTGGTCATTAAAAAGATTCTCATATCAGGTCCTCGTGTAAAAATGACCAGGTTAAAGGCTGTGGTATTGTCCGTAACAGCAGTGTTAGCAGTCTTTTAAGGGACTTGCAAGTTCCATAAAATGTATCTAAGCTAAGAAGATACTGGCGTTATTTTATTTATTTATTTATTTATTTTCAAGATACTGGCTTTAATTAACTGAAGGGGATGTTGTCCAAAGGGATGAAAAAGAAACATGCCTTAAGATCATATTTGCCCTTCACCTCACCCTATAGCACGTTCAAGGTCCTCAGAAGACAGCAACAAATACCTTTGGTATGGTCATTCACCTGAATTAATCCTAGTGTGTGTCTCATGGCATAAGTACCACCTCCCTTTTGTTCCTTCAAACATAATAATTGGTTCATAGTTTGAAAATCATTATGAAATTTAAAATATCAGTGCTTGGAACAAAATGGAGAGGTGAAATGAACCCCTAATTCCTGTGATTAAAAGCTGCAAAGAGATACAAAGGGGACAGTGAAAACCTATCCTACCCTTCCCATCTAAGTAGCCTTGTATACTTTTCTTTACATAAACTATTGAAGAAAAATATGTATTCAACTCTCAGTTTTTCAGGGACAGATTTTCCAGATTGTATATTACACATGCTTTTTATATCAGTTCTATAACCCAGGAGTATGCAGGTGAAAGAAAAGGAAGAATGAATCTGGTACATGGTAGGCACTTGGTAAATATTGTTTGGATGAATAAAATAGTAAACTTGATAATTTATTTAGTAATGTTGATCATTTACTTTGACATTTTGGTATCAGGTTTAGTGGGAAGAAGAACTGAAACATCACACGGAGACCTTTGGGAATTAACTGTGAATAAAATATGTTTAGACATAAAATACTCCTGCCTTCCTGACACTGATAATAGATCGCTGATTGTGTGGCAAAGTCCATTAGCAAATATTACACTTGAGAAATACATGAGTGTGTAAGTGTAAACAATTACGTCCAAACACTGAAAGACTTCATGTGCCAATACAATACCTCATCTAGTATTACATACATCTTCTCAGACAGAAGTGAAATGGTATTGTTTAAAATCTCACCATTAATTAAAAGACAAATTTTGAATTGCATTTTGACCCTCTATATCTGTTTGTTGAACATACTGTTGTTTAAAAGACTTAATTATCTTTTTAGAAGTATTTCTTGAAATTCTGTCATAAGGATTTCCACTTTCTTAAATTTTTTAAAAAAATTTCACAGCTCTTCTGGTGTGTTATAATGACCACTAAGTAATATTCACAAACATTAGTTTCCAAATTTCAGGCTCTCCTGATGTGATATACAATCTCATACACTGAAACACAAATTGTTTGTAGAATCTCAGTCTGTGGATTATTACCAATGGTATACGAAGTAGTCAATCTTTCTGAATTTCTTTGGTGAAAACTTGAATGGATACAAAACTCAAATTTATCATCACATTTTTACACATTTAAACAATGACTCAGAGTCATGGTCAATATGGTATAAAATACCTCCTTAAAAGAAAATATTCAAATGCTAATGAATAAATATGGACCATGCAATGAAAAGACAAAAAAGGAAATTAATGATTTCCACTTATAATATCATCAAAAAGAATTTAAAAACTTGGGATAAATTTAACAAAAAAAGCTGCAAGTTGGGGCACCTGAGTAGTTCAGTTGGGTGAGTGTCCAACTTTTGGTTTCAACTCACGTCACGATATCGGGGTCCTGGGATGGAGCCCCGCATTTGGCTCCATGTTCAGTAGGGAGTCTGCCTGAAGATTCTTTCCTTCTCCCACTGCCCCTTCCCACCCCCAGCTTACACTGGCTTGCACACTTTGTCTCCCTCTCTAAAATAAAGAAATCTTTTTTTAAAAAAGTTGCAAGACTCATACACTGAGAAAAACAAAACATCACTGAAAGAAATTAAAGAAGGCCTAAATAAATGGAAACATCCATATTCATGGATTACATGATTTACTGTTATTAAAATGGCAATACTTCCTAAAGCCATCTACAGAGTCAATGCAACGCGTATCAAAATTCTAACTCCCATTTTCCAGAAATACACTAGCTGAGCTAAAATTCATCTGGAAATTCAAGGAACCCAGAACAACTAAAGCACTCTTAAAAAAAGAAAAAAGGAAAACACTTCCTGATTTCAAAACTTATTACAAAACTACAGTAATGGTACTGGTATTACAATAGACATACAGATCAATAGAATAGAATTGAGAGTCAAGAAATTAAACATCACATTTATGGTCAGCCGAATTTCAACAAAGGCACTAAGACAATTCAATGGGGTAAAGAATAGCCTTTCAACCAGTGGTGATGGACAAGTGGATATCCACAAGCAAGAGTGAAGTTGAACCACTCCCTCAACACCATATATAAAAATTAACTCAAAATGGACCAAATATCTATATTTAAGAACTAAACCTGTAAAATTCTCAGGCAGAAATCACAGGCCTAATTCTTTGGGACCTGGGGTTTGGCAGTAGTTTCTTAAATATGATAACAAAAGCACATAAAGTGGAAGAAAAAATAGATACATTTGACTTCATCAAAATTAAAAACTTCTGTGCCTCAGAAGACACCATTAAGAAAGTGAAGAGACTGCCTACAGAATAGGAGAAAATGTTTGCAAATCATATTTTGGAAAAGAGGCTTGTATCTAGAATACGTTAAGAAGACTTACAAACTGACCAGTAAAAATCCAAATAAACCGATTAAAAAATGGGCCAAGGATCCAAATAGACATTTCTCCAAAGAAGAAATACAAATGGCCAATAAGCACAGGAAAAGAGGCTCAACCTCATTAGCCATCAAGGACATGCAAGTTAAAAACACAACGAGATACCACTTCATACCCACTAAGATAGCTAAAATAAAAATGATAGACAATAAATGTGTTGACAAATGTGGAGAAATTGGCACCCTTTTAACTTTGGCCTCTTAAAAAACTGAAAACAGGTGTTCTAACAAAAACTTGTACATGAATGCTTATAGCAGCATTATTTATAATAGCAAAAAAGTGAAAATTCACAAAGGTCCATCAGTTGATGAGTAGATAAACAAAAATATGGTATACTCACACAGTGGAATATTATTCAACCATAAAAAGGAATGAAGTATCAGTACATGTCACAACATGGACAAACTTTGAAAACATTAAGTTAACTGAAAAAAGCCAGATGCAAAAGAATACACATTATATGATTCCATTTATATAAAATGTACATGTAGGTAAATCTATAAAGACAGGAAATAGATTAGTGGTTGCCAGGGGCTGGGGAGAAGTGGGGATATCGGGTAACTGCCAATGCCTATGAGGTTTCTTTTCAGTGTGATGAAAATATTCTAGAATTAAATAGCCATGATGGTTACACAACTCTGAATATGCTAAGAATTGCTGAATTGTATACTTTATTTTTTTAAAAAGATTTTATTTAGTTATTTGACAGAGAGATCACAAGTAGGCAGAGAGGCAGGCAGAAAGAGAGGGGGAAGCAGGCTCCCTGCTGAGCAGAGAGCCCGATGCAGGGCTTGATCCCAGGACCATGACTTGAGCTGAAGGCAGAGGCTTAACCCCCTGAGCCACCCACGCGCCTCTGAGTTGTATACTTTAAATTGGGAATTATATAGTATGTAAAATATAGCTTATTAAAGTTGTTCCAAAAGATATGGTTCTAAGTTCTAAATTGGTATGTAGAGCCTGCAGACACACATACACACAAACTATCATGACCTGTCCAAGAGTTCTGATGTGTTTCCAAGTGGTTTTAGATGGTTATCTGATACCTAGAAGCTGAATTGTCTCCTGGCCAGTATTTTGGAATATGTCATTGGTAGCACACAGCAAGGATGCCCATTGTCTATATTTTTAAACAACGTCAGACTAACATTGGGCTAGTTACGGCTCAATTTATCCAGCATCCCCTTTATATCTTAGAATGTAAGTCCCCAAAGGACAGGGAAGTCATGGCTGTCTAAAATCTTGACATCTGGGCTGCCTGGGTGGCTCAGTGGGTTGGGTCTGTGCCTTTAGCTCAGGTCATGATCTCAGGGTCCTGGGATCGAGTCCCGCATCGGGCTCTCTGCTAGGCAGGGAGCCTGCTTCCTCCTCTCTCTCTCTCTCTCTTTCTCTACTTGTGATCTCTCCATCAAATAAATAAAATCTTAAAAAAAAAAACCTTGACATCTACCTTCCGGGCATTTCATAAAGGCAATTATATTAAGACCCACCTATCCATAGTTGAGAGTGATAAGGGGATTGTACAACTTCTTGTGGCAGGCCCTGGGGAAAAGCAGCAGCCTGCAGAGGCACCAGTTTTCAGGGGTTGTCTTATTTGTTATCGCTTTTAATTTCCATCTTTAAGGAACTCGGAAAATATTCAGTAATATCAAATTAAAACATCTCCCAAGCAAAACTCATAACACATAGTAACAACAATACTGGGGTGCCTGGGTGGCTCAGTCAGTGAAGTGTCTGCCTTCAGCTCAGGTCATGATCTCAGGGTCCTAGAATCAAGCCCCTGTGTTGGGTTCCCTGCTCAGCGGGGAGTCTGCTTCTCCCTCTCCCTCTGCTGCTCCCCCGACTCATGCTCTCTCTTTCACACTCTCTGTCTCAAATAAATAAATAAAATCTTAAAATAACGATAACAACAACAGTAATATGAAATTGGGATAGATAGTAGCATCTATGGAACAAGGTACAAACATCTATGGGTCCTCTTTTGGAACTCCTACCTCTCATTTTCACAATATCAATATGCCTCTCTCATACTCAGTGTGCCATAAAATTCCGTGTCCCAGTTTCTCTCTGAGGCTCCTTCCTTCTCTTCTGTCCAGACTTTGGACCCTTCACTCTCTCTTTTCTTACTGGCATTCTCAATGTCTCCCTCTTTACTGGTTTCTTATTCTTTGTCTTCAAACAAGCACAAGTCTTTCTTAAAACAAAACAAAACAAAAAAACAACAACTAAAATGACCCAGCTGCCCCTTCATCTAGTTATCGTACTATTTATCTCCTTCCTTTCTTTGCCAAGCTGTCACCATCTGCTGCCTCTATTGCTTCATTATCCATTTACCACTTAGGCTATTACCATCTGCATTTCCCCCCACTACTCTATTAGTCCATTCTCCTAAATATGTGCTCTTTAAGGTCAACTTGGATTGATTTTTCTGGTTTCTCAAGGCCCAGCTCAAACTACTTCTGTAATAAACAATCATCTTTTCATCTTTTGTCTTTTAAGCTCTTAATCACCTAGCCATCTTATTTCTATTTCTGTACACCAGTTGGTTGCATGTTATTTTGCATTGTGCGTGCATGTATTCGTGCTTCCTCCAGCTTTCCTGCTGAATAGGATTTTCTCAAGGGCAAAAGCTATGTCTTCTGCTTCATTTATGAGCATTCCATAGTACTTGGTTCAGTTAAAATAGCATCTTGACTCACATAGCACTAAAAATCATGAACTTCTATGCTTGTAAACAGTAAGATTTCATTTTTCTTCCCTTGATATTATTTTCATGGAGAGGTTGGGGAGGTCAAGAATCATTTCTCCTACAATCTAACTTTTTGCTTTTATTCTTCCCACTCTCTGAGCCACTGGCAATGGGACTATGGTATCTGTGTGCAGTTCTCAGACCTTCGGTAGGATATATAATGGACATAGGAAAAGGCAAGTAAAACGACTGAGGGAAATACAGTTACAAGGAGAGTTCAGAAGTAAAACCAGGGGATCATGGTATTAGAAAGGTGGAGGCCAAGAAAGGATATGTGATTATTATCTACGGGATTGCCGAAGTTACGCAAAGGGAAATGCAGACTTGTGCATTCAACCCTGGAACTCTAAGATTTTGTTTTCAAAAGCAAATTTTACATATGAGAATTACCTTTATTTTTTTTTAAAGATTTTATTTATTTATTTGACAGAGAGAGATCACAAGTAGATGGAGAGGCAGGCAGAGAGAGAGAGAGGGAAGCAGGATCTCCGCTGAGCAGAGAACCCGATGCGGGACTCGATCCCAGGACCCTGAGATCATGACCTGAGCCGAAGGCAGCGGCTTAACCCACTGAGCCACCCAGGCGCCCCTGAGAATTACCTTTAACTTCATGCAAAAGCTAGTAGAAGTTTGAACTTCCTCCACAAATAATATAGCCGAGAGATATAAACAGATACTCAACAGAATTAGGAACACACATGGCTGGTAAATTTCTACAATGCACTGTTTCTCTCAAAAAACTGTGATGGTATAAAGATGTTCTGGGCAGATCCCCTAGCTTTTGAAGGACTATTCCAGGAGGATCCATATGCCATCCCACAGCACACCAGCAGCGCCCCTGTCAGATGTACACTGTTAGGCTAGAGGGACCACGAAGGAGATACATTCCACAGGAAAGGTGTCTATTAGTTAAACAAACAAACAAAGTAAAGTAAGGATTAAAATGAAACAAGAAGGAAACATTAAACATATATGACCAAGAACATTTAACATGAATTTTTTATACCGTAAATAAGTTTGCCTTTTAGCCTAGTGAACCCTTTCCATAAATCTGTTTTAGAAGTCAGGTTTCCAGTATGCTTTAGAAAAGCTTTTGTTAAAACTGAAGTATATTGATAAAGTGATTTAATACAGTTGAAAACAAGCTGTAGCACTCTAGCTAGACCCCCTGAAACCTTGTATTAGAGAAACATCTATATAGCATTATAGGAAACATTTACTGTAATTTGCCATCAATCTTTAAAAATAATAATGTTACGCTCCTAACATTGTTGTCTTTGTTAGGGCATTACTACTATTTTATTCATGTGGTTTGTTGTGCTTATATGAATTATTCCCAATTCTACCACAATGTCCTGGGCTCTAATATCCTTTAAGTAAAAGATATCGAAACTATGGGTTGACTCAAAGGGCAGCTGAGTGCATTTTAATATCCACATGTCCTATGAACCAATATTGAAGAACCACAGAATTATACTGCAGGACTGTGTTCCATCTGAATGCACAGTGATTACCTGGGTGGGGTTGGGGCAGTTCTTTACTTTTGTACCACAAAATGAATCTTTACCTACTGGCTGGGTCTGTGAAATAAATGTCAGTGAAACTACAAGTAAATCTGAAATTCAGGTTTTTATTTAAGATCCACAACTGTCGGGCGCCTGGGTGGCTCAGTGGGTTAAGCCGCTGCCTTCGGCTCAGGTCATGATCTTGGGGTCCTGGGATCGAGTCCCGCATCGGGCTCTCTGCTCAGCCGGGAGCCTGCTTTGCTTCCCTTCCTCTCTCTCTGCCTGCCTCTCTGCCTACTTGTGATCTCTCTCTGTCAAATAAATAAATAAAATCTTAAAAAAAAAAAAAAAGATCCACAACTGTCATTGAATAAATTGCGTCCAATATAAATATGCCACAGGTAAAACTCAACAAAACACCACCACAAAAAAGCAAAACAAACAAACAAACCAAAAAAAAAAAAAACAAAACGAAAACCAAAACAATCAATACACACACACACACACACACACACACCTCTCCAGCTAGGTCTACAATGAAAGGAGGTCATGAAAGGTACATTTGGGTTGTTAACTTTGAATCCCCAAGGAGTATGTGTTCTGTTTTGAGGAGGAGGGGAGTCTTGCTGAACCCAGGTCTAAGAACTCTTACGGAAAAGATATACATTTCGCCACATGCATGCAGATTTTTAATCAAGACAGCTGTTACTTAAACAACTGGCCTTGAGAAAAGAAGTTTTAAAAGAAGAGGCTCAAAGAAGGGTCTTGAGCTAACATTAAAAGACTAGATCCTCTTTTCAGCTGTGCCTGTAGTTGTACCTATTATGCAAGCCAAGTCTCTTAACCTTCTTGTGTTTTCCTTTCTCAAGTGTAAAACAAGGGTAACAATAGCTGCTACAGCATAAAACTGTTATGTGGATAAAAGACATTAAAGTATTTTGAAATTGTAAATGTTCTCTAAGTGCAGACTGTTATTGTTACATACATGTCAGAAATCCAAACTTGCAAGGCAGAAAACTGGGAATTAATTATTTGAATTACAACAGAATTCTCGGCAAGTAAATTTAAATGGCAAAGTGGCTGGCACATTTTACAGACATATATTTCAACCATTTTCCAGGAGTATACATGCCTTTTGCAAAAATAGGTCCACTTTTATTTGGAAGGGATAATTGTTCTTCCCTAACTGCAGAATTCGAATTCACTGACTCATAATGTACACAGCTGGAGGGGACCTTAGAGATAAGCCAGTCCCACAGACCATCACCCCTTGTTTGTCAAAGCATTAGCAACTGGGAGGAGAATGGAGAGCAAAGAAAGGAAAGGGGAACACAGGGGGAATTGTGGCAGGAATCTGACCCCCCCCTCCCATTTTATCTGGAGAGATGTGGCTTTTATCTGTTTTTTTTTTTTTATTTGTGCTTTGCAGGTAAGGTATAATTTGCAAAATGTGTTTCCCTGCCTACTATCCCTCCTCCACTCCCTAAAAGTTTTAAAGCTGTGAAGGAGAAAAGAATTTGCACCCCACAATATGATTCTTTAATGTAAGGATCATCTTGAAGAAACGGCAGACAGAAAAGCCATGTAGAAGGTCCTTTGGTAAGGGGACATTTACATTTATAAGGGAAATTGCCATCTGTAAGGGTGTCTCCCTCTCTGTACCAGGAAGAAGATGTGCCTTAATCTCTAGAAACTCATCAGTGGAAAAGAGGACTTCACCCTGCCTACCAGCCATACTGCAGCTCACTGTGCTTTGTCTGACAGCTTCATATAACTGGCTTCCCTCCCCGCCCCTGACAGCTTTTGTCTTTAGCTAGAGATAGTATTTAAGGTGGCGGCCTGGGCCATTCCAGGAGTTACTCTGTTTTCCTGGGTCTCTCCTGCGTGTGCAGGGCGCAAACATGTTATTAAACTTGTTTTTCTCCTTCCTGTTAATCTGTTTTCTTTTTAATTATTACAGCAGGGGTGGGTGGGTGTCTCAGCCAAGAAACTAGAAGGTTAGAGGGAAAAATTATTTTTCAACCCGGACAAAGCCAACTCCCTTCTTTTTCAGATAAGAAACCCGAGCCCAGAGAGGTTAAGAGCTCTAGTCATTGCTTGGTCTAGGCTAACGCATCTTCAAGACAGGCTGCACGCTGTGTCATATCAATCAGCTATATGTTGTTTCTATGGTCATATACTCAGCAGACATTGAACTAGAAAGTACCTTTTCTTCCCCCTTCAACTTTGTGGAGATAGATCTTATAGAATGAATTTAAGAGAAATGCCACTTTCCCCCCAAGGACAGACTTTTGCAAAAATTATAAAGGAGATAAAGGTGAACTTGAGTATCCTTTAGCTCTGTCTCCCCATCCACTCTTTTTGTTCCGATGCTCTATTTTGGCATCCAACCTGCAAGAATTTAGTAACGTCCAGTACCCGATAAACTTCTTCCTTATTCAGATGACGGATGACAATGTTGGACTTCACCTGAGCCCTATGCTCCTGGAAAACTGCTGGGTAAGAAATCCTCCCAAACTTTTGTCTTCCAAAACCTTCTCATTCTTTTATGTTTTAGGACATGGCTTACTGCAAAGCCAACAAGCAAAAAACAAAAATAACCTTATTAAAAGCTCTTTCCCCTATGACTTATTAGATATGGCTCTCTGTCCACCCTTTCTCATGGATCCCATAAGAACTGCAGAAGACTCCTATGTTGACCTGTAACAAAGCCAAAGAAGGACCTTTCCCCTTTTGCTGGAGCCTGCTGAAAGACCAGACACAGACCCTCCAATTGCCTATTCTTTGCCTCATAAATAATTAGCTGAGATCAGAACTATTTGTTCTCCTTCAACTAGCTAGATGTGGACATAAACATTTCCTGGTCAGTTGACTGACTGAGACTTCTTCTGAGTACAAGACAACCCCAGCTGTAAATCATCCCACATGTTCCTTATCCAGTACTCCTAGAAAAGTCTAAGGCAAAATCCACTTTGCTCAGACACTCTGATCTTCCAGAACTGGAATGCTTTCTCTATTGCAATAGCCTGAAGAAAATTAATTTCCCTACCTATTCAGTTTTTGCCTTTGACACTTCCTTAGAAAACCTCTTTAGCAATTTATATGTTTAGTCTGTGTTACATTATTTCAATAACAGATGAGAAAACAGAAGAGGTACAGTCAAATGTCCTCTGTTCTAGTTAAGATTCCTCTCTGGTTCTTGACCCTTTTGGACCTCAGTTTCTTCATCTTTAAACAAAGACTTTGGATTTGATAATGTTTAAGATTTTAACTTTCCATATTAGTTGCTAAATTACACTGTAATTATATTTAGTTCAATTTATGGATGTTATGTGACTCAGGTCTGGGACTAAGTCTTTTACTTTTTTCTGTCCCTTGCTCTGTTTAAAGTAGTTGTTACATAATGTTCATTAAAGAGAAAGAGTTATGACTAGTTTATAAACTTCTAAGGTGGTAGGGGCTGTTTTAGTATAATGTTTTCAATTCTATAAATGTTTATTGAACAACTGACAGCTGGCTTTTCTGGCAGATCCCAATATGTGATTGTGACTTATGTCTTCTTTTTGAAATTAAATTGAAATTATTCAAGTACATTTCAAAAATAAAACATTAGCATGCTAAATGTCTATAATCAAATATTCTGTTTTCTTTCATTTGGAAAACTAAGTGGTGAGAAAATTCTTTAGTCTCCTAAGGAGAAGCAGATATATATAACTACTGTTAATGGGGAACCAACTCCAGTAGAATTTGATTTTCTTTTTACAGTGTCATTCTATTTATCCATCTTTGACAATGATGGTAATGATGATTATGAAATAGCAGATGTTAACTTGTTAAGTAAAGAGAGATCAAACTTTAAAAAGAGAAAATGCAAATCTCAAGAAGGCCATCATTTGTGGAAAACCTGATAGCAGTTTGAAGCACAATCTACAGTACCTAATGGGATGTCAATAAACTCAAGGTAATTTTCCAATCACTTGTTCCAATAATTACTGCTAACTTTAACTGGGTGCCTGGCACTGTGCACTAAAACCATTATCTCACTTGTTCCTCACAACCAACTTATGAGACAAGTACTATTATTATCCTTGTGTTGCAGATGAGGATATTAGTTCAGCAAGGTTGTATCAACTCATTGCCTGAGGCTTGAGAGCCAGGAAATGACACAGTGTTCAAAGCCAGATCAGTCTGACTCCACAGTCTAGGATCTTAACCACAGCCCTACAATGTCCAGTCCTCTAGGAGAGTGAGGAAATCAATGTAAAAAAGGATTATTTGTTTTTTGGTTTTGTATTTTAATGCATACAAGATCATTAAGACAAGCTCCTACAACTGTATTTATGGGGTATGTAATGTCTAGAAAATCATAACAGGATATAGCTGACCAGGTGAAAATATCCTTTTAGGTATATTTCATCTTCTGCAAGGTTTGGTTTAGTGTACACATGGCATTATAAAACAGGAGCTATGTTTTTACTCGGTGAGTGATATGCAGTAAAGACCTAATACAGCAGAACCATGATGTGCAGTTACAGTTAGGGTTTTGTTCAGACTGCCACAAAAAATCAGTTTAAGATAACAAGTTGGTATATATGGCATTAATCCTTAATAATTTTTCTTCATAAAGTATTAAATTGGAATTGTTCAGCCTGTTTGTTGTTAAAATTGAGCAGAAACTTAAACACATTTTTTCATTTATGAAACTTGTTACAACACATTAAAATATAGCTGTATAGAATTTCTCTAAAAGCCATCATGAATAGATTCTGGGGCTTTGCTTTCATTAGGTAAAGTGTCTTTTGTGGTTTTTCATATACGTTTAGTGTGTGAATTTCTGTACAGTGTAGATAAAATCTCTGAAATCAGATTGCCAGTTTCTAGCTTTGTGACCTTGGGCAAGTTACTTAACCTCTCTGTGCCTCTGTTTCTTTATTTGGAAAACGAGGGCCATAATGTTACCTTCATGATATAATACGTGTGAAGTGTCCAGAATAATTCTTGGCACATGGTTAATTATGCAAAAAATTTCAGTCATCAGAAAACTCCAGCTAACCCCTGGACAACACTGGGGTTAGGTACACCCATCCCCTCCCTCTTAACCCAATGCAGTCAAATAATCCTCGTATAACTTGTGACTCCCCCAAAACTTAACTTGAAGCCTTACAAATAATATAAACAGTTGATTAACATAGATTTCATATGTTACATGTAATATAGACTGTTTTCCTACAATAAAGTAACCTAGAGGAAATAAATGTTATTAAGAAAATCATAAAGAGGAGAAAATACATTTCCAGTCTTGTGTTGTATTTATTGAAAAAAATCTGTAGAGGACCTGGGCAATTCAAACCCATGTTGTTCAAGTGTAAACGGTACTTTGTGGAAAGGAATTACAGATGTCTGAATTAGAGTAAACAAATAAATATGCTCTGGTAACGACTATGTAGTGACCTTCTGTCTTGCGTGTTTTATTGTCCTCAAACAGATAACTCATGAATTTCAAGTGTGAATGGCAAGAAATCCCTAGGCACCAAATGGTGGCTCCTGCACTTGCACATATAAAGGAATCAAAGAGTGGGAAAGAAGATAAGAGAGTAAAAGCCAGAGTCCAAGTGTACTCAGACCCTTTCCTCTGTCATCTCTGACCCTCAGCCTGTCTCAGCAGCAACAATGGAATTGCTGGGAAAGGTCAGCCCAGGCTAGAGACAGTATTTCTAAACGAGGACATAAAGCAAGCTGCATTGTGAATCAAAAACTAGGACAAATCATAATGTTTTCCTGAAACCTAAGCATGAGTTTTACTGAAGCATAGACCAAAGCAGAATTACATTTTTCAAAAAAACAAACAAAAACCAAACAGCACACCCTACCAATAACCCCCAAAAGAAACTAGAAACACAAGTAAAGATTAGTAACTCGAGCAGCTACAAAACAAAATATCTTGTTTGCAACTCATGAGCCAAAGTAACACTGTCTTATTACCCCTTAAGATTTTAAGTTTCTTGAGGGTAGGGTTTGGGTCATTCATTCATTCATCTGTTTGAATATGATCTCCTAAAAATATTTAAGATTGTGCTCTATGTTCTGTTTTCAATTTCTGCTTTTGGAATTGACATCCTGAATTTTTACATTGAGTCCCTGTGTGCTGAATCCTATTTCAAGAGAAATTAGAATAGAAACTTTCAGCTATTTTCAATACTTGTATATTGAGACTAAGATCATTCAATGTGAATAAGATGTTGGGAGTGCTGGTATGTGACATTTATTGTAAATAAGTCAGGTAGCTCAAGCTTACATTGGTTATATTTAACAATTCAGTACTCAGAGTACTTTTTTATTTTTTCCAACTGCAAAGAATTCATGTTCCCCGCTAGAAAAAAATTCATGTCCCCCCACTTTGACATAAACATTCACCCTTATATTAAGCATAAAAGGCTTTTTCTTATTATAAACAGAAGAAATTTCCATATACCCTTTGTAAAATGTTATATATAAATGTTAGGCTTGGACACAGAGAACTTAATCAAAATCCCATGTTGCTTCAGGGTAGTTATATGTGAAATGCAATTTCCATTGTATTGAAACCTCCATCCTGTAAATATTTATCTATTTTCAAAATTGCCTACATATTTGAAAAGTTTAATTGGTTTATACTCAAGGCACTAGAGAAAGGAAAATTTGCTTTCATAAGACATTTACATGTATTTATTCTGTCCACGTAGAGTACTTCTTTCGAGTGATCATGAAATTTAATGTGAAGTGAAACCATCCCAGCTTTGGTTCTAATAACCGAATTAGAAGAAAAGTAATCAATAATCAATAAATCAGTCATTTTGATCACTGTACCTTTTTTCTCTGATTTATCGGAAACTTTTCCTCCAATTGGAGAGTAAGTAGTATCCACGGATTCGGTCCCTCTGTTCCCTTTGCTAACTCCATTTTCATAGAGCTGTCCTTCAACTGGTTGCAACTGCCAAGTCAGGCCGAACAAATGTACTGCTGCAAGAAAACAAGCCATACATGAACTTATTCCAGACTTGCTGAGAAGGTCTCCAAACCAGTTGTCTCTTTCCACCTAAAAATGCCATGACCAGTTTTCTTTTCGTTGGGCCAAGCAGCTTGGAGTTTATACCTGTATCATACATGAGCTACCCTTATCAGTAGCTATTGTTAAAATGTTGAGGCTGTAGCTATCCCAGTGATAGACATTGGGGCATTAGTGAAGCAACCACAATGGGATTAGATGCTGGTCCTCAACACTGTTATCCCTTCTCATTTCCCTTGGTCGTGGAACTCTACTTTGTATATGGAAACTGCAGAGTGATGGTGGACAGGCTATTATGCGAACATGGGAGGCCTTCACTAAGCCAGTTTCCCAAGTGCCTGGTATGCATAAGGTCCCATGATAGCTGCGGCAGATGTTAAAATATAGATGCCTATTAGGGTAGGAGTTGGAAGTAATACAAGTGTAAAATTACTATAATGCAGCATAACTGACACAATACAGGCTCAATTGTTACCAGATTAAAAAATACCTGTGTTGATCAGAGTGTAGTGGGCACTCTCATATACTCTTCATGAGAGTATTAAAAAAAACACCCACCCTTGTGGAGGGTAATGTAGCATCATTTATCAAAAAACCTTAAAATTTGGCTTATCCTTTTAGCCTACAATTCCATTTCTATGAATTAATTATGAATGTGTACAAACTAAAAAGCTATCTATTGTAACACTTAAAAACTAGTAGAAAGTTATGATCAATCTAAATATTCATCAGAAGGAAATTAATGAAATAACTGATATTACAAATAATACAAGATTACACTGCTATTAAATCATGTTACAGAAGATTATGAACTGGCATGGGAATAATTATGATGCATCAAATGAAAAACATCAGGCTACTAAACAGTATGAATAGAATGATCTATAATATGTGTGTGTGTGTAGATGTGTTGATGTCTGGGGAGAGAAAGGGCTAGGAGGATATATAGCAACATGTTCACAACATGGGGGTTATGGAGGATTTTAATTTCCTTCTTTAGGATTTATGTATTGTTGATACTTTTTACAATGAAAATGGGCAGTGTTTGCCATCTGGGGAAGAGAATTTTTGTTTTAAAAGAAATGGTTTATTCTCTAGTTTCAAATAAAATGCCTTACAAAATATTTTTAAGAAGAAAAGAAGTGGTTTATTTTCCGATTGCTGTGGCTAAAACTTTCAGTTCTATATGTTAAATAACAGTGGTGAGAGTGGACATCCCTGTCTTGTTCCTGACTGTAGGGGAAAGGCTGTTTCTCCTCACCGAGGATGATGTTAGGTGTGGGTCTCCATATATGGCCTTTATTATGTTGAGGTATGTTCCCTCTAAATTTACTTTGTTGAGGGTTTTTATTATGAATGGATGTTGTACTTAGTCTGATGTTTTTTCTGCATCTATTAAATTGGGCATATGGTTCTTATCCTTTTATTAATGTGGTGTATTGCATTGATTGATTTGTGAATACTGAACCACCCTTGCAACCCAGGAATAAAAGACCACCTCACACCTATCAGCATGGCTAAAATCAACAACACAAGAGATAATAGCTGTTGGTGAGGAGGTGGAGAAAGAGGAACCCTCTTACACTGTTGGTGGGAATGCAAAGTGGGGAAGCCACTCTGGAAAACAATATGGAGTTTCTTCAATAAGTTAAAAATAGAACCCTACAATCTAGCAATTGCAGTACTGGGTTATTTACCCAAAGAATACAAAAACATTAATTCAAAGGGATACATGCAACCCCATGTTTAAAACAGAATTATCGACAATAGCCAAATTATGGAAATAGCCCAAGTATCCATCGACTGATGAATGGATAAAGGAGATGTGAGATATACATACATGGTGAAATATTACTCAGCCATAAAAAAGAATGGAATCTTGCCATTTGCAAAGACATGGCCAGAACTAGAGGGTATAATACTGAGCAAATAAGTCAGAGAAAGCCCAATACCATATGATTTCACACATACGTGGAATTTAAGAAATAAAACAAATGAGTGAAGGGGAAAAAAGAGAGGGAGGCAAACCAAGAAACAGACTCTTAATTCTAGAGAACACATATTTGAAAAACTTAATTGTTTTATAGTCAAGGTATATACGAGGAAGTGGTGGTGGTCATGGTGGTGGAGTGGGTCAGACAGGTAATGGGGATTAAGGAGGGCCTTGTGATGATTACAGGGTGTTGTATGGAAGTGTTGATCACTAAATTGTACACCTGAAACTCATAATACACTGCATGTTAACTAACCAGCATTAAAATAAAAACTTAAAAAAAAAAGAAGTGGTTTAAAGGAACAACAGATTAAAATTGGCCTGGCTGATCAGGGATGCTTTAACGAGGTAGGATTTGAGATGAACCTTGAAAAATGTGTAGGGCTCTGACAGGTGACAGCAATGGCTAGGGTGAGGGGGCAGCTTGAAGAAAATATGACATTGTAAAGCACAACATGCATTTGAGGCAAAGGAAGTTGCTGGGGTTGGCTAGCGTATAGTTACGCATAGATGGTAGTGGAAGTGAAGGCTCAAAGGGAGGATTAGGGCCATATTGTAGAGGACGCTGAATGCCACACTTAGATATTTGGATTCAATTTATTAGGCAGCAGGGAGGCATTGCTATTTTCTGAGCAAATGAGTGTTATGATCAGTTTTCTTTAGGAAGATTAATGTGATAGCAATGGGGAGCACTGATGGTTTCTAGGTAAAGAAATGATATCATCGGAGCACCCTTTGCAGAAAGATAAATCCAATACTAGTGTGGAGAACAACGAATTGGAGGCCTAAGGATTTGGCAAGAACACAAACTGGGATGGCACTGCAATAATTAAGGTGAGAAATAATGAGCGTCTCAATTAGGGCAGGGGTAGTGGGAGTGCAAAGAAAGCGATTCTTTAAGGAGAAATTGCATAAATGTCGTCTCGGGGTTTGGCGGCTAGTTGTGTGTGTGTGTGTGTGTGTGCACCTGTGTGCTCATGTACACATGTGAATATTCTGCGGGCAAGAATAGAAAAAAAAACGAGGGAAAAGGAGGAATCCAAGGTTTAGGTTTTGAGCCTGAGTAACTGAAAGCATAGGGCAATGATTTAATAGAGTTAAGGGATTCTGCACTGAGCCCAACACTAGCTACAGATAACTGGTGCCGGAGATGTGTTTGTTAAATGATGACTAGTTGAACTAGTTGTTGGCTGATGACTACTTGGTTTGTGGCAGGGTGGGGTGCTGGGAGAAATATAACGAATTCATCTTTGGAGGGTTCCACCCACCAATGGGCTATCCAGATAGTCATGTCTGACCTAGGAGCTTTGGAGGTTTGAAGTTCTGGTGAAGTATTAAGGTTAGAACAAGACTGTGGAATCATGTATGCACAGAGGCAGCAGCTGACATTGTGAGAGTGAATGAGGTCACTGAGGGCAGATAATGTTGGAAGAAAACAATAACTAGGACAGAAGCTCTGGAAATCCTTTTATCTGTTTTCTCATTGCAATTTTAAACATCAACCAAATCTTACCGAAAGGGGGTATCTGCTCATGACCCACTAACCTTTTCCTTTATGTTCCTAGGCAGAGTGAAAGGGGCTAATTTGTATGTCTAATACTCATATACAGTATATGGATTTGCAACTGAGAACAGGAAAGCTAGCCAGATAGCCTATTTAAAAATCATTCACCCACTTCTGGTTGGAGCTACAGATTTCTAACACCTACCTCCTAATTTATCCTTAAAACTTTTAAGCATTTAATTGCTTTCTATCCTTTTCTTTGGATTAAGGCCAGTGCTGCCTGATGAATTTCTCTTGCAATTACTGGAAACCCTTGAAACTCAAATGATAGTGGTACTGAGTCAGGTACAGTACGGCAAAAGACTCAAAGTATGGTTAGTTTAACATACTCCAATTAAAGAGGCTTATTATTTTTTAAAGAAAATTTTATCTACTCTGTTCCCCAATAATGTGAATATGACGGATGTTAGAAGCCATATTGAAAATGTGTTGGATTCCCTTGGTTCAGTTACTTTTGTGAAATTAGATTGGCCATAAGGAACAAAAGGCATAGTAGTTTTCATTTTAAAGTTCAAGGGGGATATTTTATACACTTTAAGTTAAGCCAGTTTCCTGAGGGCACTCAAAAATGACAGAAAAATTTCTCAGCCATGTGCTGAGAATCACTTCAAAATAATAAGGCAAGGATTAATTTTTCACCACAGAATGAATTAGGCTGCTTCCAGCCAATCAAGACAGATAGAGAGGTGTGGGCACATTTAGTAGAACACCCTTTCAGGGCAGTGAAGCTTTATAATTTTTTCAGTTTACTTTGTCTTTTACAGGCAAGAAGCTATTTGTAATGTATATTTGTATGAATACATAATGCAAGTTAACTTACTTGCTATAGACTATGGGTACCAAAGAAAAATCACATAGTCTTTCCTCTCCTCCAAAATGAACCTTCCTCTGCTGATTTGAGAAAGGAAGTCAAAAAGTATGTGCAGGTAGACTAAGGTAACTACGTAACTCCAGTCTTTGTGTTTTATTAGAAACAAATAATATTTTGTTCATATTAAGACCAATAAAATTAAATTATATTGACCTTTGGGACATACCCATACATCACTAGAAAGATACAGCAGTACTTTCTATGGGGATGTATTTATTAATTCATTCAACAAATATCTTCAAAGCACATCCTGGCACATTGGGAACATTGAAAATACATGCAAAGACAAAAAAATATATATATATTTAACAGCTAGGACACCATAGGTACTGGCTGATCAACAGGGAATCGGAAATGAACAACCAATGCAGCCTCACCAGGACACACTGATTGCACAGCAGCCTTGGATGCAGGATGAAGATACAGAGTCTTTAGCTTCTAGTGGATCCCCAATCAGATCTATGCTATGTATTTATAGCCACATTTTGAGGCAAGTCTCTCAAACCCAAGTATAAACATTATAAACCAACTGTTAGAATTAAGGGTATACCTGGTAATGAACAGACAGTATTAAATTATATTATAGATTGATTCAACAAATATTTTTTTTGAGTGCCTACTTGCACCAGGCACTGTTTTTCTAAGTTTATAACAGTGAATAAAATTTTTTACAAAATCTCTACCTTCCCAGAACTCATACGAGAAGTGGTGGGTTTAGACATGCAGACAATGAATAAATATATGCTATAATTAATATAATACAGCTGTGCAGAAACAAAGAAGGCTCGGAGGAGGTAATATTTGAACCAAGTTTTGAATGGAGTGAAGTCATATGAATATTTAGTTGAAGAACCTTCCAGGAAGAAGGAATAGCAATTACACAAAACCCTTAAGCTTTGTGTGGAATGTGTGAGGAACACTAAGGATCCCATTATGAATGGAGCTCAGTCAGGAAGAGTGGTAGGAAAACTTTTAAACTGAAGGATTGCACCCATGATTGTGCTATCTCTGTATTCTAACCAACTTCACAAACTGGCCACTCATAAACTTTGTAAGTGAATAGAAAGTAATATAACTAAAATCACCCATACTGGAACATCCACCTCCAAATGAGCAATGCAGGTTATAGTAGGTCTAATCGAAGTACTCCTGGGCCCAAAGTCAAAGTTATTTTTCCTAAAGACATGTATAAAAATATACATCCTCAGTGAGTAAAGATTGACATGACCCAGATCTCTCCAGGAATAACAGTACCGTATCACTGCACTTTACTGAAATTCAATGGCAAGAAAGAATGTGTATGCCTATTCAGATATTCCAGGAATAATGTCTTTTCAGCTTATTAAGAATGGCAGTCCTTAGTGCTCCTCTAACAAATATTCCTTAGAGTTGAGTCTTGTACATTTTATAATTATTATCCTTCTTGGTTTATCCAACTGCACAAAGCTACACTCTGAAATTATAAATGTATTACAAAGGTAACAAATGGAGTATCTCACCATGCCCGATCACCAAACTCAATCAAGCACCTTGGATCTCAAGGCAGGCTAACTTTGGGAGAATAAGCTCTTCTTAACTTACACATTTCTCTAGGCTGAAAGCTCTGAGTCTCTTTGCAGTTACTTCTCTGCACTCTCTCTTGGGACATTGGTCTTTTTCTCTTAAGTAAGACTGATGGTCTCTATTAATATTTATAATTGATACTGCTTCTTCATTCCATTGCCCTTCAAAAGGCAAAAATATTCCGCTCTGGGAGAGACCATAGGAATGCTTCAGAAGTAGAAGTAGGAAATCAGTACTGAATGACCTAGGTCTGTACTGTCCAGCATGGTGGCCACTTGCACATGTGTCTGCCAAACATCTGAAATGTGGCTAGTCAGAATTGAAGACTTAGTATAAAAGAAAAAATAGAATATATCCAATAAATAATTGTTATAGTAACTACATATTGAAATACAATATTTTAGATATATATTCAATTAAATAAGAATTTTAATTAATCCCAACTTTTTTTTTCACATTTTGAATGTGGCTACTGTGAAATTTTAAATTACATATGTGTTTTGCTTTGTATTTGTATTGGCCAACGTTGATCTTGCCTATCTAGAACATTCCACAAAGAGATGGGATGTTTCTCTTTTAGCACCTTCTCCTAGGACCTATCACATTATATCAAAGTTATCCATTGATATGTCTACCTCATTATTTTGGAAGCATTCAAAGGGAAGGGTCCATGTCTTTATTTTTCTATCCCTGGTCCTAAACTCGGTGCCTGGTAGTCAGGAGGTACTCTACTTACATACTTCTGATGGGACTATAAAGTAGTAAAGGCGCTTTAGAAAACAATTTTGTGATATCAATCAAAATTTAAATTGGGAATGTTCCTTGACCAAGGAATTCAACTTTCAGGAATCTACTAAAGAAATAATCACGTTTGTGTATGAAGGAGTATGTACAAGGGAATTCAACCTAGCGTTGTTAACATAATGGCTTTGTTAATATAGTTTAAAAAAAAAAAAAGAACCACCAATACATCCATCTCTGAGAAAGTGGTATATCCAAGCTATGAAATCTTATGTAAGAATTAAAAGGACTGATCTCAAGAGACTGTCAGATTGAAGGAGACATGACAATTAAATGCAATGTGGGATCCTAGATAGGATCCTGGAACAGGAAAAAAAAAAAAAAGGAAAAACTGGAGAAACCAGTTTAATACTGAGTTAATATTAACCAATGTTAATCTCTTACTTTTAATAATTGTACTATGGTTATGCAAGATGTTAATACTGGCAGCTGAGTGACAGGTACACAGCAATTCAGAGCTACATCTGCTCACTTTTCTGTAAGTCTAAATTTATTTCAAAATAAAAAGCCTAAAAAGAAAAAAATAACTGATTCAGTGGTGTGCTGTAGCCAGCTTATACTGGTTTATAAGAGCCAACTGTGCACATGTCTTCCCAATTCCACCTTCAATGACTTCACGTTGGTAGTTGAAATCACCCATGGTGGGTTTATGAACATTCCAAGAACCAGAAAACATTGCAAATCTTTTTTTTTTTTTCACAGAGAGCTTGTTGTCAAACATCAACACACCCCTGGTTGACCTACACGTGCTGACATGAAAAGAGCTTTGTATAAAAAACACTGTAGAACAATGCATATCTGATGATCCTGTTTAAGTTAAAAAAAAAAAGTATCTCTTTATATATAAATGCATACAGAGAGAACTGGAAGGATCATACCCCCAAACTGTTGATCTTTACAGTGGGGAGCTGGGACTTCAACATTTTCATAGTAATTTTAGAATCCTTTACAATGATAACATATTCATGTAGTGTTACATAATAAAAAATACTAGGTGCTCAACGAACCTTTTTTTTCCTTTTAAGATTTTATTTATTTATTTGTTAGAGGGAGAGAGAGCAGCAGGCAGAGGGAGAAGCAGGGTCCCTGCTAAGCAGGGACCCTGGGATTATGACCTAAGCTGAAGGCAGACGCCTAATTGACTGAGCCACCCAGGTGCCCCCAACAAACCTTTTTAATTTTTTATTATTTTTTAAAGATTTATTTATTTATTTTAGAGAGGAGAGAGTGCATGGTGAGGAAGGGCAGAGGGAGAGGGAAAGAGAGAATCTCCAGGACACTCTGAGCAGCCCCACTCGGGGCTTGATCTCAGGATGGTGAGATCACGACCTGAGCCGAATCCAAGAGTTGGACACTTTACCAACTGCACCACCCAGGTGCCCCCCTCAAACAAACATTTTTTTAAAGCCGAATGAATAGATGCATTGGTTTGTTCATTCTCTTGTATTGTTATCTTCTGCCTAAAACAAAACTTTTCAGAACAATTTAAAGCAGAAGAGCAATTCAGCAATTAAATAAGGACAACCCCAAACACATAAAACAGATAAAACAGGGCTCTTGATTGAAAGAGATTGGGATTCTAAAAGAGTTGCCCCCAAATTCCAAAGACATAGTTTGAAATCTACTGGTCTCAAAAATTATCCTCAAAATATCTGAACAAGAAAAGTGTGGGTGTTTGGAAGAACTCTCTTTTGGCAGTTAAATCTATTGTAATACCTCTAACAATGGTACTGTCAGGACATATGAAACCTTTCATGTTATTCTGTATCTTTTGGTATTTTGTGTCCACTCTCTTCTAGATAATACTAAAACCCACTTAATAGCAAGATAAATTGGGCTTTGATACTAAATAGACAAGTGAACCTTGAAACTGCACTCTAAGTTTGCTTTCAAGAAATTCACCTTACGTCTCAAAAGGTACACATATTCAGCTAAGAAAGGTTTATCTATTTGTTGCAAGAATATTTTGGTGTTACCTTCTAATTCTACTAAATAACCTATTTAGAAAGTTTGAAATCTGTCTCACAAACAAAATCCTGCCCATAATAGATGATGTCATAAGTTTCAAATCCTGCCAAGATAAAAGTATGTGATATTTTTCAAGATAATTTGTTTTTCATTTCTTTCAGCCATTCTTCCCCCACTGGTTCCCTCACTTATCTTGCTTCATGTTCCTTCAGGCTAGGGAATGATACTGCTTTTGCACTTTACTTCCAAAGCTTGTCAGGCTATAGATCTACTTGTATGCTGAACAGTTCCCTTCCTGAAAAATATGCCAAGTACATTATCCAGATGGTGACCCCTGATGACTTCAGGCTTTCAAGTTAACTCCTAGGGGAAGCCATTTCAGCAGACCAATAGTTCAGTGGACATAGTGTGATGCTAGATGCTTCCGTAATAAGGAACATCACTGCAGAAATAAATGCTACTTGAATTAAATGCAGTGACTGCTAATATTATAGAAACGAGGTTAGCTTTCTATCTTAAAATAAATCCCATTTTCATTATATTGAACATCAAATTGGTATACGAGTGAACTATAGTCCTTTGATAAATTACCTTCAGATCTTGGTTTTATCCAGGTAATAACCAGATTACATGCAAGATGGAAAACCATTAGTTTTCAGAGAAGCATTTTTGAAGAACTAAATAAAGTAAGCAATGCGTGTTTGTTTATGGTGGCTTCCGTTTCCTTCAGCAGGTTTCATTCACGTTTTCTATTTTTTCTAAGGTTATACATATACATTTTCTACTAAAAATATTATTTGTGCTTGTACTACCTCGTGGGCATAAATAAAACATACGTAACTGTTCCTTTTCAAAGTAATTTGAATGGAGTCAAAATGGCTTTGAGATTCCTCTCAAACATTTTTGGAAGCCTGAAAAGCTGTTACGTTGGGGCTGGGTAAGACTTCCTTTGAAAGAAAGGACTTCACTGATTTAAACAAAAGAAGTGAAAAAAAATGAAGAAAAGATTGAGGCGGTAAAGCAGAGGCACCAAGGACACCTTTCTTGCTGAGCCACATGTTTGAACCCCTACTTCTCCTTTTCTAAATGAAATGAATTATTCTGTATTGCAGCAGACATTGTTTTTTTTTTTTCCTTTTGGACTTAGTATGGTTCTAGTTTTATATCCAGGTTAGTGGCTAGAGAAGATTCTATCAAAGTAATAAATCATTTTAATATCCTAGTTCTATATTATATTATCTTAAAACTTTCATTTACTATGTATTTTATATTTTCCATCCCCAGGCTGCAGCAATATTTATAAATAACACGTCTATTTGGGTACCTTATCACAGGTGTAATATATGATCTCCATTTGCAGTTGCATAACGGGCCCATCTGTGTATTCCTTATCAGACAGACACAATTATTTAGTGTTTTCATCTCAAGTCACAGCACCAATAAGTGCTCTCCATAACTCAAGTCTGTCTTACTTTTATATTATTATTTGCTTTGTGGAGTCAGGAGGAATCAGTGGCATAATGACGGGATAAATTTTTTCAAAAAGAATCATTTAATGAATAATGCAGCAAAAATATCCATTTGGCCATGTATCAGCACTTTTACATTCTTCTTTAAAATTTTCTTTTTCTTTCCATTTTACTTCATTTTCTGCTCAGCAAATTCTCCCTTGTGCTATGGTCCAAATTACTGCCTGTTACTTCATCATTATCGACAACTGGCTTGAGGGCGTATTTGTAATAATACGCATATTCTTTTAAAAGATCCAGACGAAACCAGTGAATATGGAGAATAAAAAACAGACCCATACCGAAGCTCTCTCCTCATCTTAGTATTTGCTCTGGATGTATTTAAATTATAAAATGGAAATCTATTCAATGTTTATGTCATCAACCCATGAGAGCTGATGCTTTAAAACTCACTTTTTTGATTTTCATCATGTCATCACAGCCACAGATACATGGTATGTGTTCTTCTACAAACTTTCAGATGTTGAGATTTTAATACTTGAATTTGCATTACCTGATTATTCAGAGTTAGCATTAAAGAACAGGGTTTGTGTGAAGTTGGGGAGTCAGGAGATATAAATGGGAAGATGGAAGACAGATGAGTGCTAGAAAACTATAGCTGCCGTACACAATTTGATCAGATGGGGAAAAAAAACAGAGAATAAAGTGCAGGAGATTATAATGACCCAGTTTGTTCTGGGTTTCCTGAGGTGGCACCAGGACAGTTGACTTCTGGAAAAGTCACCAATGTTTGGGCTTGATTCATTACCAGGATCATCAAGCCTTCCCTTCCTTTCATGTGATAATTATTTGTCAGCTGATTACTGTGTGTTACACACTGTCGTAGGTTCTGAGAATACAACAGTAATTGCTTGTTCAGAAAAAACCCTTGCCTCCCAGAGCTTACAGTCTATCTAAAGGGAGACAGTTGTCATGTGGTAGTTAAGGGCAAGGACTCTGGAGGGAAGGTATCTTGTTTCAAATCCCAGCTCTGCTACACTTGGGCAAATTACTTAATTCCTGTGTCTCAGTAGTCTCACCATTAAATTTGCATGATAATAGTCATACATGTAAGGTACCCAGAAAAATGCCCAGCATGTAATAAATGCTCAGTAAGAGTTAGTCATTATTTTTACACCTGATTAATTCTCCCCTCCAGCTAGCCTTTCCAAAACCTTTCTTCTGGTGAGAGCAAAGTAGAGGGACCGAGGTTTCTAAGAGAATTTCAGTAGCCATCCTCACATAGCCGCATAGCAGAATAAAATGAAAACAGAAAAAAAAAATCATGAAATTTCCTAATTCTAAACCCTGGACTTAATTGAGAACAGACATTCTTTTCTCTCCTTTCCCTACCAACATTTCCCAAAGCGGCTCCTTTCCTTCCCTCCATCATCATGATCACTGAGGTTTGGAAGATGTAGATTTTGGGTTCCCTTCATAAAAGGTTTCCAGAAATGAGAGCATCCTTCAGATTTGTAAAATTGTTATCACTCTACTTTAAGTAGAGTGTACTTTCTACAAAGATTAGCAGAAAATGGTTAGAGTATCATTTTATGGAACATAACTGAGTGTTCTCCTAGAGCTGTGTTTTGTATGAAATGGGTCCCAAGGAAATTTTCAGCTGAGTTACCCAGGGAAGTATGTATTCCCAGGTGATTGATCAATTCCTGTAAACTGATCTGAGAATGAGCTCTGTCTGGAACATAATAAAATCATGGTAAAAAAAATAAAAAAAAAATAAAATCATGTTACGTTAGAGCTTAAAAAGACCACAGACTAGTAGAGTTTGGAAAAGAGGGAGGAGGTAAATTTACAGTGGAGAAACCTGACAAACACTACCTCAGCCACATGACCAAGGTTAACCTCATCAGTGACAGCATGTTCATGACAGCATGTCATGCACATGGTATCCCTGATATCACGTGATGATAATAGCCCCTCTGCAGTCTTCTTCCATAACCCTCGTCTCAACATGAGAATATCAGCACCACTGAAATCGAGGGCCAATCTGCAAAAAAGCTGACCAGTGCTACTCAAAACTGTTAAAGTCACTGAGGACAGAAAACTGTCACATTCCAGAGAAGGTAAGGGAAACATGACACTGACTATGATATCCTGTCCTGGATGGGATCCTGGAACAGAAAAAGGATATTGGGGCAGAACTTATAAAATCCAGATCAAGTATCAAGTTCAATTAAGAGTAATTATCAATATTGGTTTCTTAGTTGTGACAAATGTGCCATGGTGATACAGGAAGTTAATAATAGGAGAAACCAGATGAGTATATGGGAATTCTCTGTACTATCTTTGCATTTTATCTGTGGATCAAAAAGTGTTCTAAAATTAAAATCTTATTTCAGAAAAGGAGAGACCACAGATCAACCATTTGGCTCAGTCTCCTCATTTTACCGAAGAGGAAACTAAAGTTTAAGGAGAGGAAGTGCTTGCCCCAGGACACACAGAGACTAGCTTCCCTCTTATTCAGGACCAAGAGAAGATGTGATCTATTTCTACCATCCAATGACATTAAGTACTGAAGTAATTTAGACAGAATATTGGGCTAATGCGGCCAAAGTTATAGGTTAAAATTTTATGCCAACCAGTTGCTTTTGTACAGAGGAAAACTCTGCTCTTTGCCCACACAGTGATTACTGAAACTCATTTTGTCTATCCAGCTTAGGTAAGTGTATAGAAAAGAACTAGAAGCTCTATAACCACCCTCCATCAATTCAAAATACGTGAACATCAGTAGAATCATCTTGTCATATGGACACTATTTTATTGGATTAAGGGTCACATGTAACTGGAGTCATATATATGCAATGTATTTTCTATTGGTTTTACAGCCTCTTTTTTTAAAAATCCCAACCTTCTTAGCATTTGTGTTAAATCTGATCACTTTGTTGCCCAAAGCATTATTTTCTATCTTTGAAATAGATTCAAGTTTTGCTTTAAAGGAAACGTGGAATGTGGGAAGCTTACTGAACCTCATACAACCCCTGAAAATAGGTCTAAAATTTTTCTTAATATTTCTTGAAATGTCTCGCCAGGATATCAGGAGATGTGGGAAGAGAATACAGCAGTCTCTCAGTTTTTATTTTTTTCCTCATGGCTTAAAATTGTAATTTTGATTCTTTATTGTTAAGATATGCAGTTTATGTTAAAATCTTTAATATATGAAAATTTTAATAAATCAATAAACATCAGCTGAACCCTCTAGGAAGAACATGGGCAAAGACATCAATAGGCAATTCACAAAAGAAGAAATGCAAGTTAGCAGTGACATTTTAAAATGTTCAACCCTAGTGGTAATTTAAAAATGTAAGCTAAAACAGTGAAATATAACCTTACCAATCAAAATGGCTTTTTCCCTTTACTTCTTTTTTTAATAGATGATGATATCAGAAGTTTTCAAGGGTTCAGGGAAATGAGTGCTCTTGCATACTGCTGCTAGGACTATAAATTGTTGCAAAATGTTTGGACAAAGTGGTAATATATATCTAAGGTGTTGGAAATGTTTTTAAACATTTTGGTCCAGCAATTCCATGTTTAAAAATTTATCCTAAGAAAAGGAACTGAATGGATTTGAAAACAACCATGTTCAACATGATGTTGCTATATTATTAAGATACTGAAAAGTATTTAAATATCCAGCAAATAGGGATTGATTAAATCAATAACTATATCTATACAATAATGTTGCCACTAAAATAATGTTGTAGAAAAATATTAAATAATAAATATATTCATGAGGGAAGTTATATAACTGTATCTATTATATGAGCTCATTTTTAGATGCCGTTTAGTGTAATAAGTGAGGGCATAGACTCTTTTAGAGAAGTTAGACCTGAAGAGTGATGGCTTTCCCGCAAACTTGCTTTGCTGGTTTGGGGCAAACTGCTGGACTTCTGAGCATCAGTTCTCTCTTATGTAAATTAAAAATAATGATACCTAATTTGAAAGATATCATGACTATGAGTAAAGGGACCTGTGTGAGTTAAAGAGAAATCATGTCCATTTCTAGAAATTATGTGCCCATTTATTTTTTAGTATTACTAGAGACTCACAGATTCTTTTGTTGTTTAATGTTGAATCCATTACTATCATCGCTCTTTTTGAAGCTCAAATTAGGCCAGGGGGAGCCTCTTCAAATCGGTTTCTGTGTCATTTTGACATGTCTTGCTTTTGAGCACGAAATGTTTTAGGCTTACTTTGCACTCACCTTCTCTGCCACACACCTAGAAACAGCCATTTCTGCAAACAGCCTTTAATAGAAAATGTATTTAGAAACCTAAGTTTGGGCATAAGATATGCTCATTACTACTAATGTGTCATTGTTTTTAAGTCCTTTAGGGGACAAAGCAGGGATATGTACTCATAGAACAAAACTTTCAGATTTTATTACCTGCTTTGCTAACATGTATGTATACATAACACATATATATATGTATATACACTCATATATGTATATACACATATACATATATCTGCATATTTTTAAAAGAATGAGTTCATATTTACATCTCTAATACTAATCCAATATCGCAGAGTTCTTCCTTTCCCCCATTCCATATTTTTATTTCCTTTTTCACACGGTGAACCCTGTTCTCAATAACAACGTTTACTCATCTGCTTATTGTACAAGACACACAAAATAGTATTAGAATTCCTACACCAAGACCACTACCAGAACAAAACCTACTAAGTGAAATTAAAAGTTTGTTTTTGTCTTTAGAATATGTTCTTCTGAGAGTGTACAGTTATGTATTCAAAAGGTTGAAACTTCCTAATACATAAAGAACTCTTAAAATTTGAGACAAAGAGAACCAAAAGGAAAAAAATACCCAAACTCAACAGAAAAATGGACAAAAGACATGAACAGTATACAGTTCACAAAAATATCTTTAAACATACGAAAAGATGTTCAGCTTCATTCATGATACAAAATAAAACTCCACTTAAATACCCTTTCTAACCTATCCCACTGACAAAGATTCACAAGCTTGCGACACACCAGGGTGGTAGGTCCACAGGGACACGGGCAATTTCACCCATTGCTGGTGGGTCTACTGAATACTACACAACCCCTGTGAAGGAGATCCAGGCAGAGGAGCCACTTACCTTTTTTTTTTTTTTTTAACATTTTATTTTATTTTTAAGTAGGTTCCATGCTCAACATGGGGCTAGAACTCATGACCCTGAGATCAAGAGAAGCATGCTGTACTGACTGAGCCAGGCAGGCACCCCTAATTTTATTTTTTAAAGCCACTCTCCATTTTTAAAAAACTTTCCTTTGCTTCAATGATCAATTCCTCTCATTTTGTATTCTTTTTTTAAAGATTTTATTTATTTATTTGACAGACAGAGAACACAAGTAGGCAGAGAGGCAGGCAGAGAGAAAGAGGGGAAAGCAGGCTCCCTGCCGAGCAGGGACCCCAATGCAGGGCTCGATCCCAGGACCCTGGGATCATGACCTGAGCCGAAGGCAGCGGCTTTAACCCACTGAGCCACCCAGGTGCCCCTCCTTTTGTATTCTGTATGTTTTCCCCCACTTCTTCTAAAAATTTTTTTCAGTATAGTGGACTCAGTGTTACATTTGTTTTAGGTGTTCAACATAGTGACCTGTTATCTCTCTACGTCCTTATGCCATGCTTACTGCAAGTCTAGCTTCCACGTGTCACCATACAACGCTATTACAATATCACGGACTATATTCTCTATTTTGATTTAAGGTGGCTTGTGGTCTGCCTATTGATTTTTAACAACACTTTATTTTTCTATTATTTTGCTGTTTTCTACCCTATTAATTTGTGCTTTATCTTTATTATTTCTTTTCCTGTGTTTTTTTTTAGTTTACTTTATTGCTTTTTAAGCTTTATTTTCATTTTCATGAATACAAATTTTCCTCATAAATGGTTTAATTCTATCTCATACAGTTTGACATGTGGTGTGTTTATCATTATTCTTAGAAATATTGTAATTTTCAGTTTTATTTCCCCTTTTACACAAGAGTTTTTTTTTTAAATTAAAAAAACTTCCAGGTGAATCACCTTGTTTTTAAAATTTTTATTAATTTCTAGTTTCATTTCACTGTGATCTGGGAAGTCTGTATTATTTCTACTTTATGAAACTCATTGAAGTTCCTAGTGGGACCTAATATAAGATCAAATTCTGTGAATGTTCTGTGTGCATTTGCGAAGAAGGTATATTCTCGATCAGGATGTTAAGTTCAATACATAGCCACAAGATTTTGCTTTTTTAGGGCTTCTATATACTTAGTAAGTTTCTGTCCATGTGACCTGAGAGGATAAAATTTCCTATTACCAGTTCTTTTTGTTTATTTCTCCTTGTATCTCTTGTAGTTTCTGCTTTATAAAATCAGTTGTTGGGTTATTTATGCAGAGATAGTCATGGCATTGCATACAGTATGTTCTTTGTTGTGTTTTATGGTTCTTGGCTTGAGTTCTACTTCACCTGAAATGAAGATTGTAAGATTTGTTCTTTTACTGCTTCCATTTACCTGGTAAATTCTTTAATTTTTAGCCATTTCTGACTCCTTTTATCTCAGGTGTGCCTATTATAAACAGCAGAGACTTCAGTTTTGCTTTGTGACCTATTTTGAAAATCATTTCCTTGTAATAGGTTAGTTTAACCCATTTACATTTATTGATATGACACAACTGTATCGTATCATTTATGTTTCACAGTATTATGTTATTTTATTGTATTCTTCATGTCTTTGTTTTCCTTGGTTTCTAAATTTTTCTTTTGGTATTTAAGAAGGTTTCTATTTTTGTTCTATTGAGTACCTTTATGCTATTATCTTTTATAATGCCCTTATTCCCCTGTGCTTGCTTGATCGTCTACCATTTGGTTTGACAACTTAAAATTATATTTTGACCCTCTATGTGGCAATCAACGAGTTCATTTGACTTTTGCCTTTTCTTTTCTCTTGGTTTTAGCTGAATTACTATTACTTCATCAAAATATATAAGATTTACATACTATTTTCCATACCATTTTTCCATCTATTTCCCCACCTTTGTTATAATCTTAAATTCACAATTAAATAGATCTAATTTTCACCAACAGGCCTTTTGCCAAAGATTTCCGCATTGTCTTGGTTGGATGAAGCTTGTTCTCTAAATCATAAATCAACAAACTTTAACCCTTAGTCTAACCTGGCAAACTGCTTCGATATGGCCCGTGAGCTAAGAATGGTCTTTACATTTTTAATAGTTGAAAAAATTTGAAAGGATACCAGTATTTCCGGATATGTGAAAATTTTCACTGAATTCAAATTTCAGTTGCCCATACAATTTTATTGGAACACTGTCACAGTTGTTCGTTTACATCGTGTCTCTGGCCGCTTTTGGTGCTAGCTGAATACTTGTGACAGACAGCCTGCAAAGCTTGAAGTATTTACTGTCTGATCCTTCACAGAAAAAGTTTGTACTCCAGATCTATATGGCTTGTGAGTACAGTATTCCCGAAATTCTGGCATGTTTAAAACTGTTTTTCTATACCGTTAATAATTGAAAGAGAACTTGTTTGAATAAAATCCTTGGCCCACACTCCCTTTCTTGAGTTATTTGAAAATGTTGCTTTGTTCTTACTTGGCTTTGTCTGCTGTGAAGACGTCTGATGCCAAACCTGACTTTTCTTTCTCTCATTTATAAATGACTTATCCTGCTCCAAGGCCCACAAGATTATTATTTTTTTCTTCATCATTAAAGGCTACTATTTTTCCTAAGATATGACTTGGCATTGGCTGTTTTGAATCAGATTTCCAGGGTACTTCCGGTTTTTCTATTAAATACTTGCACTCAGGTCTTTTATTGCTCAAAAGTATTCTTTGATTATAGTTTTAAATATTAGTTCTCTTTTATTCTTTGGTTTTTCTTCATTGGTAATGACAATTATATGTAGTCCAATTGCTTTGCCTATCTCCTATATCAGTCACTTTCTCTGATCTCTTTTACCTCATTATTTCTATGTCACTGTCTTCACTATTCTAGTACCTTCCATCACTGCATCTCATTATATTTTCGGATCTTTTCTCTCTTGGTCACCATTCCGTATAGTCTTCTTTTTCAAGATGACTTTCTGAAATTTATTTCCTGAGTTCAGTCAATTCTGATTTTGCATCTTCCTTTTGCACATTTCTGTTCTGAGTTTTAAAATTTATCATTTGAGTGTTTTTTCATATCTTCAAATATTTAAGGATACAGAAAATTGATGTATTTTGTTGCTGTTTTCTTCTTCTTTGGGGTGATTATTTGGAGAGGTTCTTCATCAGCTGACAGGATTCTTATTTTTTCTTCTTACAGAAAAATTTGCCTTTTTATGTTCATTCTGAAATAGTTTCCTAGGTCAGCAACAATAGTCATATGCCTATAGGAGTCAGGAGTTTGGGTGACTAACCAGGTTACTATGTTCCTTAGTTTTTATTAAAGTGCAATTTCATTTTTTTTGTTTTGATAAATTTTATTTTATAATAAGATACAGTTTCTCTTATAATTTTTGACCTTTGGTAAAGAGCAATTTAAAAAATATCAACAGTGCCCTTTGTATAGGGGGTTTGGTATACCCCTTAATTTTGTGATTCACTTTTATATCTGAAGAATTCTGAAATTCTACCTCTTGCTTCCTTCTTTTCCCTTCACCATCAAGCCTTTAAGGGACATTCTTTCCAAGTCAGTTCCCCTATGCCTTCAGAAGTTGTGGTTGCCAAGTTAGCAACTCTAGTTCTTTATGCTTTAAAGCACATTCCACATTTCAGTTTTTTCAGTAGCCAGTGTTCCCAAATCCAGGTCTGAGATCTGTTCTCAGTAGCTGTCTACTAAAGGTGGGGCATCTTGTTAATGGAAGTTTTACTTTATTAATTCTGCCACCACTAGGCATCAGCTCTCTTATTTTCTCTCTATTTAGTTTTTGACTCTGGGCTCTGGTTGGGGCTATAGAGCTAGGTTTGCTTCTTTTGGGTGTTTATTTCTCTTCTTATGTGTAATTTGAAGTATGTAGAACTCTCAATCTCCTACACATGCTATTGAACTGGCTCATGTATGGTTTTATTTGCTCTATTTGTTGATTTGCATTTCTTTATGGAGGACGAGGTGGACAGATTTAGATTTAAGGGATCAATATTATTCTACAGGAACTCAGAACTTATTATTAGTATCTATTCTTATAATTATGGAATATATATGTAGACACACTTGAACATTGTGTACCCAGTACTGATAAGACATTCATTTGAAATGAATCTCTAATAGTGAGGATATGTTATAATTTTACCTGTTCAGTGTTCTTTATGTTCAATTCTACATACCTATGAGATAGTTGGCCATACTCAGGGCTATCATGCATAGCTGTGAACAGGGCAGATTTACTAATAGGGTGATTGAGTTGTGTTTTCAGGTGTGTTTTTTGGTCCTATATAATTCTTCCTCCTAAACCTCTAATAATAAATTCATAATGATTATCTCATTTCTTTAAGTCAAAGTAGTGATGGCAAATATATTTCAACTTCTGAGTAAACTCTGCAGAATCTAGATTAGGCAATAAGGAACGTTTGTTCCATTTGATTACTTATATCTTCTATGGGTCTGGGAAAGGGAAGTGATGATATTAATGTCAGAGATTTGCCATTCCTGGCTTCCAACTCTGTCTTCTCTGTTAAAATGCAAATAAATCTTAGGGAGATATAATGCATTTTCTTTGTCACAGCCATTTTTACTTCAGTGTGAATTATCATATGGGTTGTAAGCTTAAATACCTTCTTGGAAGGAAGGTAGGTAATATGAGAGAGTGACGACAGAAGGATGCGTATTCTGATGTACTGGAGAGTTCATGATCCTCTTGAAGAAGTCCCTATTTAGCTCTATTCAATGGTTGTCATATTATTTTTGCCACACAAAAGACTAGAATAGTGCCTGGCTCATAGCTACTCAATAAGTGCATAGGCAAATGGGTGAATGCAGGCTTCAGTATGCCAGAAATTTCTATTTTTCAAGAGAGACTAGAAATTTTATATAAAGCAGAGATTTTATGCAAAATCTTCAGACAAGTTTTTAAATTAGTTGACAACATTAACAAATTCTGTGTGTCCAAGAAAAACCTGTCTAGTTCATCAGATTCATTTCTGAGTTCAGATTTTATTAGGGAGTAGAGGCAAAACTAGCTTCCTGATTTGGGGGATGGAACAAAATAGGAGATTGAAAATGTAGGCTTTGGTAATGAAATAGAACAGAGCTAAAATATGGAAAAAGTGACTGAGTTCATGACCTTGGCCTCATTTGCAGGAATGCTTCTGAGATAGTCAGAAATCTAAACATTTTTGTTCTTTTCTACCTACTTAAGTCACAAAAGAGATATGCACAATAATTTCCTATAAAAATAGGACTATATTCACCAGTTGGCTATGTATACTAATAATTAAGTCTGTTTTATTTGGTTCAAAAGACATACTTATTACTGGACTCTATAAACCCTTTTAATCATTTTGGGGGAAGTATATGTATGTATTTACTCTTGATTGACCACTGAATCTCTTATTTTGAAAATTTAGCTTCCTTGCCCCTCCTGCTAATGGGTTCTTATCTCTGCATTTTATACTTCCCTACTTTAAAAGGCTAGATTAGTGCTTATCATCAAAGAGAGTAATGCCAGCTAATCCAAGGGCAGGATTTGGTCAGCAAAATTAAACTAAAAATATACAGCAGTCAGGAACAGAAACCAAAGATACTAAATGGCTTGTATGAGTTTTATTCAATCTTGAGAAGGCTGTGTTTTAGGCATGACAAAGAAAGGTATTTGTACCAGCTGGCTTTCAAATTCTCCCACAGCCTTCTATGTTGGTAAATCTTAACCAGTGCCATCTCTGAAGTGACCTCTATGATAATCCTTGAGCATGGGCTGTTATAGCCTTGGAGTCGCACTGAGCTTGCGCAGTGCTTTACTACATTTTCCCACTGGCATAAAGATTTGCACCTCCGAAAAAACAAATAGTTCACCTAGGTTCAAAATCCATCTGACCCTTCAACTACTTATGGACTAACTGAGGTTAGATTTACCACAAGGTCAAAGATAATAAAAACATCTTGGCTCTCTGCGAGCCGGTGGCAAAACTACTTCATGATTTGATAACTTCAGAGGATTTGGATTAATTTGAATTCTGTGTCTGGAGGTAGCAAATGATCTTTCACGAAATGCCTCCATTTCAAAAATTTCCACTTTCTTTCATAGCACAGTTTACTCGTTCCTAATTTCTTTAGTGTGGATATCTCTCTCATGCACTGTACAACTGGCATTAACTTGGTGGCTTGTTACAGTAAAATCTAAAACCTTGGGCGCCTGGGTGGCTCAGTGGGTTAAGCTGCTGCCTTCGGCTCAGGTCATGATCTCAGGGTCCTGGGATCGAGTCCCACATCGGGCTCTCTGCTCAGCAAGAAGCCTGCTTCCCTCTCTCTCTCTCTCTCTGCCTGCCTCTCCGTCTACTTGTGATCTCTCTCTGTCAAATAAATAAATAAATAAATAAAAATCTTTAAAAAAAAAAAAAAAAAAAAAATAAAACCTTGTATCTACCATCTCTGTGTAATATCATTTTCATCTAACTCCATAATTTAATAGTTAATTCTGCAAAGTACCTGGGGATAGGCTATACACAAAGGACGTTATCCAATATCATTGTGTGCCATATTTGATATTTATGTCTAATTACAATAAAATTCAAGATCAAAGGGAATCTAGATGTTTCCTTCAGTGAACAAAGGCCAAAACTGAACTAAAGTTGAAACAAGGTTGTCGACAATGTAAACAATGGGGCTGACTGATTTTTGGTGAAACCTTTGAATATCAAAAAGCAAAATCTGCCTCTTCTGTTCTAAGTGGTAGAACAGCACAGATTGCTTGCTGTCAAAATCACATTTGCATTCAGTTCCAGCCACAGCTACAACTAGTTTAGGTAAGAGTTCAGCAAGCTCTTCTGACGTTCCATACACATTATGACAGCCTTCGGTTTCCTAATCATTTAATTAGGAAACAAAACTCGTTTAATATAAAAGAAATGGAATCAAGAGGGTTTTTTTTTGTTTTGTTTTTTTATCCCATGTCTTTTCTTATTTAAGGATTTCCTATCATTTGTGAGGCCCTTCCTTAGAAACTCACATAGTAAGCAGTTACTCTAGAAGTTAACTATAATGTGTTATAGATGGCCTACATTTCACTAGATTGACAATGCTATGATGTGGTTTTGATCAGCAGAAAATTACAGTGGGTCATCTTGGACCCTCTTAATTTGTTCATTATTATCCCATAAAGATCAATAGAAACCCCAAGGAAGGAGATCTTGAGGACCCATACTGTGATCTGGAATTCCACATGTGTCTTGCCTATCCTGGGGGATCCAATATAATGCAATGCTCTTATTTAAACATTATCCATACCTTGGTGGGCTTATGAGTCTGCCCAGGGACCTTGTGAGATTATACCTAGCCAAGAATCTAGGCTTCCCTGAGCAAATTTCACCTGGAAGGAGTTCCTCATATATGTTTCTTGACTTGGTCTAAAATATATAAGGGAACCATATTTCATGGTCTAAAATATCTAAGGGATTCACATTTTTTGCACATTCTTACTCATAGCCATAACTACCCTACAATATCATCAAGGGGTCTAGACATTTGGACTGGCCTTTTGTTTAGCTTCTATCTTCCTGCCCTTCTAAGTTTGGTCCTTTGGCTGATCACTTCAAAAGCTATCACCAGCAACTATAATTTCCCTATCCCTTTGTCCTCTTGCTGCACTCCACCTGACAGCCTCTACTTTGGTGTAAACAATAACTGGCCCTTATTTCACTTAATAGTTCTTGAAACTTTAGGTGTTTTGTCTCCCTCCCTCAGCCCTTTACAAATATTTTAGCCTCAGAACCTCTTCATGCTCTTAAAAATTACTCAGCACACCAAAGAGACTTTGTTGATGTAAGCTATACAGAGTCAATACTAACTGTATTAAAAACTGACTGATAACTTCTTACCAGTATTTATTAATTTATTGAATAATAACAATAAACCATTAAAATTTAACATAATGTTATCTTGTGATAAGTCTATTTTATAAAATCATAAAAATGACTGAGATTAAATAATGTCCTCATGCCATTATGAACACAGTTTACTCTGTGGACCCTCAAACCAGTCTTGGGGTCCCTAGAGGTCCCCAGACCACACACTGAGGACTTCTGTTCTATTACCACCATTTAAGTTTCTCTGCAACCTCTTTAGTTGCTCTTTCCTAGTCTGCTTACCAGATCCTTCGTGCTTAGTCTTCTTGAATATTAGTGTTCCCCTGAGTTCTAGCCTTCACGCTTTTTTCCTTGTTCTACTCCCTTGATTTTTGTGTTCTCACTGATAGACACCTCTAAATGTTCAGTACCAGATATCTAATAATGTGTGAAGTGTCTTGACCTGAATATCCATTTTCACCCTTAAACCTCTTTCTTCTAACATGATGGCAGGTCTAACAGCATCACTACCTACCCAGTCTATAAGCCAAACAACCCTTCTCTCTTCTGCCTCACCTAAGCAGTCACTAAGTCAAGTGTGTTTTATCCTCTAAGTATTTCTTGACTCCATCTTCTCCTTCTCCATTCCCAGAAGTTTACGCTTTCACTCTCACTCACCTGGATTACTACGATACTCTCCTAATTTGTCTTCAACCTTTCAATCCTTCGACTTCCCAACCCCCATCATCCTACCTGCCAATTCCAACTTTCTGTTGCCATCAGGTGATTTTTCTAAAAGTGAATCCAAGCAAATAATTTTCTTGCTTTTATGAAAAACCGTAAAAACACCCTATTCCCTCTCAGAATAAATTACAAGCTCCTTAACATGGCTTAAAGCGCCTTTCATGATCTGCTCCTGATTACTACCTTCATTTCCTGCCACTCTCCCATGTCCTCCATTGGTGCCTCCTCGGCTTTTCCCATATACTTGTATTTAATAGAACATATTGTGCCTTTTCACCTCTCTGTAATGGGAATATTGCTAAGCCCCAAATGAATGCATCTTCACCCCATAAGATGCCACCTCTTAGTTTTGACTGTGATGAATCAGATATTCTGTTGCTGAGACTGGCCTTCCACACTCTGGCTGTTCTATATGAGAATTCAGCCACATTTCTGAAGTTTAAAATGGGTTAACCTGCCATCTGTTTCGAAGCCATTGCTCTAATTTAGTATATTTTTATTCACTTCAGAGTAAGTATAGCTTAACGACTTATGCAATGTGGGTCTAAAAATATTCCCCTAACATATAATATATATGTATTATATATAAAATTTGGATGAAGAGAAAATTAAACAAGAATGAAATTTCCTTTATGCAATGGAGTTCACATTATTTACTTTGAAATCAGAGGCTTCTTGAGACTTTTTTTCAGAATTTGCAAAATTGATTCTTGCTATTCTAAAATTTCTTAAGCATATAAAGCTGCAAAATTACTAACATTCTGTCCAGTCCTCTTTTATTATGCCTTCTGGTGGATCTTTATCTATTTCACAATGCCTTATTTTAATTTCTCTCCCTAGGCTAAGAAAGTGCTGTATAGGAAGTACTTAATAGGGTGAGTGCCTCTTCTTGAGACAACAAAATAATCTCTTTTTAAAAAGATTTTATTTATTTGATAGAGAGAGAGCACAAGCATGGGGAGTGGCAGGCAGAGAGGGAGGGAGAAACAGGCTCCCAACTGAGCAAGGAGCCTGAGGCAGGGCTCAATCCCAGGACCCTGGGATCATGACCTGAGCTGAAGGCAGATGCCTAACCAAGTGAGCCACACAGGTGCCCCTAAGATTTTATTTTTAAGTAATCTCTAGACCCAATGTGGGGCTTGAACCTACAATCCCAAGATCAATAGTTTCATGTTCCACTTACTGAGCCAGCCAGGTGCTCCCTCCTTTTTCTTTTTAACAAAATAATCTCTTGACATAAGACACATGTTTAGTACTCACTACTCATTCACCCAAGAAATTCTCTCTCTTACTCTATGTTTTAAATGCACAGCATGCTAGAGTTCCAAGAAAAAAATAAGTACAATATTTGCCTTTTATTGAAATGCCTTCATTTTGAGCAATGGGTGCTAACCACAGTTCTGCAAATTAGTTATATGTGATACAGATTCTTCCTGTTATTTTAGTATGTTTGATTTGGATTGAATTTATACTTTTATTTATGACAGGTAAAAGTGCCTCTTAACATCGTGGGGATAAAACTTATGGAACATATTATACCAAAAGGTGATGTCAGATGAAAATATAAATCTTTTTTAAAGAGGAGTTCTGATAAATGCATGATGGCAGATTTATAATTAGACTGAAGTTATACCACCATTTCCTAGATCTCTTCTTAGAGAGATTGCTAGAAAGTTAGTAGATTCATGGGTAGGAGGCAAAGTCAATGTTAATGTAGAATCTGTCATCATTATCATGAATGGGTCCACGAGAGTGAACTGGAAGTAGTAATAAGTATTAAACAGGACACCAAAAGGACTGATAATGGTCTATAAGGATAAAGTAAAATGCTTTTTAGCATTTTATGCTGAGTCATTTCTTGAATGTTATAAGCTATAATGTATTTTAATGAAAATGTGTTTCAACCCAGATATGGCCTCCAGATAGAAATACAAAACCATTTGAAGGGTGAAAACACCAAGGAAAAGGGAAATTGCTAAAATAAAGGCAAAGTTACAGATATTTTAGGCCAGGCAGAAGGAAACAACAAACCCATTAGATGATTCTTATGAAATAGACATTCCAGCTCTGAAAAAGTTGTTTCAGATGACTTTGACAAGAAGGGAAATAAAAGTAGTTCATGTTAGGATAAATTATATGCTCATTATGCTTACCTTGGCTCAAATTAATAATCCTAATAATAATCCTGTTCCACTGATAATCATTAATCTTGATTTAGACCTGCTAAGCAATGTTCTAGGCATTTTACATGCTTCATTTCACTTAATTAAAAAGAAAATCCATGGGGAAGGTATTATCAACATTCCCATTTTATAGACGAGGCAACCGAGGCACAGAGGTATTAATAAAATTACTAGAAAGTGATGAGATGGCTTTTGCTAAGCATGTGAATACCCAACTTTTGTATCAACATGGATGGGACTGGAAGAAATTATGCTGAGTGAAATAGCAAAACAGAGAGTCAGTTATATGGTTTCACTTATTTGTGGAGCATAAGAAATAACACAGAGGACATGGGGAGATGGAGAGAAGAAGGAAGTTGGGGGAAATGGGAGGGGGAGATGAACCATGAGAGACTATGGACTCTGAAAAACAATCTGAGGATTTTGGAGGGGTGGGGGGTAGGAGGTTGTGTGAGCCTGGTTGTGGGTGTTATGGAGGGCACATATTTGCATGGAGCACTGGGTGTGGTGCACAAACAATGAATTCTGGAACACTGAAAGGAAATTTAAAAAATAGATAAAAATTAAAAAAAAAAGGGCTGATATCCAAGCTCTATAAAGAACTTCTCAAACTCAATACCCAAAAAATAGATAATCAAGTCAAATAATGGGCAGAAGACATGAGCAGATACTTCTCCAAAGAAGACATACAAATGGCTAACAGACACGTGAAAAATTATTCATCATCATGGCCATCAGGGAAATTCAAATCAAAACCACATTGAGATACCACCTTACACCAGTTAGAATGGCCAAAATTGACAAGGCAAGAAACAATAAATTTTGGAGAAGTTGTGGAGAAAGGGGAACCCTCTTACTTTGTTGATGGGAGCGCAAATTGGTGCAGCCACTTTGGAAAACAGTGTGGAGGTTCCTCAAAAAATTAAAAATAGAGCTACCCTATGACCCTGCAATTGCACTACTGGATATTTACCCCAAAGATACAGATGTAGTGAAAGAAGGGCCATATGTACCTCAATGTTCATAGCAGCAATGTCCACAATTGCCAAACTGTGGAAAGAGCCAAGATGCCCTTCAAAAGACAAATGGATAAAGAAGATGTGGTCTATATACACAATGAAATATTATTGAGTCATCAGAAAGGATGAATACCCAACTTTTGCATCAGCATGGGTGGGACTGAAGGAGATTATGCTGAGTGGAATAAGCCAAACAGAGAAAGTCAATTATCATATGGTTTCACTTACTTGTGGAACATAAGGAATAGCATGGAGGACATTAGGAGAAGAGAAAAATGAAGGGGGGGAAAATCAGAGGGGGAGATGAACCATGAGAGACTATGGACTCCCAGAAACAAACAGAGAGTTTTAGAAGGGAGGGGGACTTGGGGGGTGATCCTGGTGATGAGTGTTAAGGAGGACACGGATTGCATGGAGCACTGGGTATCATATGCAAACAGTGAACCATGGAACACTACATCAAAAACTAATGATGTACTGTATGGAGACTAACATAAAACAATGAAATAAATAAATAAATAAATAAACTTGCCCCCCCCCAAATAAAAAGCTCTCCCATTGAAAAACAAACAAACAAAAAAACCTGTGTGAAGGGGCATTGTGTATTGAGATTTGATGGGGGGGGGAACCCTCCATTTCTATTCTTTACATTAAAGAAAATCTAAGTTCTTGAATTTTCTGAAATCAAAATTTGCCATATTCTGTTTTATTTCTTCATTGTATTGTGAGGTTGTTATACTTTCTTTGAGAAGAAGACAAAATGAACACATTCTACGCCTCTCATTCTATCTTTTCCAGCATTTCTTACTCCACTGTAATGGCTCCAGAAAGCAGGGCAAATTGGATCAGTATAAAAGAGGCACAAGAAAGCACTAAAGCAATGTTACTCAATTTTGGTGCAGAGAGCAAAGTGAAGTAGGCCCTTTGCCCTCTTGAATCGTTCCATCCCTAAACTTTTGATCAAAGTACTGGGCTCAACATTCTCTGTCCCCTAAATCTGTATTAATATCCATTCTGGTCATATTTCCACATGTGGGCTATATAGTATGTCATGGCAAAGAGAATTATGGACTTAAATTATTTCATCTATAGAGTTTGGACACTCCCTACATACCCTGAGGGTGGGATGAACAGCTTCTAATTTCATGGCAAAGGAAAAGGAACATCCAAGTCATTAACTGATAGTATTGGTTTTGAGAGCCAGAAATCCCTACTCTCCTCCAACACATTCTGTACAGCAGGCCATTTGAATCCAGGCACAATGTATTCCTGTGAGTTTCTACTGCCTTTTATAGAAAGTGCTGACTGTGGATAAACTTGATCAAAACATCAAAGATTACCAGAGAAGCTGCATTTGTGCCCTTCACAACCATTGATGAAGTACCTTAACCTCGCCTTCTCTAGATGCCTTGCATGTGGTCATCTGTCTTCCTGACTACTACTTCATACAGCTTATTTGTAAATTCAAGCAAATGTGTTTCTGACTGGCACTGATACATCACTGATGCCAAAATATCAGAGAGGATGAAGCATAAGGACATATTTTTTGATTCACATGGAAAATAGTACAGATTTATGGGAAAGTGATGACAATAGCCATTCCATGATATCTTCATATAATTAGTATCTTTCCATGCCTCCCTTTACCAAATTTTATGACCTCAAAACTTATTTAAAGGAATTACTCTCTTGCTGACCCAAAAAACAGGGTGAGTAGGTGTGGGGATGGGGCTGGTTGCCCAAACAACTAGCTCTGGCTTTTCACGTACTGAATTTCCATAGTTTTCCAATGACCACTTACAGAGCCATAATGTCTACAGCATCTACTGATGTCCCATTGACATCAATGTGATTTCCCCCAGTGGATTGAGGGCAGCGCAGCTCAGAGACATTAGTATCTAAAGGTTATGTATAATGGATAATAGAAGAAAATAAAAGAGCAGAAAGGAATTTGCACAGGAAACAGAAGCAGTAAATAAGATTTTACTTGGGTTATACAGCAACTGCAAAGGGGGATTGAAAAAAAAAAAAACCTGATGACTCTTACAGACTCTGCAAGAGTGGAGAGTGAAATAGTTTCATATTTTTGAAATGTAATACTTTTTTACTTCAACCACAGAAAGCCACTTGAAAATCATCTTGTATGTTACAGTTCTTATGTGACATCTTTCACCTGTATGCCTACTGATGATTTCTTACTCTACCCTCTTGAGGTGGTTAGCAATACAGCACAGATGGGGTAAATAGAGGAAGGGATTTTAACGGGCTTATCCAAATTCACGTAATGTTCAGTTCATGAAAGAACTTGGAAAAAAGTTCTGGCATTAGCCATTAACATCTCATTTTGAACCCATTCAACCTACTGTGCTACAGCAGTTAGCCTGATATTTCTACATCTAAAAAATCACAAAGTAAATGATTTCGACAGATAACTCCCACCAATCAACAAAGCTTAGCTGCACACACCATTGCAGTGGATGACCTGGTAAATGTAATTTACTTTGTAATTTAGTAAGAAAAAATTGGTGGATTTATTTAGCAGACTAAGAAGTCAGTAAGCTGCAGAGTTTACCGGAGTGTTAGAGGGGCAGCAAGACCTAGTGCTGAAGAGTATGAGCTCTGGAGTCAGTCCACTCTGGCATAAGGCTAAGGATCCCACTTCTCAGGGATGCGATCTCTTAATCTCAATATGACCTTTATGGAAACTCTTCTCTTTGCTGTGCTTCAGTTTACTCATCTCTATACTATATATAATACTGATACCTGGGGCGCCTGGGTGGCTCAGTGGGTTAAAGCCTCTGCCTTTGGCTCGGGTCACAATCCCAGAGTCCTGGGATCAAGTCCCGCATTGGGCTCTCTGCTCGGCAGGGAGCTAATTCCTCCTCTCTCTCTCTCTGCCTGCCTCTCTGCCTACTTGTGATCTCTGTCTGTCAAATAAATAAATAAAATCTTTAAAAAAAATACTGATACCTGCCCCTAAGGATTGTTGTGAGAATTAAAAGAACTAATACAAGTAAAATGCTTAGCATTAGTCATTTCTGTCAACATATTTCCCCGATAGGATTGTTATGTGCCAGGCAGTGACCCTGGTGCTCAGGGTCTGAGTTTTAATAGTGAAGCATAGTTATAAAGCATAGTTATAAAGAGAATGATGATGACAACACCAATAATAATATTTAACATTTATAGTATACCTACTGTGTTTTGGGTACTATTCCAAGTTCTTTAGTTATATTGACTCATTTAATTCTCACAACAACTCTGTGTTATAGGTACTGTTTTAGGCCCATTTAACAGATGAGGAAATGCAGGCCTTAAAAGGTTAAATAATTTGCCCAAGCTACCATGCCCAATAAGGGGTAGAGGTCTGAAAATCCATATTCATAACGACCACACTATGTTACCTTACTGACATGTCGAAATCATATTCTATTGTTCACCATGTAAAAAAGGGCAGACTTTGAAATGACTGAAATGTTCTATTTTCACTTACGAAATCAATAAATATACAAATGAATAACCAAGTCTCAGAGTATATAATACAAGTTTCAATACCAGAGTGGTTATCATAATAAATTTAAATGGAAACAGGCTTGAACACCATCTAACTTATTAATAAAGAGCTTGCTATTATCTGGATTTGTTTATACCAGGGGTTAGGTCTTATATCTAAAACATTATCTCTCTATATAGTAACAGGAAATAGAAGATAACCTGTAAGATAAGAGTTTGTCTCATAATTGAACAAGAACATTTAAAAGGGCCTCTAACATATTTAAACTTCTCAAATTACTCCTTGTTTTGAATGATTCCATATTAAAACTGGGTTTGTATTATAGTACTTTCTCATCCCATACCTTTATTCCTTCAGCATTATTTATCACTACAGGCTATTACAAACCAAATAAACATACATGTTGGGTTACCTTAAAATGTCTGAGATAAAAGACAAATATTTAATATTATAGGTAATGTTATCCACATTTAATAGAAGCATTGTTCAAATGTATTCAGATAGCATGATAAAAATATAAAAGAGATAATTATGAACATCAATATAGGCTATGATCCTATACTGTTGACATTATCAGTGACTTCCCTACAAAATAAATCTATTAACTTAGAAGCCCCTGCTCTAGGACTCCAATAAATCTGGTTATGGGAACTTTCTTATTGTTCACATTTTGAATAAATCAGAATACACCAAACTTCCCTTATTATTTATGATTATAAGAAAGTCTAAACCCATTGTAATCTACTTCTCAGAATCATATTCATTATATCCTCATGAGTAATTCTGCTTCAATTAGGAAGCAGGGTTAAACCTGAAGAGAAGTCACCAGTGCCATACCTGGATAGAATTTCTTTCTACAATGATATTCTATTCATTCTAGGAATAGTGCTTCCACAAAGTGCATGTTTCTTTAGTTAATTTACATTTTAGACTGCAGAACCACTCAAGCAAAGAAATTAATGTTCAGTCAAAATAAAATGCCATCCCGAAAAATCAATACAATTTGCTATCAAGTGAGGGTGACTTTAATCAGAGTGACTCCAGAACAATATTTTTCTTAAACGTGTGGAAAGAGTGCTTCACAACTGTTTTCTCCTTTACTTCTCTATAGTATCCATACAATTCCACAGCCATTTACCTTGTGAAAATAAGAATATATATTTTTTTAAATTCCAGTGTAAAACTGAACTCTTGGGGAGAAATTATGCCCTGGATTTTCTGATAGCTTCCAAATAACTACTACTTTAATGAAATTGCTACCTGAAAATCCAGTAGCAGTATTATTGTTTAACTATAATTTAAGAAGCTATTGTAGATTGGTACTTATGACTTCTAATGAGAAAACCATAACAACCTTTTAATTGAAGGGAAAATGGTTAACTACAGTAATTGCAATCAATAAGACTGCGTTAGTAGTATAAATATTTCTTCTCAAAAAGCATTCCTTACTCTCCTCAGCAGTATTTAAAGTTAGGAAGTGCAAAAAAAAAAAAAAAAAAACCAAAACAACATTCATTAGCAATCCATTTGTTATTTATAATACTATAATACTAAGCCTTGCTTCAAATTCTAGGTCTGAGTTAAGAGCGACCCTCCCCGCGTCCCACCCCAGACCTCCACCACAAGCAAAACAAGATTTGATTAAGAAGAAAACAGGCATTGAAGAAACGGCTTACCAATCACATAGGCTAGCAGCAAGGCCAAAGTCACCGTGATTGCAGTGGCGCTCAAGGCCGTGCACTTCCAGTTGCAGCACCTGTAAGGTTTGTTAAAGGTAAAGGCAGGTCTGGAAAAGGTGCTTCGAGGAAGTGGCCTGGGAGGGGGTGAGTACACGGTATTGGACGTCAGCGGGTAGTTCTGACTGGCTGCACTGAAGATAGCTGAGGAACCAGATCCATGTTTAAACAGGAAATGCCTGGGAAAAGGAAACAAAAGTTGGGGCTATAAAAACCAAAGCCAGCACTGGTTGTTATATGCAACTGATGGATTCTTGAACACTACCTCTGAAACTAATGATGTACTATATTGACTAACTGAATTTAAATGAAAACAAACATCCAAAAAAAAAAACAAAAACAAAACCAAAGCCAGTTGTTACAAAAACACAAACCCCACTCATTTCCAACAATCACACTTTGACAAGCTCAGGAAAACTAACAGTCTCAAAATTTTCATATACCTAACATTTAATTCCAAATTGCCTTTGGTGGTCTCCTTTTGTTTTCTCATTTAGACCTTTAGGAGGCAGAAAGAGATCCTCTGTTCCCTGACTTGCTGGCTAGTGAATTTCTCAAACTCTTCAGTGTTGACATTCACATTTAATGTTATTCACTATCCTGCTCCTTTTTGTTAAATATGATACTCAAGAGTTGATTCAAAAACAAATGAGAAGTATCATCAGGCATTTTTGAAATCTGAATGGTCTAGAAACCAGTATATTTATTTAGGGCTTAGCTTTCACAGACATATTTTCAAGCAATATTTTATTATAAAAATTGTCAAACATACAGCCAAGTTGAAAGGATTTTGTGTAAACACACATATACTTACCAACTAGATGCTACAGTTAACATATGACTATACTAACTTTATCACATACTTATCCATCTCTCCATTCCTGCCTTCATACATCAGTCCATCTTAATTTTCAAGCCTTTCAAAGTAAATTGCATATATCAGCATATTATCCTTCCCTTTTAACTTGCATATTATGTGGAGTTCAACATTTTTTTTTACAGATTTTTAAATGTAAAATTTATCCACGATGAGTTGAACTCTTTTAGATTCCACATATAAGTGGTATCATGCTGTATTTGTCTTTCTCTGTCTGACTTAGCTCACTTAGCATAATGCCCTCAAGGTCTATCCATGAACTCATAAAAACAGAAAACAGAATGCTGGTAACCAGGGCCTGAGAGGTCAGAGAATAGGAAAGATGTTTAAGGGTATAAACTTGCAACTAGAAGATAAGTAAGTCCTGAAGATCTAATGTACAGTACAGTCATTATAGACAACTGTATGTATTATAATCATCAAGCTTGCTAATTGAGATTTTAATTATTCCCACCACAAAGAAGAAATGATAATTATCCAACATCATAAAGGTGTTAACTAATGCTACAATGACAATCATGTTGCAATATATAAATGTATCAAATCAACACGTTGTACACCTTAATTTACATAATGTTATATGTAAGTATGTTTCAATAAAAAATTATACATGATGAAATGCACAAATTTTAAGTATACATTTGCTGAGATTTGACAAATGCAATCATCTGTGCAACATAAACCTATATCAAGAGAGAGAGAACATTCCCATCACCACAGGAAGTTTCCTCCTGCCTAAGTAAATCCCTACCCCACTTCCCCCAGGTAACTACTACTTAGCATTTTTCCTACCATGTATTAATTTTGCCTGTTTTAGAACTTCATGCTGCTGTCACGTCTAAATTACTATATGATGATTACTGACTGCTCATGACTATTGCAATATGGATATTTCATAAACAGTACTGATTTATGGACATGGAAGGAGCTGCCAAAAACAAATATATTAAAGTATGTTTTGTGCATGTACTTTACACTTACTGAATGCTATCTGCCAGGCTTTGTGTTAAACACATAATCTCAGTGAGTCTTCACTCATATGAAATAGGCTATACTGGGGCACCTGGGTGGCTCAGTCAGTTAAGTATCTGCCTTCAGCTCAGGTCATGATCACAGGGTCCTGGTATCGAGCCCCACTTTGGTGGGGGGGGGTCTCTGCTCAGCAGGGAGCCTGCTTCTCCTCTCTCTCTGCCTCCAGCTCTGCCTACTTGTGCTCTCTTTCTATCAAATAAATAAATGAAATCTTTTAAAAAAGAAATAGGCTGTATTATTATCCTCATTGTGCATTTAAGAAAATGGAGGCCTAAGGAGGTTTAAAAAAAACTTGCCTACATCCTCCTAGTACGTGAATGACAGAGCCAGAATAGGAACCCAGGTCAATTCGGTTCCAAAATCCTTAATCTTAACCTCTCTACTGTGCTGCCTGGAGCAGTAGAATGCACTGTTAAGCAAAACACATTCTAGTGTTACATTTTAATGTACTATAAGAAACCGCTCCTCTAAATAGAGAGCCAACATCACCCTGTCACACATGACCAAATGTATAAATTATTAAGACTATTATAAGTCTGATTTCCAACTTTCACTTTAAAGAACAAAAGCATATATATGTTTAGAGGAAAAAACAACTGTCTAAGCTACCAGTTCATGAAAAATCTCCACATTAGAGAATTCTGTGTTAGTACCATAAGGGTAAAGGTTACATAAAGGGCAGGGTTGCTGAGAGTAGTACACATTCACAAGCCTTTCTGGAGGGCAATTTGTCATTAGTATCAGAAGACTTTAAATATGCTGCCTACAATAATTTATCCTTAGGAAATGATGTGTCTGACAATGTATACAAGTCATTCATTTCAGTGTAATTTGTAATAGTGCAAATTAAACACCCAAGTGCTCAATAATAAGTACTTGGTTAAGTAAATTATTTTACAAACACATAAAATACCATATAACCATTACAAATGGTACTGTAAAAGAAGATCTCTTCACTAGGAAGTGTTTAAAGAGATCACCAAGGGAAGAAAGGTAGGTTTCAAAACAGTATGGGCAATAAGATACAATTTAAAAAAAAAAGATTTCATTTATTTATTTGAGAGAGAGAGAGCAAGAGAGGGAAAGGGAGAAGCAGACTCCCCGCTGAGCAGAGAGCCTGATGTGGGACTCAGTCCCAGGACCCTGAGATCATGACCTGAGCTGAAGGCAGATGCTTAAACCAACTGAGCCACCCAGGTGCCCCAGGATACAATTTTTAAAATGAAAAAAATATATACGCTCATGTAAAAATAGTAACTTGTGTTATCTTTTGGTATTTTTTTTTTGAAGTTCTCTGCCTTAAGCTTGTACTGCCTTTGTAACAAGTTATCAGAAAGAAGGTATGTGGGGTAAGTGGAAAAAATGCACTGTTTAATACCAACCATATGCATAGCTGGTTCTGTTTATGTGAACATGATTTACTGAGCACCTAGAAAATCCAGGCACTAGGCACTTTATGTGCAATATTTTGATCCTCATACATTTATGAGGCTGATACTATTAGTCTCATCTTATAGATGAAGAAACAGAGACCAAAAGAGGTTTTCAGCAGGAATAAAGTGGTGATAATAGTAGTTATTATAATGATGATAAGAGGTAACATTCATTAAGTGCTCACTTGTGCCAAGCATGGTTCTAAGTAATTAATAAACTAGTATATCATTTAATCTTCACAACAACCCCATTAAAATAAATATCTCCATTTACAGATGAGAAAAGCAATGCACAGAGAGGTTAAGTTGTCCGTGGTCCCACAGCTAGTAACTGGGGAAGTTGTCTCAAACACAAGCAGGCAGGCTCCAGAGCTGCCAATTGCTCTTAACCTTGACATCACTGTGCACTCTGCTGGGTGAGGCAGGTCATGGACACATTAAGGTATGAATGCAGACCTGTTAAGGCACAGAAGAAGCACGCGGGTAATACTGAATTGAGCCACGTTTACCCTGTTCCCCTTGGGAACAGTGACAAACATGAGAATGATAGCTAAAGAATTACAGAGTTGAAAGAAGGGATCTCCGTGATCATCTACTAGCCCAACACACTGATTTTGCAGAAATGAAATGGAACCAAGGCCCAGAAAATGAAATGGACTACCTAAAAGTAACACAGGTACTTAATGGCATAAATGAACTTGGAATCAGGGACTTCCAAAAGAATGTTATTTCCTCTGACCTGCCAACCAGTCTTCACTGGACTACCACCAGGTTCTAAGCCCCCGGGTTAACTGATCCAGGCTAAACAAATAACAATCCATTGAAACAGTACTACATAATACATGTCTATTCTTCCATATGTCACTTATCTTAAAACTAAGATAAGTTTTAAAGACCACCTTAACTATTTTGGATGAACGTGGAAGCATTTCAATGAAGCTACCTTTTAGTTGTTAAGAAGGAAAAGGAGTTATTACTGCTTCTAAAGGTACCTAAAGTATCCCCAGAATGGAGAAACAGTATATAGTTAGAAATAAGGAATAAATATATTGAAAAAGTGACTCACACCTTTATACTCCTTCCATTTAATTGTGTTATCTATCATCTATCTATCATCTATATCTATCTATCATCTATCTAGCTAAAGATTTTATTTATTTATTTGACAGAGAGAAAGCACATAAGCAGGGGGAGTGGCAGGCAGAGAGAGAAGCAGACTCCCCACTGAGCAAGGAGCCTGATGTAGTACTAGATCCCAGTACCCTGGGATCATGACCGAGCCGAAGGCAAACGCATAACCAACTGAGCAACCCAGGTGCCCCTGTACTTCCTCTTTAGTCCCTGAAACGATCTCTTCCATTTATAAGGAGGGGAATTTCTTCTTTACTGTTTGGTTAGGGCTCCCAGCTTATGTTTTCCCCCTCTGGCTATCTAATTTACTAGTGAGCAAGACATGTAACACTTTATGGACAGCAGAATGGAGCAGCCTCCCCATCTCCTCACCACTAACGAATTGGTGGTTACTGTGGAGGTGACAAGATGTCACTTAGGTATAACCAGTCCTGCACAGCAACACCCTGATATGTTCCTGTAGGATAAAAGGGAAACCCAGCAGTATGGGGTGCTTTTCACCCAGTGATTGGAGATAAAATCTTCGATCTTTTACATATTTATGAAGGAGAACAATCGGATTTTCGAGACAATGTAAGTGGCCCCATATGTTGGATATTGATTTGGTTTAGTATATCATTAAGGGGGAGAAAAAAGACAAAGAAAGACAGAGAATTGTTGGCTATTATGATGGCAATTACAAGCAATAATCAATATCCCCGAGCACTGTAATTTCATCGTGATATACACCAAAGGATTTCCAAATGCAGTTTCATAAGTAAAATATTACAGCATAATGAATAAATTCAGCAGTCGCAGCAGAGCAACATTTAAACTAATTCATATTTGAGTGGAATCCAAATCACAGCTCTCAGTGAGGGTAGATAATAAAATGAGTTCATATAGTAAGGTTCCTGTTTTCTTATTAACAAGCTGAGATTAAGATTCTTTGCTCAAGTGATCTATACTTTGATATGCATCATGAAAAATAGCACTGCAAATGCTACGTATTGTCAAAGGCTTTGCAGTCCATTGTTGGAAAGTGAAACTACTGCCTAAATGTGTTTTCATAGTCCCTGAAAAAAGTAGGAGCATAAAGACAAATGCGCAGTGCTAGACTTCAGCTATGTGCTCATAAAATCAGATCATCTGTCTAAGCACATTGCTTTTCCCTGGGGACCGGAGGATATACTAAAATGTTGCTATCAATTTCATACAATTGGGTTTTTTGCACAGAGCAAATGATAAAAATGCAGTTCAAGAGTTTATGTGTAAGTAGTACTCTCCTTTGCATCTGTTTTAATATTCAAGCTCAAATTTAAAAAGGAAAAGCAAGATATTGCCAAAAGGAAATGGGCATATAAGGAAATTGAGGAAAAAAAAAATCTTCAAGATTGATGAGACCCAGTGGTGGTAAGTGGGAATATAATAAATGCTCCTGTAAGGATTTTAAAATCATCTATAAAAAAGGGGAAAATGTACTCTCTCTTTTCAAACCCCTCATGCTACATAATTCTGAGGGTATCTGTTAGCACTAAATAATGTGATTTAATGTGGCACTTAAAATTCTATAGGAAATAGACAGAAATCTACAGCTTTCTAACAACAGATGCATAAGTAACCAATGAAGTTTTTCTCTTTTACATCTTGTAAACATGCTTATGAGATGAATATCTAAACCTGTATTCCCTTAGCTATAAACATTTGACTCATTTTTATACCCAGAAGAAGGAATTCAACTTATTTCCAGTTCACAGCTGAGGGTGATTTAAAAAAAAAATAAAATAAAACAGAAGACTGAAATGAAAAAGCCTTGAGTCAAGTTATTATGGCCAAATCACATTCAGATAGAATTGTGACATTTAGACATTTATTCATTTAAAAAATTATTAAATGCATTTTTATTATGATAAAAAACTACAAAATATAAAATTTACCATCCTATTTAAAATTTTTTTTTTTAATTTTAAGTGGGTTCCATGCCCACTGTGGGGTTTGAAAACACGACCTTGAGATCAAGAGTTGCATATTCTACCAACTGAGCCAACCGGGTGCACCCATCCTAACTATTTTTTAAGGGTACAGTTCAGTTCAGTAGCATTTATTAACGTTGTTGTGAAACAGATCTCCAGAAATTTTTATCTTGCAAATATGAAACTGTATACCCATTAAGCAGTCTCATTTTCCCCCTTCCCTCAGCCCCTGGGAACCAACCACTTTGTTTTCTTTCTATGAACTGGACTAGTTTTAGATACTTCAAATATGTGGAATGATACAGTATTTGTCTTTTTGTAGTTTATTTCGCTTAGCATAACGTCCTGAAGTTACCTCATGTGTAGCACAGGACAAGATATCCTTCCTTTTCAAGGCGGAATCATATTCTATTATATGTACCTACCACATTTTCTTTGCCTGTTGATATATCTATGCACATCTGGGCTGCTTCCTCTTCTTGCTATTGTGAATAATGAACATGAGTGTGCAAATATGTTCTTAGATCCTTTTTCAATTATTTTGAGTATTTGCCCCAAAGTAGGATTGTCGGATCATACAACACCTCTATTTTTAATTTTTTGAAGGATCTCCATATTATTTTCCATAGTGGTTACACCATTTTACAATCCCTCTAATAGTGCACACAGGCACCATTTTTTCTACATCTTCACTAACACTAAATTCTATTCTATTCTTTTCTTTTTTTCCTTTCTTTTCCTTTCCCTCTCTCTCTCCCATCCTTCCTTCCTGCCGTCCTTTCTTTCTTTCTTTTTTGATGGTAGCCATCCTAATGGGTGTGAAGTGACATCTCATTGTGCTTTTGGGTTTGCAATCCTCTGATGACTGATGATGCTGAGTATCTTTTTGTAGGCTTGTTGGATATTTTTAAAGCATCATTGGAGAAATGTCTATTCATAGGTATTTATTCTTATGCCTCCAAAAACGTGAGAAAATTTTAAAACACTCCATGCTGGGTCAGCCCCATTTTCTTCTCTGACAAGAACACCTAATGTTATTTTGCAGAAAAGTGTGGTTACTAGTCAAGATTATCAACCTCAGCAACTCTAGTTTGTCTTTCGTAGGTCATTCCTCATAGTCCTTTTTAGAATATGGTCCCCCAAAGAGTATTCATCCAAACTCTTTCTGAACCTCAATGGAATTACCAGCTTGGACAACCTCCTGGGGTAACAAATTGTATTTCTCTCCTAACGGCTACATAAGGGAGGATTTCATTTTACTTGCTAGAGGGTTCTTTCTTCCAAATTTTAAGCCATCCCTGCCCATATATCCCCTCCAAACATTACATACTGTTTATAAAAAAAATCTATACTCTCTCCCTGTTGTGTATTTTTAAGATATTTTTTTCTTTTTACAGGGTTTCAGGATACCCATCTAAGCCTTAATTTTTCTAGGTTTAAGCATTAGTTCTACTGTTTATACTAGAATGGCAATGCTGTATGGTTTAGATTGATATTGTAATTTTGCAAGTGAGGTAGTTTGTAGCTAACAGGAGAGCTATCTTAAAAATCTTTTTTGTGGCTATTACTCCCACTCTTCTTTTAATCAGAATATCTACCCTGCCTGTATTGTGTATTCCTTGAGCGCAGGGACTAAGTCTTAATTTCTACGTATGTTGTCTCATACTTCAAAGGTACTCAATGAATATATATAATGATTTGTATGATGCCTTTGCTTCTTCTAAAAAGCTCTTGATTCACTGTGCAGAATGAATGAGGCTTGGGAACTCTAAAATAAGTTTCACTTGTGAGCAAATATCTCTTGGTTTATTGAATGTAAAAGGGCAACTATAAGCTTTCATTTTGTTTTCACATAATCTAAAAGGAATGAATCAAAGAAATAGTTGATTCGTATTTCATCTCTTTTTGTAAGCCATTTGGGTAATGAATCATTGTTAATAAAAAATACTAATAATTAAAAATAATTGCTGCTAATAATAATGGCAACAGCAATGACCATACGCTAAACCACATCTATGTACTAGGCAACTCTGCTAAAATATCTTGTGCTTCCTTCTTACTGAATCCTCACAATAACCCCATAAAGGAAGGTGATATTGTGCAATTTTTACAGTTTAGGAGGCTGAGAATCAGCTACTAAAGTTAAATAAATTTCCCAAGGTCACACAACTGGTAAGTGACCGAGCTGGGAATCTACTTCAGTTTTGTTGATTACTGGACATAAGCTACATGAGAGTAGAAGTGTCTGTCTTATTTGCTGCTGTATCCTCAGCATCTAGAATGGTGCATAGCAAATAGTAGGTGCTCAATAAATATTTTTAAACTCATACATGAACAATAAAACCCATTTACTTAACCACTGTGCACATATTAACTTCATATTAACTTATGACATCACTGTTATGATTCATAATGTTAATCACTAGTGTAACAAAATCTTCTTAACTCATGTGATCATTTGGTATTTTCTTCTCAAACTGAATATATATGTTTAGTATTCCACTGAAGATGTTTTTATGGAAATATTTGTTTCAAGTCCTAAAATTACAGAAATAACAAAATGATATCAGGAGGGTACACAGTGAGCTAATTGTCATGTCTTCCTTTTTAGAATATGAAAGAGATCAGAACATCTTTTATGTAATAGTGTTATCAGACTTCCCTATATAAATTAAACATTTCTGTAACAGGATATTCAGGATATTCAGATATAAGTTTGAGCTATGCTGGCATAGATATATAAAGGCTGGAGAAAGAAATTATTATATATTCTGTTTGATCGAGTTGCTTTAGTAGACCCCAAAATAAATTAAAATAAACAATCATCCTCTATTTTATAATAGTGCCTTTTCAAGACACACTCTCATTCTCATTTTCCAAGTTAGATCCGTTCTCTGTAGATATAACTTTAATTTAAAAAATTTTTATTAAAAAATCCTACACTAGTTGAGGGATAAATATCAAATTAATATTTTCTATTAATGTAAATGTTCCTTTATGAAAAGGCTCAGGCCAAAACATAAAAATTATTTACTTAGATAAGTAAGCTTACCAATTTTTCATTTTCTTTATACTTAATAATTTAGTTCCTAAGGTATGCTGTGAAAGCTGTAATCTCTCTTCAAACTCAAAAAAATTTAAAAAGCTGTTGGTGGGTGAGATTTTGAATCCTCTTATAATTGTATACATCATTTCCATGAAGGAATAGTGGAATGCTGCTCCAGAGTTTTCAGTAGTTCATTTCCCAACAGGGACCATTTTAAATGGGAATAAACATGTGATCAAGGCAGAATTTATGGGTACATGTTTAAAATTAAACCAGACCCCAAACATTCTGGGATTTTTAAAAAGAAATCTTTGTTTTGGGAAGAAATTAGATTTTACATCTCTTTACAAAAACTCAATGTCCACTCCCAATTTTATTTATCAGAGCAACCTGCTGGTTTTATAGACTTGGTTTCACTGGTTACTTGGTTTATTTATTTATTTTTCTTTTTAGAGAAGTGGGTAGTGGGCAGAGTATTCTATGCCTTGATTACTTTTTTATTCGTCTTTATTTTCTACAGATATATATTTTCCCCATTTATGTTAAGAGCCAGGCGACATGGCAAACATTTCTGTATTTGTTTTAGTTGAACTGTAATCTATTGACAAGGACACCTGATTTTAAAGAAAGAGTACTCCAAAGGAGTATAATAAGAGAACCTAAGCATTTCCCACTAAGTTCTTCAGGTTGAAAATACAGATAATCATTCTAATGCACCGTTTGAAGGGTGTTGATCAACATTAGCCTTATATTAGCTTTCAGTGGTTTGTCTTACTCATACATGTGCATTAAAGTCAAATATGCTTTATAATGCTGCAAAGGAAGAAATGATACTCAAATCAGTCTCTAAACTATCCAGTCTAACATTTCTCTGAGGGACAGACTGACAAAAGGCACGGCTGTCCTGTGAACTATCAATCTCAAAATCAAAGAAACGGCCTGAGGCAGAAGCTGTCTGTTCCTCACCAGCATCCTTGTTTGCCTTATTTCCTGGGCACATGGACTATATTTCCCAGTCACATTTCCATTAGGTATGGTCATGTGAATTCTGGCTCATGGGAAGTGTGAGCAAAAGTGATATCTGATATTCCAGTCTTCTTCCCTAGAACTCTTCCATCCAGGATTCTCAGTCTCTTTACTCATCCAATGACTAAAAGACCAGACACAAATATTGGGGGCGGGGGCTAGTATGTTCATTCCATGGAATATTATGAAGTTGTATTTAGAATTTTCAACCACATAAGCATATTATGCTGATCATTGTCTCTCAGCAGAGCCTGGACAGAGCACCCTTATCCATGACTGCCCAATCCCACTCTGCATTGCTTGTAATCAGAGTTAACTGCAACAGAACTGAATAACCCACCTTGGAGACAATCGTATTCTCTCCCTCTCCCTCTCTCAGAAATCTAGACACAGAAACTCAGTCATCTAGGGAAGCCAAGATGAAAGATATGTTGAGCCAGAGTTGGAGTTACAACATGATAGGGGAATAGATAAACAAATTCCATCTAAAGTGACGCCTGAGAAGAGAGAATATGTGCAGAAAGAAACAGTAATGAGACACCATGCGGCTCCAGAAAGCAAGAGAACAACGGAGAGAGTTCCATCTCTCTTTAGGCATGGTTGTATTCATTGTCCTTTTCTTTCCCTGGGAGATTATCTTATATCATTTTTTAAAAACCCTCCTCTTTACCTGATTTAATTTTAAAGCATTTCTGTTTCATTAACCAAATAATTTCTAAGGCAATAAATAATTTTCCATGTTGGCAGAAAAAACAGAATTCATACAGTACAAGCAAAGCTAGGTGCTGTCCCCTCACACACACACACACACACACACACACACACACACACACACACTCACACACAAACAACTTCAACTCTAAATCCTTACTCTACAGAGATCAGATCGAGAAGAAAACACAGAAATCTTAATAGTAACTATCTTTGGGTAGTGGCATTTGTAGCTACTTTAATGTGTTTTTCCTATTTTTGGAATGAAGGTGTACTACTTTATTAAGGTCCTTTACAGTCTGCCCTCCGCAGGCCTCTCAAACTCACTACTGCCATTATTTTCAATGCACTCTAAGCTCTGGCCATCTTGTCATGCGTGGTTTCCCAAATGTGCCATTTTCTTTCAGGCTTCTGTGTCCCTGTAAGCTTTTCAGCAAAGAACAATATCAGAAGAGCTACGAAATGCCCAAGAGTAGTGCAGATCTAAAGTAAATTCAAGAGAGAGAGAACAAAGAATGAACAAAGGGAGAATGAAGAGCATAGATGAAAGAGGAATAGAATAAGAAAGGAAATTTGATAGAGATAGATAGATATGGCTATATATGCAGGGTAGGGGATCATTTGTTAGTGGCTTTGGAGGTCACCTGGGGCTACCCTGTCTGGATCTGATCCAAATAGTCAGCAGTGATACACTGCTTTTTCCAGGTTTTGTATTCCCAGAAAACAGGCCAATTAAGTATATATACAAACTGATATACAGTCAAAAATATATTCCTCTTGCTTAAGACTCTCACACAGAAATGCAGAATATGACAAGTTAATTGGGGATAAAGTTATATAAGGAGTTACCTCTATATGAAAAGGAAACCAATTGGTGGGGGTGAGGAAACCTTAGAGCTAAATGGATTTAGTTTAGCGGTTGCTTTAGTCTGTTAGAACTGCTATAACAAAATACCATCAACTTCAGTTCATTATTTATAAACAACAGAAATATATTTCTTACAGTTCTGGAAGTTGGAAGTCTTAGATCGAGGTGCCAGCAGGAGGGTTCTGGTGGAGGGCCTCTTCTGGGTTACAGACTGTTCCCCAGTCTGCTGTGGGCATCTAGTGGGTGGAAGGGGCCAGAGAGCAATCGGAGGCCTCTTTCATAAGGGCACTAGTCCCCATTCATGAAGGCTCCACCCTCAGGACCTAAGGACCTAATCATCTCCCAGAGGCCCCACCTAATACCATCATCTTGGTTTTCAACAGATGCATTTTGGGGAGATCCAAACATTCAATTTATAGCAGCGGTTTCCAACACAAATTATACTATAAACTAAAGGATTATCTAAACCCACTAACAAAGTCTTCAGAAGAAAGGAATATGAAGAGGGAAGATGGGAAGGGAACAAAAGAAACTGCTAGAATCTTAAGAGGGGTTGAGTAAAGTGAGTAGGTAAGGAAACTAAAGATTTTGTCTCACCATTAGTCTAAAATGGTGTTTGTCAATTTGGGATGAATTGGTCCACAAGGGACATTTAGCATTGTCTGGAGACATGCTTGGTTGACACTAGGGGGAGGGTGCTCCTGGCATCTAGTGGGTAAGAGGCTAGGAATGCTGCTAAACATTCTATTATGCATGGGAAAGCGCCCATAACAAAGAATCATACAGCCTGAAATGCCATAGTGAGGTTGAGAAACCTTGGTCTAAAACTATTCCTCTGATTGGAGCATGCATTTTTGAAGTATTCAACATCCCTGTGGGAGGGAATCTGTCATTCTTTATAAGGCTCCCAGAAAAGAAGATTTTCTTGCCAGTCACTCATGATCTTATCTTCCTTCCAACCTCACAGCTGTTCCTCCCTTGAAGCTATCTGCACTTGGGATTGGTTTATTATCCAAGCAAATACCCTGAATCCTGGGGCCGGGGAGCACGTTCAGTTCACTCATAATTACCTGCAACTTTTACCCCTGCTGACCAAACAAGGAAATCTTTGTAAGATACGGAGAATAGAAAACATTTTCTACTTTCAGTTTTTAGAATTGCTGTTCAAATTGTACCTCTTAAGAACTGCCACAAGGCATAAATCCAAACCCTGATATACTGATTAAAACATGCAGAATATACAATAATCATAGCAATTGAAACAACATTAACCCCCCTCAGGTTAGGTCACCTAAGAAACAGTCAAATTTAGCTTTGTGCCATGCTCTAAAGCTCAGAAACTATAATCCCACGTGAACACAGGAGAATTTGTGGAAACCAGGCATTCCTTCCAGAGAAATGTTCTCTCTCTGGTTCCATGCTGTGTGGATTCAAGAGTACAAAGAAGAAACCCATTGGTTTGCTTTAATTATTCAGGGACAGCACAAGGAGATAAACAAGGTCAGGTCAATTTCAAGAATATAATGATTCCATGCACTTCTCTGACCCTTAAATATACATCTCTATTTGGCAAATATAATATTGAGTCTAAACTTATTTTCTCTCTGCATCATTGTTAGTACTCAGAAAAAAGTATCATCATGGATTCACAGGATGGAGTATAGAAATGGCTGGTTGGAACTTAAACCCAACACAGGTTGTATTTTTATCTTTGAATAAGAAACATAAAGTAAAGTTATATTTATTTCTTAATTAGACAGAAAATGACAAATTGAAAGAAAATACTGAAACATTGGGGGCTTCACAATATGACCCAAGGCAAGGTAGACTTCTTTATGAGGTGTTGCATCTTGAATCCTGTCTCTATAAAGGGTTTTGTTTTTTAAATTCATGTATTTAATAAACTTTTTTTGAGCACCTATGTGTATTGGGTAAAACATGTTCACAGACTAGTCTTGTACTGGCCTAAGATTGGTTTCCTACGTTTGTCTGCCATTAGCACTACCCCTGATAGGGATGTGCAGTGTTTTCCTCATTCTTCTTGGCTTCTGGAAATTTTGAAGGAATCATGACTGTTTAATGTCAATTTACCTGACTTATTAGGGGACCTCACTTAGAATCTGTAATCTTATAATTCATTAGCATCCAACTAACTGGAAAGCTACCCTGAGCAGGATTCTTTCAGTGGAAGAGCAAATGACAAGAACACAAGCTACAGAATAACAGAGAAAGTAAAGACCGAAAGGACATCAAATACCATTTAGCTTTATTCCCTCACCTGACTGTTGTGCAAAAAGAGGTTGGAGAGGAAGAAAGAGATATTATCAAGGTCACATAGCTATTTAGTGGCAGATTTGGACTTGGTCTCAAGATTTCCAATTCTAAATCCAGTGCTTTTTCAACTACTCAGGAAAGGCCACCCAAAATTCACAAAGGATATCTTGGAACCACGATGCATTTTGTTCACTTTACAGTATTTTCTACATCCAAAGTGCTATACAATAAAAAATCATGTTCAGAATGACAACCCCTACTTAACGTAAGATTTTCAATTATAAAATAGATTAAATTATGATCATTTGGATTAAAATGGAAAGTAGATTCATATTTAAGAATGATTTTCAACAAGAATGGCAATTTTTAAAAGCTCTATTTAACCTTAAGCTATTCACCAAATCTAATTAACCAGAACCCCCAGTTTTCTGGGCATTGGGCTCATCAAGATTTTAATATAAATAGAATAAAACGTAGATTACATCTCCAGGCAGGGAAATTTAGCTGAACTATAAATATTCACTGAAAGACAAAAAGGGATAGCTTATATTCCAGAGACAAACCGTTAGAGTGCAAAGAATATTGGATTGGCTGTAGGGAGATTTGAATTCTAGCTCCAATTCTTGCTCTAAACTGCCATAGGGACACATTAGTAAAATCTCCCATGACTTAGTTTCCTTATTTTTAAGTTGCACATAATTTCTATTATGTCTACCTTCCCAGGGTTGTTTCGAGTTAAAATGAAATAACCAGCAAAAGGACTCTGAAGAACAGAAACTTATACATACACACTAACGTAGGCACATATACCCACATTTGCACACAGATATATACACATATATATACAATATATATTGTCTACAGTCTGAGTCTTAGGAAGATGGCAAATAAGAAAAAGCATTTAGTTGCAAATGTATCTATTAAAAAGTAACCAGCCATGTTACCATAAAATACTATACTGAATGACAAAATGTGGAAGAATAAGACTGTTACAGATTTTAAAGAAAAACAATTATTTTAGTCGAAAGGTAGGGGAAATAGCAGAGTGTGAATATTTTCTTTCAGAAGAGAAAGTCAATTTATTTGGGAGAGTAATATTATGTTAGAAAAGGAAAGAGTCAGTGATATCTGTGTTTTTATGTTATACTTGATATTTTGATAGTTGAATTGAAAATAATCATAAGTTAGATTTTATAATGTCAATGAAAGCCCTGTGTGTACATATGTCACTATTAAGTATCTTCATTAGCAACAGAGGACTACCTAGTGTTTTGTGTATGACAGATGGAGACAGGAAGTCTAAATGATAATCTTGGGTTGGCCAGTGATAGCTGCTTGCCCTTTTATCAAATATGACTTATATCTGAGCCAACGTTAAATAAGGGTGAAAGGGTTTAGGGCCACCCTCTACTATAAGAATAGGAAAAACAAACTTCTTCCACTAAGGGACTTATAATCCCCAGAGGTGGTGGCATCATCAGCTGTATTCCCTTGTTGAAACCTGGCAACCTGGAAAACCTCTACCACTGTGAGAGAGCAGTCAGGATTCTTCTGCATTATGTGACCATTCCTGCAAGTTTCCCTGTTTGTTACCAGTAAGGAAACTTGATCTCCAACTTGGTCTGTTGGTTTCTTTCTATCAACTACACTGCTCTACTGGTGACTACTATCTACCTCCACATTGAATGTAGCCCCCCCTCTTTTTTCCTCCTTTCAATTTATATGAAAATTTTGTCCTAATTCAGCTTCCTCTCAATCTACTATTCCATTTCAAAAGTGTAGTCTACCTTCCACTTCCATTTTCTCACCACTTAACAATTCTTTCAACCCACTGCAGTCTAGCTTCAGTCTCATCACTCTACTGAAATTGGCTTCTTCAAAGTCAACAAGTCTGTAGTTGACAGAAAGAATGGTCTCTTCTCATCCACATTCGAGTTCACTCCTCTGAAGCATTTGAAAATGGTGATGATGATCTCCTTGAATTTGTTTCTGTTGTGTCTTCTCTTCCATGATTACTCCTCAATTATCTATGCTGGCTTATTTTCTTTCATGAACTACTCTAAGATGTAAATGGTGTGATGGTTTGGTTTATGGTCTTCTTCTTGCACTAAACTCTGTCTAGGTTTTTCAGTGTTTCCTCCATCACTCATGGAAATTCAATTCCTATGTCTACCCATGAAATTCTCCATTATTCATGTCTATCATGAGCTTTGGAATCAGACAGACACAGGAGTGAACTAGCTCCATTACATACTAACTGGTGACCTTGCAACATATTGTTCAACTTCTTTAAGCCTCAGTTTTAAAAAATGTAAGTTAAGAATAAATGTGATAATGGCTTGACGAAATGTTCAGCATAGAGCAAGCATTTGGTAGGTGGTAGGAGGAAAACTTTCTCTTTCTTTCTCTCCTGGGACCTAGATCCTTATTTTCAAATATTTATTGGATATTGAGCATTTCCAGTATGGATGTCCCCCATGGATGTTTCAATATTCCCCAAACAAACCTCATTATCTGCTCCAACCAACTACTATTTCCAATTTCAGAAATCTACTCCATCTATAATTCTCTGCTCACTCTGTCTGTCCATATACCTTACAAAAATTTTGTTGAACAATATTATCTAAGCACTGAGGAATCAAAGCAATAAAGGAAGACATAGTCCTTCACTCAAGTTGCAACAGCGAATAAAGACAAATAAATAAAATATTTGGAGAGTGCAAATATACAATGGAAGAAGGTCCTCATAGGCACATGCACAGGATGCTGGGAGCCCACAGATAAGGAAAAATTCTCTGAAAGGTGCTGTGGGAAAGCAAAGGCAGGTTAAGAAAGGCTTCTAAAAGGTATTTTTGACTCCTCTCCTCCTTCTCCCATACTACATCTATAGATCCCTGGTCCTAAAATATTATTAGCCCCAATATAATTAAATCTGAGGATAAAGGCTGGCTCCCCCACTAGAATGTAAGCTCCATAAAGGCAGGGGTTTTGTCTGTTTTGTTCTCTGTTGTAGCCTCAGCAACTAGAATACTGGCTGATCCATGGTGGGCACTGAACAAATACTGGTCAAAATTTACAAAAACTTATTTATGCTAGAATTAATTTATCATAGTATTTATATTGAACTGTTTTTCATTTTAAATATTCACATTACACACATTCTTATATACTCAGATATCACACCAAAAAAGATTAACAGAATGGAGAAGCAGATGTTACTGTTTATTTGCTTATCTCTTCGCCAAAGGGGGCAATTCTTTTTGAGTTTTCTTGTTCTTTAAATGGAATAGTCAGTACCACACTTTCACAATTCTTACAGAGACATTTCAAAGACCTCAAGACTTAACCTGATCTTATCTTCTGCTTTTAAAGCTACAAACATTTTTGTGTTGTGGAATTAATAAAGAGCTAGCTGGGTTCTCCCAAAGAGAGATGTTTAGTAGAATGTCTTTGATACACACACACACACACACACACACACACACACACACACCCCTCTGTAGAAAATGAGAATAATTGACAGGAAAATCATTCTTTGTTACTTCAAATACATTTCATACTTCTAGTAAAATGTAACCCACAAGTGTCTATTAACTTGACATGGAAATGTAAATATTAATTATGATTAACTGGATAAGTAACTTTGTAGTCAATGAAATTTTTCAGGACTAGTATCTCTCTTGATCAAAACCAGTTATTTCTATTTTAAATATACAACCCAGGATAGGTAAGTATATAGTCTTGTATATAGATAGGTAAGTAAAAAGTCTTGTACAGAGATTCCTTTATTTATTTATTTAATTTTATTTTTTAAAATTTATTTTCAGCATAACAGTATTCATTGTTTTTGTACCACACCCAGTGCTCCATGCAGTCCGTGCCCTCTCTAATACTAACCATCTGGTTCCCCCAACCTCCCACCCTCCCACCTCTTCAAACCCTTCAGATTGTTTTTCAGAGTCCATAGTCTCTCATTGTTCACCTCCCATTCCAATTTCCCCCAACTGCCTTCTCCTATGGTTTCACTTATTTGTGGAGCATAACAAATAGCATGGAGGACATGGGGAGTTAGCAGAGATTCCGTTAAAATTTAATCTTGGGGGCACCTGGGTGGCTGAGCTGGTTGGGCGTCTGCCTTCTGCGTAGATCATGATCCCCTGGGATTGAGCGGTGCATTGGGCTTCCTGATCAGTGGGGAGCCTGCTTCTCCCTCTCCCTCTGCCTCTCTCTCTCTCAAATAAATAAATAAAAATCTTAAAGAAAACCTTAATTTTGGTTTGGTACACTCACATATTTCACCAACCAACTCATTTTTTTTTTAAAGATTTTATTTATTTATTTGTCAGAGAGAAAGAGGGAGAGAGAGCAAGCACAGGCAGACAGAATGGCAGGCAGAGGCAGAGGGAGAAGCAGGCTCCCTGATGAGCAAGGAGCCCGATGTGGGACTCGATCCCAGGACGCTGGGATCATGACCTGAGCCAAAGGCATTTGCTTAACCAACTGAGCCACCCAGGCGTCCCCCAACCAACTCATTTTTTAAAAAATTCCCTGAAACATCTGTTTAGATTCACATTTGAATTGCTAAAAAAGTCTCCATATTAACACCAGATTTCATCTCACCTATGGTGAAATTTCCTTTCCTTATAAAATGAAACACATTATGTTTGCCTATGGCTTATACTTTGAAAGTGAAACTGAAAATGTTCAAATCAAAAGCATTTTTTAAAAAATAATACCACCACCAAAGTGACTAGAGACGTATCACGATAATCTCCAGAATACTGCTCTTCACTGCCTTAGCACAATAGACTATTATAGATCTATTTTTACTCTCCCTATGTAACATATTTTTAAGGCTACAGAATTCTCCTTCATGTAAATTCAACATATTCCACATCCATCATTTGGTGTAGGCTGAAAAGCTTGGTTGATTCCTGCTCATCTGTAGTAAACAGGATTTATAGGGCATAGATTAGTTCTACGAAGTCTTTTCCCGTCTTAAAAAGAATCTTTAAATCTGTGGCTGAAGATAGATTTTGCTAACCCCAGTGCTGTTAAAGGATTAAAGCATGAGATATTGTTAGATCTAAGCACTGAATATGTACATTCTGAGCTTTTTTTCTTTAGTCATTATTGAAAGAAAAAATTATGTCTCTAAATCTACTTTTCCATTGCAAATGTACTAAAGAAAAAAATCCTACTTATAAATGTTAGGTATATTTTAGCAGTACTATGTAACAAAGAAATATAACTACCACTGGAGAACTTACATTTATGGGTTAATATTTAAGGAGTATTACTCCATAGATACTTAAATCACTGCCATCACTATTAATGAATATTTCTTATTTCCCCAAGATAGACACTAGCTTGAAAAGTCTGGTCACAAACATGCGTCATATAGATTTCATTTCTTTCCATTCTTTGCCAACATCTCCTCCATCGATGGCCCTGACTCTTCTTTTGTAAAAATAACCCCGTTGACTGTCACACTGGCCTAAAGCCAGCAAGGGTAGTTAGCCTCATACCAAGCTACAGCCATCTGTCAGAATACACTAAAAGTCAATGAAAATAGCTGCTACCCCCTCTTCTGGCCAGGCATGACTCCTCCACACAATTCTGATTTGTCTTTGTGAGTTGAAGCAGTTATGTTAATATCAAATCCAAGTTCTTAATAGTATTAAATATCACAGCAAAATCTTTAAGTAAGACTCATTATGGTGAGTAGATCATAGTTAATGTCTATCATCATCTCTTAGGGCTGGTCCAAGTAAAGGTCTAGAGCCAACACTTGGCCAAAAATTCCCCATGAGTAAGAGTATCAAGTAAAGTTTGAGTTAGGAGTTTGAATTGTGGAGTAGCAAAGAGAATAAATAAGAGAAACTAAAAATGGCCATAGTTTCATTTCAAAGTAAATCCGGATGAAGAGGTCAAGAAGCTAAGAGAACTGTCCCAGTTTTCTGTGGGGGGAATGGGTTATGTTTGAGTTCCTGATATAAATGAGTACTACTCCATTTAACCTTGTGTTAAAGGCAGAGCAATCTACTCACATACAAAGTGTGTGGACAGAATTGAAAGACCAACACAGAAAAGAAAGTGGTTCAGTCAGGATTCTGAGAAGCTAGAATGGAACAAAAGCCAGTACCAATGGAATGGAGAAAGGAGGAATATGATGCAGAGGAATAACAGAAAGAGGGTGGAAACTAAAATGAGGGCAAATCACATGTGAGGTCTAAAATAATCCTTGTAACAACAGTATGAAAATGAGCATTATTAACCCAGTTTCCAGGTCAGGAAACTAAGGTTCAGAAAGGTGCAATAATTTGCCCAAATATAGACAGGCAGAACTGAAACTCAAACCCACAGTTTTTGGCTTCTACAATCAAAACTCTTAACCACTCTTCCAACTTTCATGAGGAAGGTATAAACACTGTACCACTAAAAGTATAGAACAGTTTTGGGATTGAGGCTCATCCCACAGGCAGGGGAAGTGAGACCTTCTGGAGAAGAATCAGAATAAAAGGATCTGCAAACTGAAGTATATCCAAGGATGAGTCTCTGGACAAGAAAGGAGAATATGGCAATTTAACAGTAGGAGTTTCAGAATGAAATTTTGATTTCTGGATCAAAGCTTAAAAATTATGGACTTTGGTTCCAGAATGATGATCTCTTATTAGTATTAAAAGGAATATATCAGACCAGTATATCTAGACTAGACAACCTAGTAAAGGGTTTAAATGGCAAATGGAAGGGCACCTTGGTGGCTCAGTCAGTTAACCATCTGACTCATGATTTTGCTTCAGGTCAAGATGTCAGGGTTTTGGGATTGAGTCCTGCATTAGGCTCTGCTCTCTGCCCCTCTCCCCATTTGCACTCAGGCACACATTCTCTCTCTCTCAAAAAAAATAATTAAATCTTAAAAAAAATAAATGGGGACGCCTGGGTGGCTCAGTAGGTTAAGCATCTGCCTTCGGCTCAGGTCATGATCCCGGGGACCTGGGATCAAGTCCCACGTCAGGCTTCCTGCTCGGCAGGGAGTCTGCTGCTCTCTCTGCCCCTTGCCCAACTCGTGAGTGCTCTCTCTCTCTCTCTGTCTCTTACTCTCTCTCTCTCAAATAAATAAATAAAATTTTAAAAAATATTTTAAAAAATAAATAAATGGCAAATGGAAGAAGAGGGAGGGGAAGAATAGAAAGGATAATGTCTTAATATTACTAAAATGGATAACTGGTCACTATGCATGCCTTTGAGTGTAATACTCTTCCCAGAATGCTTTTCCTCCATTTTTCACCTACTGCTGCCTCATGATTTTATTATTAATTACATTTATTAGTAGTAATAAATTACTTTCAGGCCATTTTCTCAGGAAAATTTCTACTTTCCCATTTCCCTATCTCAACAATTCCTTAGGGTTAGATCTACCACCTCCAAGTGTTCCTACCTTGGAATTACTCAAATTTAATAGAGCACTTATGGTATTGTTATTTATTTTACTTTGCCTTACTTACTGCAATAAGTGGTTGGATGTAAAGACCCTGGCCCTACAGCCTGGGTTCAAAAATCTGACCTGTCTGCTATTTCTGATCTTCCAAATGTCATGACCCTGAATTCTTCTCTTTGCCAGCATATCAGTCCCAGGCTTTTATATAAAAAATACTGTTTACTGTATATTTTCTATGTGCCCAGCTCTGAGCAGACGTTTTACAGGGATTATCTTATTCTGTTCTTAAAAGAACCACACAAGGGAGGATCTGCCATTTTCTCCACGGAACAGAGGGGAATCGAGGCCCATGGAAGTTAAGTAATGTGTCCCAAATCACAACTATATTAAATAGCTTAGTCCAGTGTTATTTGAGCATGTACACTTACACACATCACCCAGACTCTCTATCTCCATTTTGGCAATGTGTGCATCTTTCCCGGTTGTGAAAGACGCTCCTCTCATCCCACCACAAAAAAGATAAGGCTTAAAGGAGGATCTGGAAAGGCTGATTTCTGAGTAAGGGAGGGCTCAGGGCAGGACATAATTCTGAATATACTCGGTAGTGGGGGAATTATTTCTATGAATGAAACAAGGCAGGTAACAATGAAGCTGTTCTGAAGATTTATCATAGGGCACTCTTACAAAGCCTCACGGACATGTGCCATCACAACCTAAAGGAGGGAATGGTTCTAATAATTGGAATTTGGTAGTTGCTATAAATTGAGTGTATCCCCCAAAATACACATGTTGAAATCTAATCTGCAGTGTGTTGATATTTGGAGGTGGAGCCTTTAGGATGAGATTAGGTCATGAGGGTAGAGAGCTCCCAAATTGGATCTTATGAGTGGAAAAAACTCCAGAGAGCTCCCTTGCCTTTTCTGCCATGTGAAGATACAGAGAGAAGACAGCAGTCTATTAAATAGGAATTCAGATGCCAGATTTGCCAATGCCTTGATCTCAGAGTTCCCAGCCTCCAGAACTGTGAGAAATAAATGTCTGTTCTTTAAAAATCCCAGTCTATAGCATTTTTGTTACAGCAGCCCAGTTGGACTAAGACAGCGGCAAAAGAGTATGTTCTATTTAAAAGCATACTAAGAGAGGAAGCGAAATGATGATGTGTTTACCTGGGGAAATCATGAACATAAGGGTAGAAACATCTTTAATTAGATGAAAACAAAAATAGGAACAAAAGTAGAGTTTCTTGTGTATTACTGTCGGTAGTATTATTTTAACATTTACCAAGTGCTTACTATGTGCCTGGGCTGCTCTAAATACATTGTGGATATTAACTCCTTTAATCCTCACAAGAGCCTTAGGAAAATGTTGCTACTATCATCCTTATTTTCCAGATGAGAAGACTGAGGTAGTGTTAACACGGTATGCCCAAGTTCATACAGCTAATAAATGGTGGATCAGGGAGTCTCCAAAAAGCCACTTGCCCAGGTGGAGGAAATGGATGCTCATTTCCAACACAGACCACAAAAGTGTCCTAAGAGTAAAGCATAGTGAACATGAGTGATTTCAAGTCCAAAGATAACTGCTAGATGTATCATTTAACTAAAGGCAAATATGTGACAGGTCCTCAACCTCCTTTGCTGAAAACTCTACCTCCGAGAAGGTAGAGAAAATAAGACTTGCTTCCCTTACTGACTGGAGAAGAGAAACTGGTGAGTTAAGGTGATGGGAACCTTTTGTGGAAGCAACCAATGTAGTTTAGAGTCAAAAAGTACATTACGAAGCAAAATCCTAGATTTTAGGAAAACCGTTCTCTAAAGTGAAGACAATGTGATTCTATGCCCTGAGACATTTGAAAAAACAAGAAGACGGATTAAGAGTTGGAAAGGTTTGTTGCCTATTGAAACCAGTATGCCCACATAGGGTGTTCTCTATTCAGTTTAGATTTCTAAAGAACATGGAACAAAAGGAGGAGATGAAAATCAAGGATAAATAAATATAAGAGGGTGTGATGAAAATAATGCAAAGAAGGTTTCTACCCCAAATTAGCCTGAAACTTGAAAAAAAACCTGCTGAAGACAACATAAAGTTGTTGTTGTTGTTTTTTAGATACAAGTTTGGAATAAGAAGATCATGGGTAGATGTACAACTCATGCAATCCTATTGGATGACCAAGATCATGGAGGCCTTCTCAATGACTCGCTTTCCTTGTGGAAAAGAATGATCAGAGACTTAAAAGGGTAAAGTAAACATCTGTAACCATGAACTGAAACCTAAGATAGTCAATGCATTTATAAGAAGGCACTCAACTGTTCTAAATGAATTAAAATTCCGTCCCAGAGTGGTGACAAGTCTTGTATATTTTATTGCCTTGTCATAGTTGCTAAAGTTTCAGGTGTGGTGTCGGTGATATGTGTCAGAAGACTGGAGACAGCATACTGGCTTTGGTTTTTAAAAGAAACAGGAAGTACATGGGATCCTTAAACTAGATCAAGGGATATGATGTTGACTGAGTGCACAATTCTAGAACATGTTTTAATAGGATGATTCGCAAGCACTTTTTAAAAAGATACTAACCATGAGCAGGCAGCACAAATTCTCTAAGAACAAGTCATGTTAAACAAATCTCATTTCACTTTTATTTTTAAATGGCTATTGGACTGGCAGATCAGTAAAAATGTAGGCATACTGTATCTGTATATCAACAGGGCATTTGACAAGGTCTCTGATGATATGCCTATAAACAAGATGGAGAAATGTGGGTGGTATCCTAGTAAAAGAATGTTGCCTGGGGCTCCTGAGTGGCTCAGTGGGTTAAGCCTCTGCTTTCGGCTCGGGTCATGATCTCAGGGTCCTGGGATCGAGCCCCGCATCGGGCTTTCTGCTCAGCGGGGAGCCTGCTTCTGCCTCTCTCTCTCTCTGCCTACTTCTGATCTCTCTCTCTCTGTCAAATAAAAAAAAAAAGAATGTTGTCTGATGGGTAAGTGTCAACCCCTAGGATGGACTCCAGTGGCATGTCACAGATCTCCCACCTTGATGTTGTCCTACATAACATTTTTTAAAGGTTTTATTTACTTGAGAGAGAGCACAAGCAGGGGTAGGAGCAGAGGGAAAGGAAGAGGCAGACTCCCTGCTGAGCAGGGAGCCCAACATGGGGCTTGATTCTAGGACCCTGACACCATGACCTGAGCTGAAGGCAGACGCCCAACTGACTGAGCCACCCAGGTGCCCCTTACATAACATTTTTATTAATGACTTACATAGAAATGAGGAGAGCAAACCTAACAAAAGTACAGATGACACAGTTATGGGATCAATACAATGCAAATACTTTGTATGGCAGAATTAGAATTCAGCTATACCTCCATGGACTAACAAGGTGAAATCAAATTAAGCCAAATCAAGGCTTTAAACATATTTCTACCTGCACCCCCCCATCCCAAACACACAGTTAAAAATCTCCAACTATAGGGGAGCCTGGGTGGCTCAGTTGAACGTTTGCCTTTGTCTCAGGTCCCAGAGTCCCAGGATCAAGCCCTGTGTTGGGCTCCCAGCTCAGCAGAGAGCATGCTTCTCCCTCTGCCCCTCACCCAGCTTATTGCTCTCTCGCTCTCTCATTCTCTCTGTCAAGTAAATAAATAAAATCTTTTTAAAAATCTCCAACTATACAATTTTAGAATATAAGAAAGGTGGCGTAGCCTCAGAACTTTTTTTTTTTTAAGATTTTATTTATTTATTTGACAGAGATCACAAGTAGTCAGAGAGGCAGGCAGAGAGAGAGAGGGGGAAGCAGGCTCCCTGCTGAGCAGAGAGCCCGATGCGGGGCTCGATCCAAGGACCACTGGGATCATGACCTGAGCTGAAGGCAGAGGCTTTAACCCACTGAGCCACCCAGGCGCCCCTTAGCTTCAGAACTTTTTAAGAAGTTGTAAGAGTTCAATTACTAAGTGTTCTCAATGTATATCAGTAGTGTTATGTAACCAACAAAAAAGCTGACATTGGAGTAGACAGCATTAATGGAAATATTTAGTCAGAACAAAGGGGACAGGGTGCCCGGGTGGCTCAGTTGGTTGAGCATCTGCCTGTGGCTCAGGTCATGATCTTAGGGTCCTGGGATCGAGTCCCGCATTGGACTCCCTGCTTAGCGGGGAGTCTGCTTCTCCTTCCCCCTCTGCCCCACCCCCCCCAATTGTGCTCTCTCTCTCTTGCTCATTCTTTCTCTCTCAAATAAACCAATAAAATCTTTTTTTTAGGGGCACCTGGGTGGCTCAGTGGGTTAAAGCCTCTGCCTTCGGCTTGGGTCATGATCTCAGGGTCCTGGGATCAAGTCCCACATCGGGCTCTCTGCTCGGTGGGGAGCCTGCTTCCCTTCCTCTCTCTCTGCCTGCCTTTCTGCCTGCTTGTGATCTCTGTCTGTCAAATGAATAAATAAAATATTTAAAAAAAATTTTTTTTTACAAAAAAGAACAAAGGAGGCAACCAACTGTCAGTCATAGCACAAATTTTGGAATGAGTCAATCACGGTGATTGCTGAGAGTTTCATCTAAATGTACATCAGCTCTGCTCCCAGCCCTTGCTCAAGGGGCAGCTAGAGGTGGCCATACTATAGTTTTTTTCGTTTTTTTTTTTTTTAAGCACATGACCCTTTCTCTCCCCTTGGCTTCACCTGACTGAGAGAATAATGTTAGTTGTCTTCCCTTATCTGAGGGGGACACATTCCAAAATCCCCAATGGATACCTGAAATGAGGAATAGTAGTGCTAAACCCTATATATATACTATGTTTTCCTCTACGTACCTATGATAGAGTTTAATTTCTAAATCAGGCACAGTAAGAGACTAACAACATATCTGATTGTAAAATAGAACAATTATAACAATATATTATAATAAATGTTATATGAATATGTCTCTCTCTTAAGATACCTTCCTGTATTCTCCCTTCTTCTTGTGATGCTGTGAGATGATAAAATGCCTATCTGATGAGATAAAATGTGGGAATGACCTAGGCCTTCTGACACAGCATCAGGCTACTACTGACCTTCTGATGCTAAGTCAGGAGGAGGATCATCTGTTTCCAGACCAGAATTGACCATGGGTTACTGAAATTATAGAACACAAAACTGCCAATAAGGGGGGACTACTTAATCTTGAAAAGATGTTCTCAGTTATTTGAGGCAACCTAAACAAACTGCTCTTTGCTACCAAGGAGCCTAATAAAACCACCAACTTGCATTCAGCCTGGGGTAGGACACTTTAAGAGAAGTGCAGTCAGTAGTTTAGAACTGTATTCTAAAGAAAGAGACCAGGATGGAGGATCTGAAACCAGCTGATAGGGAAACATTTAGGTCAAAGAAGAACAGGATCAGGAGCAGTGAAGGGTTGTCAGGAGTGTGAGGCATTTTACTTATTCTGGGAGACTGAAGAACTAGATCTGGGAGAAATGGGCAGAATTAAGAGGTGGGAGACTTGGGTTCAATAAGAATCCTCCACTAGTTGCCTGAGATGGGATGGAATGCCTTTGGAATAAATCAATTACCTATATTGGAGCTATTTAAGCAGAGGTTTGTGACTACTTAGTAAGGATAACAGTATTTTTTAAAATTTTGTTTTTAACAGAATTTTTAATAAAGTTTAATAAAATTACATTTAATAGAATTTTTAATTAAAAGAATTTTCATTTTTTAAATTTTTAAAATAATCTAATAATGATTTAAAAAATAAAAAAATATAATACCTTTGAATTGTATAACGCTTTGCAATGTACGAGGCACTTTCTGCCATACTAGCTTGATCTTCTGCACAACTTGTTGAGACAGGCATTTCTACGTTCACTTTTAGAGATGAGGAAGCTGAGGCACATCACTACCTGCCAGCACACTCCCAGAGTTACCTTTTACTGACTCCATGTGAAGCAAACATTTTCAAGGATATATTTGGGAAATCCTATCTCATCAAGCTGATAGGGTTTCTAGGTTTTTAAAAAATTTGTCTTTGTGATACTGAATATATCCCCAAATGTACTAAAAAGGTACTCTCTGCACAATCTCAATGAAAACTTATGTTCTTCTCTGCTTCTTATGAAGCTGAGACCAATTAATACATTCCTTGCATGGATACAGAAGGTCCGTGGGTGCAGTTTGTACAAACATGCCTAGATGTACACTTCAAATAAGAATAGTTTTCCCTTTTCATTTGCCTGAGACCCATTCCCCATCCTCCTTCCAGATTTCCTGTTATTCAGCTTCTTAGAGGGAAGGAGTGTGTCATGATTTTTTTTCCTTGTCATGATTGCTAGATAACCAGATTGCCCCATTGTTTCCTTAGCTCTCTATCACTAAGCCCTGCAAAGGAATTAAAAGAGTGAGTAAATAAATTTTAAAAAGGAGTGAGTAAATCACCAACATTAGCAAAAACTCCTTGAAGATATACATTGTTCTCTGCTTCTCTCACTTCATTCACCTTCCTCTTTCATTAAAAAAAAAGAAAGAAAGAAAGAAACGATACACAAACACTATCACTAGTACAGTTCTAATTGGGTTATCTTCACCATCAGAGCTGACTGTTATATTTTCTCTGGGGAGATAACAGAAATATCAGCTTATGAATCTATTTAATCTAATAGTGATGGATGATATAGAGTTTCCTGGATTTGAGCCACAATGCTCTCAGTTTGTTGGTGGTGACATATTCACCGATGCCACAGCTGGCATATAACTTAATCTGCTCTGAAAAAAAATAAGCAGGCTCATAATGTGGGTTTATTAGTCCTCCCCTTTCCATTCCAATTCCCAGATATTGGGATGGAAATTGATCAGAGTTGACAGCACACATTGCTTATCAAGTGATATATTATACCCATTGTTTACATACAAACGTGTTCAGAAGCAGCTTTGGTAGTAGATCTAAATAAGGCATATAGAAGGCAAGGGGAAGTCCTTGAATTTAAAAGATAACAAAATCATACGTTTTATTGGGTAATGTCTTTCTATGTTAATAGAAAGTTGTAATTTTTTATTTAAGAGGGAGTGCCTAGAAATGATGAATAATTTCTCATTTAATCGACTCTAGTGCTAAAGTCTATTATGACCCAGACACCTAGATCTGTAACTTTAATCCCATGACAAAGATTTAAAGAGTGAATCTGAAAGCCCAAATATGTGAAGTGCCAGAAAAATAGAGGCAAACTTTTTTGTCAAAAGTCCAAACAGCACCCTAGAGGCAGAATCAAGTTTTTTAAAAGTACACATGGACCTTCAATCTATGAAGCAAATCCTTTTTAAAAACATTTGAAGGCAATTTACTTTTTGAAAGAATCTTATGATAAATAAAATCCAAATTATCACTGTTCCTCTAATTGTGTTTGGATTTTCCTGTAATGTTGCAGTTTCCTAAAACAAGGGGCGAGCAAGCGCCTTTTACATGGAAGGAGCATTGGTAGATTAGATCATTGCTTTGTTTCATATGTTTTGGTGGGTGGCTGCCTGTGGGGTGTTTATGCAACGGTGCTTTCATCTTTCCAAGTGAATCTGTTTTGGTCTGTGTCAGTGAGTGTGTTCAAATCTAGATGTGGGCATCTGTGTGTGCTCCTGTGCCTGCAGAGGGGTCTGCTTTCTGCCCAGGCATCTGGGTGTGCCTCTCTGTGTGCATCTGTGTGTCTCTGTAGAGGTCTATGGTGAAATGAATTTCCGCACTAGGTGGGATCATCCTCTGCCAATATTTAAGTTATTGGGATCAATAATAGCTCAAGTACCTGGTCTCCAAGGGTATGTTGCTATTCAAGACCCAGCTGTTATGCAGATGAACCGAATCCTGTGTAGTGGTTGGGGGAGGTGGAGCAGCTGGGCTGGGCTGGCTGCGGGTAGTCATTGATCTCCTCTGAAGAGAGTCGGCTGCAGGGGGTGGCTTCCTGGCACAGGTGCACGCATGCGGAGGAGGCGGCGGCGGCGGCAGGGGTCTGAAGGTGAACTGGTTGTGTGGGCTGCTCTGCATGTCTAAAGAGGAGAGAAGAAAAACACCAAATAGAGACTTACTCTCCCACTTGGCAGTCAGGAAAACAGCTTGTCAGACCGAGGATTTCAGAAGAATATAACCTGTGGGGTGGGGGCCGAGTCTTAAGTTCAGTCTATCTGTAAAAATGTCACTTAACTTACAAAAACACGTGCAGCACGCTTATGAAATGTAAAACATTCACAGTTGCATTTACATGCAAATTCTTCAGGGCTATAGCAGCTAAAAAGTAAATGAGGCTGCCTCACACAATTTGTCATAGTTTCTGCTACCGAACAAATAAATCATCAAGAAGACACTAAGTTACAGAACAGAAGTGAGCCGATTTCCATCAGTTGCAAAAGTCTCACTTCAGAAAATACCAGTGAAAGGCACACATTTGTTGCAAGAGAAATCATTCGACCCTCGAAATAAAAGTATAAGGCCACCTTCTGGCTCACCTCAGGAAAGGATGCTAGCCTGCCTACACAGGAGCAAATCCCTACTTCAGAAAAACAGCTCAGCTCCTTGAGTGTGGAACTCAACTGCCTGAAACTCATCTCCTCGCCAGCACCCATCTCCCTGCCCCCAACTAAGAGTGCTACTTGTTAGAGGTAGGCTAAAAAGAGTTTGTTCAGGTTATTATATGTATTTCTATGGCCATGCAGCCCACAGTCTGCTCCCCTCCTCCACCTGCCACACCTTTCTAGGAGCTCTGCCATATTAACCGCAGCTTTGGCAGAAGGGAAACCATTTTGTTTTCTCTGCCTGTTTGCAGTGGGGGCAGCCTGGGACAGCGGTCCTCAGACTTCTGTTGTTGCTATTGTTTGGTATTTTTCCACTATTTTCCTGGCAGGCACATGTATAGACAGAGAGTTAGAATTTGGCCCATGAGAAATGCCCCAATTAAACCCCTTTGAAAAGGAATCACTATTGTAGCTGATAGCCACCTCTTTTCTACAGGAGAAACATAATAGATGTCAAGTGATCTCTTGTAACACCAGCACGTTCTGGATAAACTTTGTAGACAGCATGGCTTTGTCCCACCTCCCAAATGACTGAGAGTTGAAAAGCAGAAAAATGCCAGAGGCTTTCCATGCCTAGCAAAAGGGCTCAGCTGGTTTGTGCTGAGACTCACTTTGCAGTGGCTGATCACAGGGAAAAAATAACTTCTTTCCATCCTTTTACCTCAAACTTGAATTTCGAAGACACTGGCATGGTTTTCATATTTTAAAATAATACCGGTGCCCCAAGAGCATGACAAATTCTTGGCTTTGTTTTCGACTTTAAATAAACTTGCTATATGAAAAAGGAAAATGTACAAAAGATAGATGGGGAAGGAGTAGTTATCATTCATTTTAATATAAAATATCCCTTTAGATAGTCCGCTACCCTTGGCTATTTAAAAGGAACTAAAATGCTTCATGAATTTTCAAAATCAACCCCATTATTCCAGGCCCAGCCCAAATCCCATATCCACTAAAAATATCATCACAAGCACTTAACATCTCATTAATTTTTTTAAACCTCTGGGCTCATATTCATAACCATAACTAGAAGTATGCTTTCCATCTTTAGACTTAGAAAAGCATTAAATGCTGGAACCCCAAAGACCTTGAAGATCCTTTCGTTTTGCAGATGAGAAAACTGATGTCCAGAGAACAGCTTGTGCAGGGACACTTGGCATGGCCAAAACTAGAACCCACGTCTCCTGACTCTCTGGCCAGTGCTCCACTCACTACATGTAGACCTTTGTCATACAAGCTCTCTTTACCCCCTTAAGCTTTAGAGACACAGAATCCTCCATATCTTCTGGATTTTTCACTTAAGACATACCACCTTCCATTGTGGTTATTTGTTTATATGTCTGTTTCCCTCCTTAGATCTTATCTCCTTAAACTTCGAAAAGGAAGGTGGTTTGGTGTAATAGTATGTGGCGCAGTATCATGGAAAGAGCGTAGAATTTGGGGCTACGGCAAACCTGGGTTTGAGTTCTGCCTCTGTCATTTAGAAATGTTAACTCCTTATTTGTAAAATGGAGATAATAATCCTTTCTCTTAGCAATTAAATTTAATTCATGTAACATGTGCTTGGACATAGTATGTCAGTGACTATTTGTTTATTAAATGTAGTAGAAGGATGAAACTTTCAGACTGGAAATGACTATAGGGATCACGTAGTTCAGCTCTCCCTCCTCCTCTCTCCATTTTACAGATGAGGAACCAAGGCTCAGAGAGGTAAAGTGACTTGCTCAAAGTCATTCACCTTGCATGAATTTGTTAGCCTATGTCTGATGATTCCCACCCAGCCCAGCACTTTTTTCCATATGGTATTTTGGAAAATAAATATAATTGTCTTCTCTGACTTTAACATTTACTATTCTTATCATAACTTTGGCCCCTGGGTTTGCAATATTATAGTATTCTCCTGTTATCCCATATTTTTGTCTTATCTACCAAAATTGACTGCATATTTCATAGAGCAAGATCATCTCCTTTTCTTGTGTATCATATAAGCACAATGCTAGGTACAGGGTAAGATTCCTAAGAGCTTTTATTTCACTCCCCCATGAGAACCCCTCTCAGTGTCTCCTGAGCTCTTTCATTCTGATGTGGCCATTGGGTATCTATTTGATAGTTCACAGAGCAGTAGGTTTCCCCCTTCAAGGTCTTAGTGAACTCTCTCCAACGACCATGGAGAAGGACAGTGATACCACAAAGAAGGTGCTTAAAATCATGTCCCTCCAAGACACGGAAAGAGCAGCAGTGACACACTCTATAGACTTGCCATCTAAATCCATGAACTTAATGATGCAAGCAAGGGAAACGAAGGGTGGGAGTCCAGAGGTAGAAGAAGAAAAGGAATCAAGTTTAGGTCTTGGGTCCAGAACACCTCCAAATGACATGTGACATCTATTATCTTACTCAGTAGGTATTTGTGTCAGTACAGTTGTTCAAAAGATACAAAGTCTCTATTCAGTACAATTGTTCAAAAGAATAATCACTCATTACCATCTGGATTTATTGCTTGCTGGATTTCCTTAAAATCTTTGCAACTCCCTTACTATGAAACATGATAAAAATTCTACTTCATTGAAAAGTACAATCATGTTATTATTATAACATATTATAGCACTTCTGCTATAGGTAGAACTGCTTTGTATAGTTATTTTGATTGTGTGTGTGTGTGCGTGCATGTGTGTTGATTTCTATCTATTTTATTGTGTATTTTTATTTCCACATTTTAAATATGCACTGGTTTCCCTACTTGTTAATATTGTCTTTAAAAGCTTTTGCAACATTGTATTGTGGAATTGAGTGGAATACATCCAGACCTTAAGCCCTTATGAAATGCAAATGATCTCAGTTTCATTCTTTTTTTCACCTCAGGAAAAAGATGGGGAGTGCACTTGTTCTCTTCCAAATGAAGTAATTTAATCCTTGGGCTCCATGAAATGGGATTCCCCAACATTAAACACTAATGAAAAATACACTAGGGTTCAGTGTCAGGAGCTTTAGAACACCAGTTCCAAGGGGTGAAGAGTCCACATGCACTCACTTCCAAATGTATCTGGCAGCCATACATTTCTGTGCCCAAGAGAGAGACACAAGGGAGGGGGGGAGGTGTAGTGATTATGCAAATGTGGATATCTGGACATACTTATAAACCTTTCTGAAAGTAAATTAAGATTTCAGATGGAAAGGTCTAATTCACATAATATACTTGGGTAGGATCCAGTTTCAGGTTTGAGGTCCAAAATAACTTGGTAAGAAAAATCTCCAGCAAGGAAAATTCCTCCAAATTGTATATCTCAGGCATTTCAGGCGTGGCAAAACTGTTAACAGAAGTATAGGCCTTCAGAAACAACATTGCCATTGTCTCCAAAAGGGAAGCGGGAAAAGAAAGTGGGCATGCCTAGTTGGGTTTTCTGTTTTTTTTTTTTTTTTTCCTTTTAAAGATTTTATTTATTTATTTGACAGACAGAGATTACAAGTAGGCAGAGAGGCAGGCAGAGAGAGAAAGGAGGAAGCAGGCTCCCCACTGAGCAGAGAGCCCAATGCGGGGGCTCAATCCCAGGACCCTGGGATCATGACCTGAGCTGAAGACAGAGGCCTTAACTCACTGAGCAACCCAGGCGCCCCTGTTTTGTTGGTTTTTAGCTCGAGCAACTTTTCACAAGAAATTAGAACACTTCTACTCAGAAACACTGGGGGGGAACTTATTGAAGGGTCCATTAGGGTGTTATGCCACCCCCTATGCTTCATTAACAGCCCATTGGGCTGTAAGGTGATAGTTGCATTCATTTCTAACGTTCATTGCCCTATGCAAAATCACGCACTGGAAAAGGGTTTAATGGGGAAAAGGGGTTTGGAGCACAAGACCTGAAGTTTGCTTGTGAAAGTGGGTGTCAGATGGGTTGCAACTTACAAGTTACTGTGGAGTGATGGAAGGAGGGTTGTCTGAGTCACACAGAAAGATCTAACCCCAACTGTGGATGGGCAAAAGTCCTAACACAATGCGGTGAACTAAGACAACTGGTGGATGTTTCAGGTATATGCACATGTGCATTTTGTATATTCCTACATGGTTCGTTCTGCTGGGTGCAGTTTTCTGCCTTCCCCAGTATTTTTAACAGATGGAATCACACATATGCAGACACGAAATTTGTCTTATGTTCAAATTGTTCTCAAAGATAACAATAGCATGAGAACAAATTAATGTTTTCAAAACAAGTGTTGTAGCAGAATTGACTGTACATGAAAATAATTTTCTGTAAGTGTTAAAAATAAATACTGTCATTAATACGGCAATGCCAAATGGATAATTCTTTTCTGAAAAATGTGACCAAAGTAGACACACCAGATCCCTGTTAACCAATCAAACTTTTCTGTACTGATACTGGGACAATAACCTTCAAAATATGTTTTTTTCCTCCCCAAAGTTACTATACAGTATATGTTGCCAAGAGGAGAACAGACATTCTTTTTTTTTTTAAAGATTTTATTTATTTATTTGACAGACAGAGATCACAAGTAGGCAGAGAGGCAGGCAGTGTTAGGACCTTTGCCCATCCACAGTTGGGGTTAGATCTCTCTGCTGAGCGGAGAGCCCGATGTGGGACTCAATCCCAGAATCCTGGGATCATGACCTGAGCCAAAGGCAGAGGCTTTAACCCACTGAGCCACCCAGGCACCCAGAGCACATACATTCTCAAAGGTATAGAAAAAGGTCACAGGGAGTCAGAAAACATGTCTGCCCTTCTTGGCCTTCAGTCTGTGCTTCATTACATCACTGGCCAAAGAGAAGATGGAGAGACAATACCTCGTCTGCAGCTCCAGAATCCAAAGATTCCTGAAAACCGTTTTTCTTTCTCATTCATTTGGTAGCAAAACTTGATCTAAACTGAAATAAAGGTATTTATGGTCTTTATTTCATTTAGAGAATTTTTATACATTAAGTTGCAGAAATATTGATGTATTATTAAAGGATGCTGGGAGTTACATAACATAGAATATATGCATGGCATTACCTGTGTAAAATCTGAAAAATTCTGAATTTTGAAACAAAAGGACCCCAAAGATTTTTGATGAAGGATTATAGGCCTGTATTAGTATTTAACCGCCTCTCTGAACTCTTATGAGATAACATTAATTAATGCTTATGAAGGCCCTGGTAATCAACATGAGCAAGGAACATCAGGGCACCAAGGGTTATTGCCATAACTACTTGTGTCAAGTCTCTTGAGGCCAATTATAAGCCTTTGGTTCCCTGGGCTGCTTTTCTAAGCTGTTCGCCCTCCTAGGCAGAAGAGGAAATAAAAATGAAATGGTTTAAAATAAAGAGGAGAGGTTTATTATTAATATTAACTATTACAACTAATTCTAAATGTATATTACTACTTTATACTACTTTACTTGCCACAAGGAGTTTTCACAACCTGTGAGGAGGTGGTTTATAAATTCGCATGTTATGGCTAATATCCATTAACTTCATAGTGCTTGGTGATCACCAAATTAGTCTTAAGTGTATCTGGCTGTGGACGTTTCTGTTCTCCACCTTAGAATTATTATTAGAGGCTCAAAGAATATGAAGGTAAGAAAATTGGTTTTCAGAAGAAAATTGAGTAAACAGGTACACCTTATCACTTCTCTGGCTCAAATAATACAACTTTAATATTAATGTACCCTTAGCCTTCAATAAAAGCAGATTCATTAGTTAAATAAACCATTAGATTGAGAACGGAAATAAAGTCTATTAAATAGCTAATGTTTAATAGATATTTGTGTGTATGTATGGGCATGTGTATGAGTGAGACGGACAAGAGAAAGAGGCAGCAGGAGAGAGAAACAGAATTGGCATTTAAAGCACATGACTGCAGGAGAAGAGTCACAGAAGATCTGGGGGGAAGGTCAACAATAAATAATGTTTTCCAGTTTACGTGGTTTCAGTCTGGTTCTAGATGACTGCACTATGCATGGTTCCAGGGCCCTGCGATGCTGCATACTATCTTTGAGACTGTGAAGTATATCCTTTGAGGACTTTGAATGGTTCTCTTACCAAGACAGCAAGTAAGAGAGTATGCTCTATTAATTTTTGTCAGTTAGGTTGATCTTTGGTACAAACACTGAAAATAAAGGTCAACATTGAAGCACCTACACTCCTTTGACATGTTTATGCTGAAACTTGTATTTACACTTTAGTCTCTCCATAAACTGGTGCTTATCTTCAAAGGATGTGCTGGTCTACCTCCAGCAAGTTTGAGCTTCCTATTTTCCAGATCTCATTAATTTCTTTTCCTATTCTCCTGTGTATTGTACAAGCATACACATTTCCCAACCCATTTCTCCCTGTTACAGAGGTAATCCAACTGTGCTGTGCACTGTATTGGCTTTACATAGCGCAATTAGCCAATCTTACGAATAATAGTCAATACTCCTGCCAATAAGTGGCTGGTTTGTTAACTCAATCAACTCTCTGGCACAGATTAAGACAAACAAACTAGGACTTCACAATCAAGAAAAAAAAAGACAGGACTGTGGCTAAATGCTGTTTTCCTTAAATTATTGAAGTAAATGTTCAAGCTACCTAATTTTCTTGGTTGTGAAAATACAGGATGGATACATCCTTGCTTATATTCTCAGAGCAGTTTGGCAATGCTACAAAAAAAGGAAAAGTGAGGTCAATACAATTGTTACCTATTCATTTTTCTAAATAGAGTGGTAAAGAGCTCTACTTTATAGTATGATTTGGAATTTTAAATGTCAAATTCTAAATATTAATATACAGTATTAATTAACAATTGAAATTAGTGGTTAGCCAAAGCCTTTTTCACTGTGGTCTTGAAGGAAACTCTATTATCCATTATGTACCAGGAAACAAGAAATAGATAATTGCCCTGTTTTATCTTACGCTGACAATGATGCTGTGGCTTCCATTATTAGGCAGTGAAGTATATCAAAAAGAAAATATAAAAAAGTAATGATCCTTAAAAGTTCATATTTACTTTATCCTCAAACCAAAGTCGTATGTAGGTATTTCAATTATTTTCAATCCCAAGTTCATTATTTATTTCCAAGTAGGTAATGGAGGGTTATGAATTAATTGACAGTGAATCATTTAATAAATTAGCTAATAACATATTCTGGAATTTTACAAAGTTTTCACTTTCAGAGCTTTGGGTTTTTTTTTTTTTTTTTAAAGATTTTATTTATTTATTTGACAGAGAGAAATCACAAGTAGGCAGAGAGGCAGGCAGAGAGAGAGGAGGAAGCAGGCTCCCCGCTGAGCAGAAAGCCCGATGTGGGGCTCGAACCCAGGACCTGGGATCATGACCTGAGCCGAAGGCAGCGGCTTAACCCACTGAGCCACCCAGGCGCCCCTGGGTTTTTTTTTATTAGACTATTACAAATGGTCATCCTGTATTTGTTCAAAAAGCAATGGATGAAAATCATTTTAATGTTATTTATGAAAATGAAACTCTGAATGTTTGGAGCACAAATTAAGAAAACATTATGACTGTGTTTAAAACTCTAAGAAAAATATTTTTCATACTACCATATGTTAAATAATGAGGGCAAGCTATACTAAGAGTTATAAAAAACAAGAAGTAAAAGACAAAGCAATCCTACAGGATAGGAACAAAGCATGGAGGACTAGGGAATCCTGGGGAGGTTTTAGACCCTCCACCCCAAACTTTATTTCAAGTAAAGACTGAAGAAAAGTACTGATTATTAATACCATTATCTAACCAATACTATCTGGCTATTTGGTGAAAAATGTTCCACATACTCTGTAGTTCCTCTCCCCCAGCATAACTTTAGGAAGAAAGGAGACCTGTGGACATCCAGTGGGGTGGTGAAGATGAGTTCTAGTATGTATACCTGGGGACTGAACAGGTACATAGCCCCTACCCAAGACAGTGAGGGACAGACAGCACTGTTACAGCAGCTTTCACAAGACCAGACAATTCTCACATTTCACCCACGTTTTGCCAGAGTTCACCAAGTTCTCAACTATAGGATCCAAACATACCAAAGTTTGACGATCAACTGTGATCCCATAAACCATTTTGATCACTAGTTCCTACACCCACTTCCTGGTAAAACGATTATATGCATACCATGGGGGTGATGAAAAATTTGTTTATTCCTCCTCTCCAAAATAGAAAATGGGGCAGGGTGGGGATTGGGAACAAAAATCTTGGTATTCTCATGGGAGAGTTATACACATGTACATGTTATTCAGATATGTTGGGGCCAAAAAAAAAAATTGAGAATTGTGAACTTGATGGCTGATGGTAGAATACTACTGGCTGCCATTAACCTTTTTGCCTGATCTTTGGGTTACTGAGGGAGTTTTCTAATAGGTATGAACTGGGAAATGATAGTTACATAGGAAGGAGAGAGTAGGTTTTATTTCCCAGCTTGCAATCAAGCTACGAATCTCCTTGTCTTACATCAGGATCTAGGTCTGAATCGTCTTTATATCCCCCAAACACTTAGCCCATAATTTCAGTCAATGCAAGGTTAAAATTTTGTTTATTCATGAGTTTAATTAATTGGAATAATTCAAAGTTTGGGTTGGAATTCAAGTAAGTTTATTTTATTAAAAAACAATTACAATATCTACGGTGTGAGAGAATGTTTTATGATGCCAAATATCTTATTTGATTGAATTCTTCCTGTTCCTACCAGTTGTTTTGGCGTTGTGTAGGCACAGCTTGTATCTGAAGCTTTCTGCCTGAAATGTTCATTGATTAATTCCCTCCTTATTACAAATTTTCATTTTCTTGTTTTTCAACATGTTATTTTAGTGAGATGCTAAAGAGAGCTGTTTGTTGGAGAGGTGCCAACATTCAGATATATTACTAAGCCTGCCTTATAAACTTTGCTTATGCTAAGCTATGCATATTTAACTCATTTTATTTTTCCTTCAAAATCTGATTCATTCCCTCAATTACATTACTGCTTATCTCCCTGGACTCCCTCCAATTTAACTAGGTCTTTATGGTTCCCCAAACAAAATGTAAGATTCTGGATGAACATCATCCAGAATACAAAAAAGTTATCTGACAAATTCTTTTGTAATGATGTCTTTTCACATGTAGCCTCAAATTACATATAGATTGCACTTGAGACTTCATTAACTGGAAGATGGCTAATGAAGTCACAAGAAGGCAGCTCAATTAGGAAACATACTGATATATTGATATAGATGTGTTTGCTAGTGGATCAAGTGAAATGTCCATCAAAATGAGCAAATTAGTGGAATCTACTAATATAATGTTAGAGTAGATTGAATAAGTGGTGAATTCAGACAGGTTCCTCCCCACCCTACCATGTAGATGCCTTGGGAAAACTAAAAAAATTAGCTTTTCTCAAGGGGAAGACAGTCAGCCGGCATAAACAGGAGAAAAAATGAGAACAGATGTTGAGGAAACTATTAGTATGAGACTATACTAATAAAGATAAATGGTAATCCTAGAAATTAAGGAAATACTCCATAGGTAGTGACTGATAATTCTTTAACAAAGTATCTTAAGCAACTTAATTCTTAGTTAAGGTCATTTAAATAACTGTTTTTCAAATGGTTCTTGGGGAAAACATTTTATGTACAATAGAAGACCTGCTGAGAGGGACAGAGGATTAAACATACATGCTTATAAGAAGCAGTTTTCAAAGAGACCTCTTGCAGTGCTTGAAATCAGTGAACGAGTGCACAGAAACTCCTTCCTGTGTATTAATACTCCGGGTCTACACCAGACCCTACTGAAGAGTGTGATCTGGTAATGATGGGTGAGATGACAACCTGGACTTGATTTGAGTTTGTTTTCACTTTGGTTTACTCACCAACTGCAAGTAAGCACACAAAGGATAAAAATAAAATTAGAATGCAGGCATGCATACATGGCTCCATGCTGCGTTCCTTGTACTCCACAAAGGCAAGCCTTGATTTGGTAGTACTGCTGGCCTGCAGACAGTGATGTGTCTAACAAGGTGCAAGAACATATTACTATGAGATTGTGGTCTTTTGTACTCCCAGCCTCATTAGCATTTGGAAGCAGCTTATATAAAGCCTAATTCTGTTACTCAGGAAGTCCTATCATGCAGGTTTCATGTCATGCTCCCCAATCTCCAAATTCTTGCTACAGCAGCACTAGGACAAATTATCCCTTCTGTGTATACACAATACAGGGCCTAGGTGTTGCCCACATACTCTCTCTTACAGGACTTCTCTGGGCAGGTCTGGCCATAGTCTACCACGGGGCCTTCTAGTAATGATCATCAAAAGTCAGTTGCAGGAGGAGGGACGTCAAGATGGCGGAGAAATAGCAGGCTGAGACTACTTCAGGTAGCGGGAGATCAGCTAGATAGCTTATCTAAAGATTGCAAACACCTACAAATCCAGCGGGAGATCGAAGAGGAGAAGAACAGCAATTCTAGAAACAGAAAATCAAACACTTTCTGAAAGGTAGGACTGGCGGAGAAGTGAATCCAAAGCGACGGGAAGATAGACCGCGGCGGGGAGGGGCTGGATCCCGGCAAGCGGCGGAGCGACGGAGCACAAAATCAGGACTTTTAAAAATCTGTTCCGCTAAGGGACATCGCTCCAGAGGCTTAACTGGGGTCAAGCTCACGCAGGGTCAGCGTGGCCTCAGGTCCTGCAGGGTCACAGAAGGATTGGGGGTGTCTGAGTGTCGCAGAGCTTACAGGTATTAGAACGGGGAAGCCGGCTACAGAGACAGAGCCGAGGAGTGACTCTCAGCTCGGGGTTACCTTGAACCGGTCGCAGGCTCGGTCACCTTGGAGCGCGGCCAGAGGCAGGGTGATGGGAGTAATTGGGCACTGTTCAATGAGGGCGCACTGAGGAGTGGGGCCCCGGGCTCTCGGCTCCTCCGGGCCGGAGACTGGGAGGCCGCCATCTTCATTCCCGTCCTCCGGAACTCTACGGAAAGCGCTCAGGGAACAAAAGCTCCCGAAAGCAAACCGAGCGGATTGCTCAGCCCGGCCACTGGTAAGGGCGGTGCAACTCCGCCTGGGGCAAAGACACTTGAGAATCACGACAACAGGCCCCTCCCCCAGAAGATCAAGAAGAAATCCAGCCAGGACCAAGTTCACCTACCAAGGAGTGTAGTTTCAATACCAAGGAGAACAGCGGAATTCCAGAGGAGGAGAAAGCAAAGCACGGAACTCATGGCTTTCTCCCCATGATTCTTTAGCCTTGCAGTTAATTTAATTTTTTTTCTTTTTCAATTTTTTTCTCTTCTTCTGCTAAATTTTTTTTAACTTTTACCCTTTTCTTTTTTAACATTTTTAACTAGTTTATCTAATATATATATATATATATATTTTTTTTTTCCTTTTTATATTTTTTCTTTATTGGTATTCTTTTTTTAATTGTTTCTTATTTTTTTTTCTTTCTGAACCTTTTTATCCCCTTTCTCACCCCTCACGATTTGGGATCTCTTCTGATTTGGCTAAAGCATATTTTCCTGGGGTTGTTGCCACCCTTCTAGTATTTTACTTGCTCCTTCATATACTCTTATCTGGACAAAATGACAAGGAGGAAAAATTCACCACAAAAAAAAGAACAAGAGCCAGTACCAAAGGCTAGGGACCTAATCAATACAGACATTGGTAATATGTCAGATCTAGAGTTCAGAATGACGATTCTCAAGGTTCTAGCCGGGCTCGACAAAAGGCATGGAAGATATTAAAGCAACCCTCTCGGGAGATATAAAAGCCCTTTCTGGAGAAATAAAAGAACTAAAATCTAACCAAGTTGAAATCAAAAAAGCTATTAATGAGGTGGCAATAAAAAATGGAGGCTCTCACTGCTAGGATAAATGAGGCAGAAGAAAGAATTAGCGATGTAGAAGACCAAATGACAGAGAATAAAGAAGCTGAGCAAAAGAGGGACAAACAGCTACTGGACCACGAGGGGAGAATTCGAGAGATAAGTGACACCATAAGACGAAACAACATTAGAATAATTGGGATTCCAGAAGAAGAAGAAAGAGAGAGGGGAGCAGAAGGTATATTGGAGAGAATTATTGGAGAGAATTTCCCCAATATGGCAAAGGGAACAAGCATCAAAATCCAGGAGGTTCAGAGAACCCCCCTCAAAATCAATAAGAATAGGTCCACACCCCGTCACCTAATAGTAAAATTTACAAGTCTTAGTGACAAAGAGAAAATCCTGAAAGCAGCCCGGGAAAAGAAGTCTGTAACGTACAATGGTAAAAATATTAGATTGGCAGCAGACTTATCCACAGAGACCTGGCAGGCCAGAAAGAGCTGGCAGGATATATTCAGAGCACTAAACGAGAAAAACATGCAGCCAAGAATACTATATCCAGCTAGGCTATCAATGAAAATAGAAGGAGAGATTAAAAGCTTCCAGGACAAACAAAAACTGGAAGAATTTGCAAACACCAAACCAGCTCTACAGGAAATATTGAAAGGGGTCCTCTAAGCAAAGAGAGACCCTAAAAGTAGTAGATCAGAAAGGAACAGAAACAATATACAATAACAGTCACCTTACAGGCAATACAATGGCACTAAATTCATATCTCTCAATAGTTACCCTGAATGTTAATGGGCTAAATGCCCCAATCAAAAGACACAGGGTATCAGAATGGATAAAAAAACAAAACCCATCTATATGTTGCCTACAAGAAACTCATTTCAAACCCGAAGACACCTCCAGATTTAAAGTGAGGGGGTGGAAAAGAATTTACCATGCTAATGGACATCAGAAGAAAGCAGATCAATATCAGATCAATTAGATTTTAAGCCAAAGACTATAATAAGAGATGAGGAAGGACACTATATCATACTCAAAGGATCTGTCCAACAAGAAGATCTAACAATTTTAAATATCTATGCCCCTAACATGGGAGCAGCCAACTATATAAACCAATTAATAACAAAATCAAAGAAACACATCAACAATAGTACAATAATAGTAGGGGACTTTAACACTCCCCTCACTGAAATGGACAGATCATCCAAGCAAAAGATCAACAAGGAAATAAAGGCCTTAAATGACACACTGGACCAGATGGACATCACAGATATATTTAGAACATTTCATCCCAAAGCAACAGAATACACATTCTTCTCTAGTACACATGGTACATTCTCCAGAATAGATCACATCCTCGGTCCTAAATCAGGTCTCAACCGGTATCAAAAGATTGGGATCATTCCCTGCATATTTTCAGACCACAATGCTCTGAAGCTAGAACTCAATCACAAGAGGAAATTTGGAAAGAACCCAAATACATGGAGACTAAACAGCATCCTTCTAAAGAATGAATGGGTCAACCAGGAAATTAAAGAAGAATTGAAAAAATTCATGGAAACAAATGATAATGAAAACACAACGGTTCAAAATCTGTGGGACACAACAAAGGCAGTCCTGAGAGGAAAATATATAGCGGTACAAGCCTTTCTCAAGAAACAAGAAAGGTCTCAGGTACACAACCTAACCCTACACCTAAAGGAACTGGAGAAAGAATAAGAAAGAAACCCTAAACCCAGCAGGAGAAGAGAAATCATAAAGATCAGAGCAGAAATCAATGAAATAGAAACCAAAAAAACAATAGAACAAATCAACGAAACTAGGAGCTGGTTCTTTGAAAGAATTAATAAGATCGATAAACCCCTGGCCAGACTTATCAAAAAGAAAAGAGAAAGGACCCAAATAAACAAAATCATAAACGAAAGAGGAGAGATCACAACGAACACGAAAGAAATACAGACAATTATAAGAACATACTATGAGCAACTCTACACCAACAAATTTGACAATCTGGAAGAAATGGATGCATTCCTAGAGACATATAAACTACCACAACTGAACCAGGAAGAAATAGAAAGCCTGAACAGACCCATAACCAGTAAGGAGATTGAAACAGTCATCAAAAATCTCCATACAGGGGCGCCTGGGTGGCTCAGTGGGTTAAATCCTCTGCCTTCAGCTCAGGTCATGATCTCAGGGTCCTGCGATCAAGCCCCGCATTGGGATCTCTGCTCAGCAGGGAGCCTGCTTTCTCCTCTCTCTCTGCCTGCCTCTCTGCCAACTTGTGATCTCTGTCTGTCAAATAAATAAATAAAATCTTTAAAAAAAAATCTCCAAACAAACAAAAGCCCAGGGCCAGATGGCTTCACGGGGGAATTCTACCAAACATTTAAAGAAGAACTAATTCCTATTCTCCTGAAACTGTACCCCTGGGGATAAAAATATATGTTTATAAAAAATAAAATTAAAAAAAAGTCAGTTGCAGGTCAAGGTATAGAGATACAGTATTATCGCTTATAACTTTCCAAAGAAATGATGGAGAAGCCAAAGTAGAGAAGGGATTAAATCTAATTGTTATGGAACATGTTATACTCAGAAGTAGCAGATAAAGAGGAAAGTATCTTGGTTTCATTTGTTTACATTCAATAACATGAATCACGTAGAGCATTTTCTCAACTACCAATTTACTTGTTTAGAGGAACTCATCTCTGTGTGACCTATTTAAATTAGCGAGAACATTGGGACATTTCCTGATGAGGCAGTAGTTAAGTTACAGACATTAGGATCAGATCAGTCTGCATTTATTTTTTATTTATTTATTTATTTTTTTAAAGATTTTATTTATTTATTTGACAGAGAGAGATCACAAGCAGGCAGAGAGGCAGGCAGAGAGAGGAGGAAGCAGGCTCCCTGCTGAGCAGAGAGCCCGATGCGGGGCTCGATCCCAGGACCCTGAGATCATGACCCGAGCCGAAGGCAGCGGCTTAACCCACTGAGCCACCCAGGCGCCCCGATCAGTCTGCATTTAAATCACAACTCCACTACATACTATCAGTTTGATAGTGAGCAATCAAACCTTTACAAGCCTCTGTCTCCTTATCTGTAAAATAGGGATTCTAAAAAATATCTCAATGTTTTTTTGAGAGCTATATGAGGTCACATGTATAAAGCACTTACTAGAGACTGCCTGGCACGTAGAACCACTAAGTAATATTATTAAAAGCATGATTAATTATTGAACTCAGTAAAATTTATAAAATTCAGGTACCATCTAGTAAGTAACTTAAGAGAAAACCTATCTGATTCCAACATATTTGATTATTTAAAACTCTCCATTAGAATTAAAAAACATTTTACAATTTTCACACATTTCTTATTTTCTTCAAAAACAGTTCTAAGAAGCTATTATTGAAGTCATGAGTCAATATAAGAACAGTTGACTCCTTTCCTGTTCCTCCAAGCCACACCAAACACTCTCTATTGATTAGCTTTCTTATTATGCTCTCAGTCCATTTTACTTCAGATAACAGACTCTATTTCATGATTTTTTATTTAAGTGCTCTGAGTGTATTCACTTGCAGTTTCTCCTATACTAAATGATTTGGGGGTATACATGCATTTCTAAAGTATTTATTGCAGTAACACCTTGGGACTTTAACGAGCAAAGGATATGAAGAAAAACCATTTTCATGAATACAACATTAGTGCTTTGTATTTAGGAAGCACCTTTCATCTGCATCTCTCAAAGACCTTCACAAATATTATCTGATGCTTTGTTCACTGGGCAAAGCTGCAAGCAAAACTGGCTTTCAAAGAATTCCCTTAAAGTACATAAAATCCCATGAGGGAAGGAGTGCAGATAGCTGGATAAAGTATCAGGAATATTCAGAGACATTTTAAAATAGTATATACCAAAATGCCACAGAACAAACTATGTCTGCTACTTAGAAGTATGGTGTTCCATAGGCATAGCTTTCATATTAAATAAATACACAGGAACTTTGTCATATTGGCACCAGGATCGACATCCACATTATAAGCTAATGATATTTGAGCAATTATATAACTATGTGTCAACATAATTTGTGGTAGATGACTTGCCTTATACTATATCCAAATATATTTATTTTAAAGCTTTGCATATTAATGATACTCTAGTATAGTACATGTAAAGAGCATGAACATCAGACCAAGGTTGTATGCTAAGTACTTAGCAGATTGCCTGGTAGATGTTATAAACTCGGTTAATTTTAGTTACCAATATACTCATAACCATAATTGTTCTCATGAATTTAGATTAGAAGACAGCTGTTTTTCAAAGAATTCAGTGTTGCTGCTGCTCCTACAGTATCTCCCCCCCTTACTCATGGAGGATACATTCCAAGACCCCCAGTGGATGCCTGAAACCATGGGTAGTACTGAACCATACATGCCTATGATAGAGCTTAGGTTATAAATTAGACAGTAAGAGACTACTGTAAGAGATTAACAATAATAACTAACACAGTAAGAGATTAACACAGTAAGAGATTAACAATAATAACTAACAATAAAATAGAGCAATTATAGCCGAATACTATAATAAAAATTATGGGAATGTGATCTCTCCCTCAAAATATCTTATTGTACTGTACTCACCCTTCATCATGTGATGATATGAGCTGAGAAAATGCCTGTGCGATGAGAGGAAGTCAGGTGAGTGATGTGGACTTTGTGACGTAGCGTTAGACTACTATTGACCTCCTGACAATATGTCAGAAAGAAGATCATCTGCTTTTGGAGTGTGATTGACAAGCCTGGCTAAAACTGCAGAAAGCAAAACTGTGGAAAAGAGGGAACTACTGTAGTTCTTTATCTATGTCTTGTTAAGATATGTACCTGTGTATGTCTTGTTAAGATATGTACCTGTGAAGTAAGATGAAAGGAAAAATACATCCCTTTTCTCTTTTAGGAGCAGCAGCTCAAGATGGGGAAAGGCATGGATACTCAGATGTTAAGACCTCTTCTGACCTTCCTGAAATCATTTACATAATGTCTTGCACAGAGACTATAGCTATGGATTTGTCATTAAAACAGACCATATCAGATTAGGGGCTTTTCATAATCCAAAAGACATAACTGACTTAGAAGAGTTTTAATCAATTGTGTTGGTGCCACGAAAACAAAACATTAGCCTATACACATTCATTGTGAAGATATTATCAGCTTTATGTACTGCTTCTTTGTGTTATTATTCTTGTACCTCTCTATTCTGTTATATCTTCCAGCTCACATAATTAGTATGCTATGAAACTGGACTAACTAAAAAATTGTTAAGAAAGTGGGATTTTGAAAATATTCTAAGGAGATAAATATTTTCTATTTTTTTAAAGAAAATGTGGTGTTTTAAGGTCATACATTGTACGCATTTTAGAGACAGAGAAGTGAAGAATTTAGCCCAAGGCATTAGGTCCTGTGGCATTGAACTGACTCTGTTTACTGTCACTCGGCCATCTCTCGTGGGATTCAAAGCAAACCCCATTGACAGTACTTCTATCACACTTGCCATTCCTATTTATTGTAAACATTGAAGATAAAATTCTGGGACTGAATTAGCTATGTAACAACTTACAATAAAGTCCATGTAATGGGTTACTTTATTTGTAAATGCAATTCAATATGCTCATGCATGCATCATTAAATGTTTCCTTCTAATTCTCAGTAGCAAATATCCTCATTTCAGTAGTACTTACATAATTTATGTGATACTTATTAATAGTCTTTAACTTAGTTAGTATATCATTTTATCCCAAGTTGATCCTGAAAATATCAGAAGAGATTGCTTAATGGGCTTTCTTTAAAAAGAAAACTGAACGATTTATTTACACTATTTTTCTATCTGCACATTAAAACCTTACCATATTGCTGGAGCAAACAATCCTAAAATTTATATGGAACCAGAAGAGACCCTGAATTGCTAAGGAAATGTTCAAAAAGAGAAACAAAGCTGGGGGCATCACTTTGCCTGATTTCAAGCTTTATTACAAAGCTGTGATCACCAAGACAGCATGGTACTGGCACAAAAACAGACACATAGACCAGTGGAACAGAGTAGAAAGTCCATATATGGACATGCAACTTTATGGTCAAATAATCTTTGACAAAGCAGGAAAGAATATCCAGTGGAAAAAAGATAGTCTCTTCAATAAATGGTGCTGGGAAAATTGGACAATTATGTATAGAAAAATGAACCTTGACCATTCCCTTATGCTGTACACAAAGATAAACTCAAAATGAATAAAAGACCTCAACATGAGGCAGGAATCTATCAAAATCCTAGAGGAGAACATCGGCAGTAACCTCTCTGACACTGGCCACAGCAACTTCTTTTAAGACATGCCTCCAAAGGCAAAGGAAACAAAAGCGAAAATGAACTGGGACTTCATCAAGATCAAAAGCTTCTGCACAGCTTTTGAAAGGAAACAGTCAACAAAACAAAGAGGCAACCATCAGAATGGGAGAAGATATTCACAAATGACAATACAAAGGGCTGATAACCAGGATCTATAATGAACTCCTCAAACTCAACACACACAAAAACAGATAATCATGTCAAAAAATGGGCAGAAGGCATGAACAGACAATTCTCCAATGAAGACATACAAATGGCTAACAGACACTTCATAAAAATGTTCATCATCATTAGCCGTCAGGGAGATTCAAATCAAAACCACATTGAGATACCACCTTATGCCAGTTAGAATGGTCAAAATCAATAAGGCAGTAAACAACAAGTGTTGGAGAGGATGTGGAGAAAGGGGAACACTCTTACACTGTCAGTGGGGATGCAAGTTGGTGCAGCCACTTTGGAGAACAGTGTGGAAATTCCTTAAGCAATTAAAAATAGATCTACTCTATGACTCTGCAATTGCACTGCTGGGTATTTACCCCAAAGATACAAATGTAGTGAAAAGAAAGGCCATATGTACCCCACATTCATAGCAGCAATAGCCGCAATCGCCAAACTGTGGGAAGAGCCAAGATGCCCTTCAACAGACGAATGGATAAAGAAAATATGGTCCATATATACAATGGAGTATTATGCCTCCATCAGAAAGGATGAATACCCAACTTTTGTATCAACATGTATGGGACTGGAAGAGATTATGCTGAGTGAAATAAGTCAAGCAGAGAGAGTCAATTATCATATGGTTTCACTTATGGAGCATAAGGAAGAACATGGAGGACACTAGGAGAAGGAAAGGAAAAGTGAATTGGGGGAAAGTGGAGGGGGAGATGAACCATGAGAGACTGTGGACTCTGAGAAACAAACTGAGGGTTTTGGAAGGGAGAGTTTTGGGGGGATGGATAAGCCTAGGGGTGGGTATTAAGGAGGACATATATTGTATGGAGCACTGGGTGTGGTGCATAAACAATGAATCTTGGAACACTGAAAAAATAAAATAAAAATTAAAAAACCCCTTACCATATTTACTAATGAAACACTATGGCTATAAAATAAATTCTCATTTTATACAATTTGCATTCATGATGACCATCTATCTATTCACAGAGACTATCAAACTAATTTCAAATAAATATTATTAAAATAACATGGATTTCCTGAAACTATGAGTCATGGATGGGGGTTTTCCTTTTCTAAAGACATGCTAAAGTTACAGCAATGGATAAATATGAGGTTATGGTAGTCCAAGTAGCTACTACAAGTCTCCCACAATAAAACAACTCTAATGGTTGGTCTATTATACAAATCCATAGCATAATACTTCATGGATATGCCAAAATCTGAAGTCTAAAAACCCTAGGGGTATTAGATCTCTTTTCTTTTAAAGAAAATTAAATATTATTTTATATTTTATGGACTTTTGTGACTTGTTTTGCACCAATTACTATATTCTTCATAATACATTCTAATCTAATTTATACAGCACCTCCATTTGAAAGACCTGAAAAATGTAAAAACAAACAAACAAAAACAAACCCCTAATGATCTAAACATTGCAAGAGAGGTTTGTTTATATAGGAATCTAATGAATATAAGTGTCTATCTGAACAACAGTGATTTTCTAAAATGACTTTTTAGGGGTGCCTGGGTGGCTCAGTCATTAAGTGTCTGCCTCCTGGGGTCCTTGGGATCGAGCCCTGCATCAGTCGGGTTCCCTACTCAGTGGGAAGCCTGCTTCTTCCTCTCCCACTCTTCCTGCTTGAATTCTCTCTCTCTCTCTGTGAAATAAATAAAATCTTTAAGAAAATGACTTTTTAAATGATTACTCAATATGTGCAGCAAAAGAAACAATGCACAGAGTGAAAAAGTGAACTACAGAATGGGAGAAAATATTTTCAAACAATATATCTGATAAGAGGTTACTATCAGGAATAAAGAAATCTTAAAACTCGACAATAACAAAAGATAACCTGTTTAAAAAAAATAGGCAAAGGATTTGAGGAGACATTTCTTCAAAGAAGATATATAAGTGACCAACAAGCATATTGAAAAGATGCATCAACATTCTCATGAAAATGCAAATCAAAACCACAATGACATATTCTTGACACACATTAGGATGGCCACGATCACAAAACAACAACAACAACAACAACAAAAAGAAAAACAACCAGAAAATAAGATTTGGAGAGGATACAGAGAAACTGGAAATCTGTGCATCACTGGTAGAAATGTAAAATGTTACAGATCCTATGGAAAATCAGTATAAATGTTCTTCAAAGACATTAGAAAACAGAATTACCATATATCTGGCAATCCCACTTCTGGCTATACATTCAAAGTAACTGAAAACAGGACCTTGAAAATATATTTGCACATCCATGTTCATGAAAGCGTTGGTCACACTAGCCAAAGTTGGAAGCAATGTCAATGTCCATTGATGGATGAATTGAAAAGGAAAACATTGTATATACATACTATGGAACATTATTCAGCCTTAATAAATAATAAAATTCTGTCATACAATGCAACATGGATTGAACCTTGAGGAAATAAGCCAGTCACAAAAATACCATGTAGTTCTTCTTATGTGAGGTATGTAATCAAACTTTTAGGAGGAAAATGGTCAGGGGCTGAGGGAAGGAGAAATTGGGGAACTGCTATTCAATGGGAATAGTTTTGGTTTCCCAAGATGAAAAATTTCTAGAGAGCCCTTGCACAACAGTATGTATATAATTAACAGTGTTCCACTGTATACTTAAAAACAGTTACAATGGCAAATTTTGTTATGTGTTCTTTTGGCCACAATAGGAAAGTCATGCCATTCCTTCACTAATTGCTTCTTTATTTTACCTCAGTCATCCAGTGATTGATAGTGTGATAATGTAGGTTAGTGACATCAAAGTGTAGCCAAATCCAAGAATTATGAAGAAGGTGGGCCAATTAGATGATTACATGATTATCATCATGAATCTTGCTGGTAGCAAAAAGAATTATGATGTTCTTGGTCATTTATGCTTTAATGGGTAAGCATAGTTTTAATGCACTGAATTCTGTTAACAGATATAGCTCATTCTTTAATTTACATGTTAAAAAGAGAAAAGTGATTGCATTTGGAAATTTGGGACTTTATCAAATGATGGTAAAAGAAAAAAAATTACTTACTACTCACCAAAATCTGGAGGTAATAAAATGATACATAGGCAAGAGTCTTTATAAGGCTAGGCTGCCATAGCAGAATGCCATAGACTGAGTGACTGAAACAACAAAAAATGTTTTTTCACATGTGTCTAGAGGTGAGAAGCCCCAGATTAAGGTGCCAGCATGGTTGGTTTCTGGTGAAGGCTTTCTTCCTCACTTGGAATTGTCTGCCTTCTCATTGTATCCTCATGTGACAGGGAGAGACTGAAGGACCAAGCTCTCTGATGTCTCTTCTTATAAGGGTACTAATCCCATCATGAGGGTTCTGTCCTTATGGCTTCATCTAAACCGAATTATCTCCCAAAGGCCCATCTCCAAATCCCATCATATTGAGGGTTAGGGCTTCAATAATATGAATTTGGGGAAGACACAGTTCAGTACCTAGCACCAACCTATGATTCAGTTGATCAAGATACTATATTACCAGTAAATAAATATTTTCTAAGACCTGTGTTTTACAAACTGGTTGATTTTCTATCATATTTTACAGTCCATATTATGTATCATACTTTCTCTCACATAGACGATTTTAAACTTTTTTCTCACTATACTTTACAAACCACACTAAATGGCACAATTTATGAACTAGCATATTTAACAATTATTTTCTCATTTGGAATTAAAATATCTAAACACTGGTATAATTAATCTAGAGCAGATCAGACATTCTGAGTAAATGGTTTTCTACTGTAATTACTCTCAGTTCTCAGACAGAGAGGTGCAAATATAATTTCGTAAATATACCGTTCCCATTATAAGATGTAGTAAGTTACTGTGAGGATATAGTTGCTAGTGCAATCCATAAATACAATGAAATTTAAGACAAGGAAAATGAAGCATGGAAAATTTGTTATTTTCCCATGATCACATGGTCTCCAAGGGTAGCACTTGTGATGAGGATGCCTTTACTTGCTATCATAACCACTTTCTACCTTTACACCAAATGGTCAGCATCATGTCTTTCAGAAAATAAACTACAGTGTGGACTAAGAAGAGCAAAAATACATTTGTGCGTATTCTTTATTGACTAACCTCATTGCAAAGATTGCAGACATCGATCTGCCATTCAATCCTCTCTCCCCCTCCGCAAACATATGTATTAACCTGAAAACTCACAAGAAATAGTGGTGGTCATCAGAGAAGAAGGTCATACAACTGACACGGGGGTAAGGTTAAGCACATACATATAAACACAACTGACTGAGCAGGGAATAGTGAATGGTGGCAGAGTTAAAAAAGAGAACAGACTAGTCTGTAAGATTTCACTGAAAAGTTGACTGATACACGGGTATGGGAAAGGCCCAACTGAAAGAGATCAGTTTGTTGATGGTTTAGTGAACAGTGTATGGGAATGGCAAGGTGGCAGAGGCAAACAATGAAATAAGAGATAGGACAGGAAACAAAAGGCATGCTAATGCTAATGTACTACCTTCCCAACCCCAAACTGGTTATTCTCTAAACAAGTGTGTGTCGAGTACTTTTTAAGTGTTAGGCATGTTTTGTACCCAAGAAAAATGGTGAAAGTGAATATCTTTGCCCTCAAAAGCTCAGTAGGGTGGATTGGGGGCCAGGGCATGGGGGACAGACGTGTATACAATTAAAGCACATTACCTGACCCTAGTTTTAGTTACATTTTTCAGGTGCCAAGTCCATTTATTTTTAGAAATATTTTCTTAGTGTATCAAATTATTTTCTACCATGAATCTATTATAATGTTTTATACTGAACTAGCAGTACCTTGTTTTCCCACCTTATAAATATTTTTAATCTAAGATTCTGGAAAGAAGTTCAATAAAACAAAATTACATGTTAAATCTTTAGATTGCATAAAAAAGCTTAATTTCATTATCACACACACACACACACACACACACCCCTTCCAAAAGCTTAGAGTCAGTTGAAAAAAATAATGAGACATGAAGTTCTGTTTCCCTAGAAGACTGCCTGCTATTCTCAGTAGAACTGCCACTGATAATTGCCACATCATTAATCTACATATAATCATTCCACAAATATTCCAGGTTTTATGTGAACATATATGTTTCTAGAGTCATTTCTATGTGGTTTACAATATGATCAGTGCTATGACAATAGTTGGATCACATAAAAGGCACAGAGATATCTCTTGGGTTTGGAATTAGTTTGGAATATTCTTGGATGTGGCCTTCTCTTTCTGGAGAGCATTCAAAAGAAGCAAGAAGATACCCTTTTATCCCGGATCTGACTGAGGATTTGTTGAATCTTACTATAATTATGTCACCTTGGATTAGTTAGCTTCTATTTCCTGGAGAATTAGTAAGGAAAAAAAAGTCTTTTGCTGGCATATCTTGACTACTTAACACGTAACTGTTATTTGCAGAGTTTGGTTACGCTTTGACCCAACATTTATCAAGGAATTTATGTGTTTTTTTTAAAGATTTTATTTATTTATTTGACAGACAGAGATCACAAGTAGGCAGAGAGGCAGGCAGAGAGAGAAGGCAGGAAGCAGGCTCCCTGCTGAGCAGAGAGCCTGATGTGGGGCTCCACTCCAGGACCCTGAGATCATGACCTGAGCCGAAGGCAGAGGCTTAACCCACTGAGCCACCCAGGTGCCCCTGTTTTAAGCCCTTATTCATGTTACTTTATCAAAAGCAATCAAATTTTATCAGTGATTCCTTGTTTGCTCTTCTGCCTTCTATTAAGACACTGAGATCCTCAAGACAGTATTTTCCAACGACAAATAAGTCTGCCACCCTGGAGAGGAGAGCATAGCTAGGTACAAATGGGAAATGAACATAGTCAGATGAATAGGAGGGTGGCCTTTAAACCCAGGACTAGTTATTTCAAGTTGAGAACCGTTGAGGTATCTCTTGCTGCTGCTGTAGGGCAGATTGAGGAGGAAGGGAACTGAGAAAAGATTAAGAGGGCAAGAAAGCTAACAAGAGGGGTTGGGTTGTAGTACCTGTGTACAGGGGTTAGGGATGATGCAAGCACTTGGTGGCAGAAGCACCTGCTTCTGGGACCTTTATGTCTGTGCTTCTTTGTTCTGTCCCTCAATTAAATGATGGATTCTAAAGACAGTAAATTTCTCATGTTATCAATCCATGCGATGCCATGCCTCACTAGATAATCTTGCCAATGGAGTGACAAATGTGTTCCAGTTTCTGCAAAATAAACCAAAGCAAAGGCCACTGGAAGATATTTCAGAAGTGTGCTTTGTTTGAACTGTTTCTGCAATTGGAAAATGAATTATATGTACATATAATCCATACATAATATCGGTATCATGATTGTTATATAACATTCTGTGTTAAATCTTATTATGTAATAATGATATTGTATATTATTGTAATATATTTAATATGTATGTATATGTTGATTAAATTAGAGTTCAATTTCAAGGTTTAAAACTATGCATTTGGGAGGTTAAAAGGCCATGATTTTGCCCTAGTCTACCTTTCTATATTTCATTTTCTCCAGTCAAATTGCAATGTTGGCTGTTCAAAAGAGACAACTGGTGCTTTCCATCATTGACTCTTTATTTTCATACTTGCCTTTCCACTCTGAATGTCCTTTCATCCCATACTCTGTCTACATCCCACTGTTCCTCTGAGGCCCAATACCAATGCTATTCCTTTCATTAAGCATTCCTTGAAATCTAAATAAAGAAGCAATATTTTTCTCTTCTGACCTCCTACAGCACCATATTCCTCTTATGCTCTTGGCACCTCCTAAGACATATGAAGCTAGGTGGTGGCAGGAAGAGCAAGCAGATGGTCACAGAAAATAGCAGACATGAGGCCAGTCCCTATGTCATATGAACAGCAGAATCCTAGGCTGAAGATTCACAAGCTTGTATGGCTGAGGTTTCGAGAGCTGGATTCATTTTCAATCTTTAGATATGCATATTCATGATAAATCCTTGTCACCTGAGCTAGTTAGTCTGAGTAAGTCACTGCTTCACGCAACCAAAATGGCTTAACATTGTGCCTCATATCTACATACTTGTTTTACTTTGCCTAACAGAGCAGAAATTCTTTGAAAGGCAGTGCCCACGGCTGCTTCTTTTTCATGACTTCTATAGCATCTGCAGTGTGGCACACAGTCAGTGCTCAATAAATGCTAGCTGGAAGAATGGAGTAAACTGGGCAACTGATCATCAAATTCTATTAAATCTCAGGTCATTTTTGGGGAGGCAAGAACTGAACACAGGCAGTTCATAAAAATATTTTACTAAACATTGCTTTTTCAAATGAATGGCTTGCCTGTCTCCCTCTTCACTGTTATAGATTTCTTCCTATTAGAGCTCTGCAAATGTGTTTATGACATATCTTTGCCAAAGGCTAACTTTAGCAGGGGCACCATGTATCATAAAAGATGTGTCATATAAGCAAATTACACAATATGAAGCCATGCATTCCTTCCATTATTTTAACAAGCATCTTCTTAGTTTAAAGGGTGGTGATCTGTATCAGGTTCTCTTCTGAGAGGCCAAAAATGTAAACCATACTTGAACTAGTGTCACCGCTGTCTCTTATTCAGAACTGGAAACGCTTTGTCAACCTTATTTTCTGATATATCTGGTGTGACTAGATACCCCCAAGGAAATTATTTTCCAGGAATGCATTTGAAAAATTAAAAGGTTCACCAAAGTCACACAAAATACAAAACAATGAAGTACAGTTTCATTTTATGGATATCACTTTTTTATACCTATATAGTTTTTTATGGTTTGCAAAGCTCATTGAAATATCTCATTTGCTCATTATAACAGGAGTCTGCAAGATAGACAGAGAAGGCATCATCCTCACTTTGTATATCAAAAAGTGGAGAAATCAAGAGACTTTACTAAGATCACAGAGATGGTAAGTGGTGAAGAGAAACTAGAAAAAGAACCCAAGTCTTTGAACTATTCTATTTATAACCATGTTTTTCCCAAACTTCTGCCTGTGACTAAATGCTGGGTCATGAAACTGATTTTGACTAGCATCTAAACATGAAATAGAATAGAATATATCACGGAGCATCAGCTCTATAATTTCACTTTTCAGTGAAGTTAAGAATTTATTTAGTAAAGAGAAGAACTATTTCATGAAACTTTGTTTCAGTTTTGTCTATTATGATGTGAAATATATTTCTGTGTGATATGGTGAGAAAAATAAATGGGAAGTCATTGATCTACATACCATGTTGCCTACTAAATTATTAAGTTGCTCAAAAGTAACTTAGGATGACCAAATCTCCATGTTATTGGTTTTAACATTAGAATAACTGGGATAGTAAAAATTTATTTTCTGACCATCCTTGAGTTAGTTATGAATTATGTAGCATAATTTCATTGTTTGACCTCTTTTAAGAGTGCTACTTGAATATTATATTTAAAAATTTAGGGTTTCTGTATAGGCACAATACTGGTTTTATTCCTGCTTTTATGGGGGAAAATGCTAATCATGCTTTATAAATAAATCATCTTAGAAAATCTTTACCTGACTTAAATATATCAGGGGAATGTAGAAAACATTGACTACAGATAACACCTTGAAAGCTAAGCATTGGATTCTTATCTAAAAAGAACATTTGATATCTCTGGAATTTATTAACAACTTATTTAATTTATGTATTATCAATACGTAACCCAAAACAGCGAATGCACAACTGTTCTCTTAATTACAATTAATGCAGTGGTTGCTCACTGCCAATAAGATGTAGTACAAAATTCTTAGTGGGGCATATAAATGGCGGCAGTGTTATCTCCCATCCCTCCACTTCACATAGGCCATGCACTTCCATGTCTCTAAGGCATTGTACATGCTTTTTGCTTAGATGTCATTGCTTCCTTCCTTCCTCGGTGAAGCTGGGTCTTAAAGGATGAACACGAGTCTTCTATGCAAACACAAATCTTCTAGGCAATGTTATCTCCTCTGTGATGGCTTTATCCATTTCCTTTTTCTGTGTTCTCACATGCTTTATTACAGTTATCAGAGATCTCACAGCACTATAATTATTTCTTTGTGTAAGCTTCCTTACCTAGGCAATGAGGTGCTTGAGACTGAAGTCTCTATCTTACTCATCTTTGCACCCATGGTGCCCAACACAATGCCTAGGTAATAAAGGTGCTCAATTCCTTGCTAAATATGTGAGACATATTTTTTAGTATGAATGGACATTGACAAACTGCAAAATATACATAAAGCAATTCACATGAGGTCATAAGAATTTCTATGCATGTATGTTATGTATCTACTCTTTTACACACTGAAAGCTCATTTCAAAAAAATGTGTGAATATTAAAAGACTGCTTCAGGAGTAGAAAATTATCTTTATATTTATTATTCTGTGGTCCATATATTAACAAAAGAGCTGGCTGATTTGGTCTGTTTAAGGCAACACTTAATCAAATTGCTGACACCATTTTATCTGATTACATGCATGATACAGACCAAGGCACTTTTATTTTCCCACAGGCTGAGATGATGGTTTAGAGATATAGCCTACATGTTAGAATTTTCCCTCCATATTTTAGTCATTGCTGTATTAAGATAAAAAGAAGATAAGGAAGTTTTTACTGGTCGTTGGGTCATTTTAATATTTTGTGATATGGTGCCATTAAAGTTTCATTTATATTCCTATAGGTTTTTCTCCTCATGTTTCAGCTAATAGAGTTTGAAGTCCCAATGTGCCTATATCACTCCTTTGAGAGATTTTTTAAAAATTCTTGTTCTGAAAACCCATCACTAACTTCCTCAACTGATAAAACAGAGGAACCACAGCTGGAGAAGTATGAACATCAATTTACCCTTCATAGCACATAAAATTATACTATGATTGTAGAGGAAGGCAATATTTAATTGACAGAAATTCTAATACATAAATGTATTAGGACACCATCTGTTTGAGTGCTCTACTGTTTATATCTATGCTACAAAATATTTTCAAAAAATATATGGTAGGCTAAGGAGTCCTAACTCACACTGAATCTGGGAGAGAAGTATTTTTTATTTTCTCGATTTGAATTCTTCACAAAGTTCCCCTTTGTATTACAGTTGACTATTTACGTGTTTAACCTTCAGTTAAATAGGAAGCTTAGGACGGTATCCAAATCTTACTTATCTCCAGATTCCCAGAGTGGACAACATTTGGGTGAAACATAAGAAGTGTTCCGCAAATGTTTACTGGGAAAGAAATGAATATATTATTAAAACCCTGATGGTTCGAACACTTCCCAGAGGAGCCACTTGATGTTTTCTCCTGTGTTATAATTCCACAAAGACAAAAACCTCACAACTTCTTTCTTTGCTTTTGAAAAAACATGGCAGTAAGGGCAAAGGGTTAAGTTGAATTACTCTTAAAATACAAGACAATCTTTCATAGCATTCTAACCCTTTGGTCTCCATGTGTGAAACATTTAAACCAAAGGTAAAAAGTTCAGGAAAATATATGAATTTGTATCTTCAACTAAAAATCAAACTGCTGGACAGTAGGAAACATCATGGTGATTAATCCATTCACGTGTCCACTATTACACACTTAGAGCCTCGAGAGTCTAAATGTTAGCCATTGCTTTCAGGTTGCCCATGGAGATAACAACTGGCTTCCCTGTCTTTTCATTTAAACTTTAGGGTAACTGAGGATTCATTGTTGTTTTACATTTTGAGATGTTAGCAGGTCATAGTGTATATTTTTCTTTTTCTTTTTTTCAGAACCTTATCTTGAGGGTTCTTAAAATGTCTTTTAAATAACTTTTTTTTATAATATTAGAAATTATACTTACATGAAATAAAACCATGACAATAACAAATATGAGGAAGTATTCAGCAAAACATACTCTGTCATCTGATTCTAACTAACAAAATATTTTTAATGACTGCACATCTATTAAAAGAATCCTCAAGATGCTGTAATTATTATTCATTTTCTAGAATTGTTTCACCATGAAGCTTTATGCTTCTATGGGGACTTTAATGTTTATGTTTTGTGACGGCTGCATTGACTATTAAAAAGCAATTTGGCTGACATTTTAGGTCTTTTGTTGCCAGTTTTAATTGGATTGTTCATCAAGCATCAACTCCCCCGTTAACTGCAAAAATTTCAGGCCAACGTCAGTTTACAGTAATGACTATTTAATGATTTTATCCTGTCAGTATGCAAGCTTCGTATAGATATATGCATGATTAGTTTCATATCAAGACCTGTAATTAAATAATTGAAGCTTCAACAGAATGGATATCAAACATGAACACATATTTAATAAAGACTCAGAAGCTTATCAAAATACTTATTAGCAATTAAAGTTTGTTTTAAGTTCATCTGTTAGTACACTTATAATATCTTTAAAAATATTTGTATAAGGTTTTTGTCCAAAGTTAAAAGAAATTCTCTTTAGTGCAGCAGTAAATACAGGTTTTCAAAAGGTAATTTATATCTAATGTGCACCTAACTGCCTAAGTAAGAAAACCCATTTTAACTATTATTTTATTGGAGAAAACAATTTGCTACCGTAGGGTTTTCTGTTATGTCATGGAATGTTAGAACGAGAAAGGGCCTTGGTGACCATCTATTTCAACTTCCTTATTTTACAATATTGAAGTCCACGTGAGTTAAGGGATTTGCTTAAGGTCATATAGCTAGTTAACAGTAGACTCAAGAAAAAAATCTAGATCCACCATGTAAACTTATAGTATTCTTGGGGAATCAGAGGGTAAAACAGTCTTTTATGTATTGGTAAATTCCTTTTCTCTGATTTCCATTAAATTTAAATTTCAAAACTGAAAATGAGCCAGGAAAAATAAAATAAGATGAAAATAGAGAGGGAGGCAAACCCTAAGAGACACTGAACTCTAGGAAATGAACTGAAGGTTGCTCCCGCAGTAACTGGGTATTGGGCATTAAGGAGGGCACTTGATGTAATGAGCACTGGGTGTTTTATGCAACTGATGAATTCGACCTCTGAAAATAATAATACACCATATGCTAACTAAATTGAATTTAAATAAAAATTAAAAAAAAACCCAAACCTGTATATAGAGATACACACTGAGAAGCTTCATTTTCTCTTCTTTCCCCCTTCACCCCATTCCTCATCCAACCCTTTGAAGTTGGTCCTTTTTTAAGTAGTTTCCTATTCATCTTTCCAGTATTCTTCTTGCCAATATACAGCATATGAATATATACTATTATTCGCCCCCTTTCCATATGCAAAATATAGTATACCACATACACATTTTTACATCTTGCTTTTTTTCACTTAAAAATACATCTTATAATTGCTTCACATCACACAGCGCAGAAATCTTCCTCGTCATTTTTTCTTTTAAGCTACATGGTATTCCCTTGCATGGATACTATAATTTAGTCAATGTGTTTGGCAAATATTAACAACTTCTTGAAAATGTTTTAGATGCTAAAAGTTATTTCGCTTTATCTATAAGAAATATTTATCTGTAAATGGAAATGTAGAAAGTGTAGATGTTAAGGTAAAGGCTAAACTCCAGTGTAGTGTGCATAGTACTGAAGAACAACTAAAAAAACCCATTACTTTCTCTTCAATTTAAAGGCCTAGTCCTAAAGCTCATCGCATAATTAAGATGTTTTCCAGGATTTACTGGTATGGGTAAGTAAAAATATATGTTGTAATAAAAATGGTCATAAGGCAGCACATAGAAATTTTTATTTTTATGCTATGTCCGGTAAGCATAACATTTCAAAATCCTTCCACCTTCAGTCTTAATAGATCACACTACTTGCCTCCTGCTCATGGTAATCCATATGTACCTTGCATTTTAAAATAGTTGCATTTCACATTGGAATGGAAGGCTTGCCTATGTTGCTATAGCATAGTGAAAGACAATAGGGAGACAGGCCAATTAAGGTAGGAGCAGATTTCTTATTAAATGACAGGTCCCAGATTCCCATTTCATGAAACATGTACTCCTGCCACATGCCAAATTCCCATTTATTTCAAGAAGGAATTATGCACAGAAGAAATATGTAGGCTGAAGAGGGCAGGATAAATTAGTCCAGAGCAATCCTTAAATGTCAGTTTAAAATGCAGTGAATGTTTTCAATTATGTGTAGTCATGTTGTTTGGATTGAATATTATCCACTCATCCCCTGTCTCTGACCACATCTTCAAAATGAATGGGGCAAAAATTGCTTGAAATAGAGGAGAGACATGAACAGCTCGATTTGGAATTGTAAGCGAAAACTGAACCCAAAGGTGTGAGTCATGAAAATGTAATGATTCCTCAAAGGAAACAGCTTAAGAGAAGGACACTGTGCTTTCCTTCGAATATAAAATATTTACATTTAAGACAATGACTAGAGATATTTTTAAACTCTATTAATTCAGCCTAATTCAGAAAGTCAAGTTTTATTAATTGTAAAGTACAAATCATATTTAAAATATAAGCGTGTGATAATTACTCTCAAGTGCACTGCATGAATGTTACTACCACTCATGTCTTATAGAAGCTCTTATGGTCACCAATTTAAACAAAAACAATAAAAATGCTAATTGTATTCTTGCTTTTAACATGTGTAAAACAGTTTATGCTCTTAAGCAGGTGAAACAAACCTTATACAATCTTCATATTACCCTTTCGATGGGATATCTCAGGGTAAGTTTCAGCTTAGCTCTATCAACATGAAAATAAGTTTTAAATTATGAGACTTTGTTATATTAACTCACAAATTGTTCCTTAAATGGTATAGAAAATGTAAACATTTTTAAAAACAAATCTCTAACTTAGAATAGCTACTTGGTAGATAGCCATTAGAAATCTCCTTTACAGAAGTCCTAAAAGAATATTACAATGTATTGTAAAAAACATTTTTATCAAAAAGTTGATGTTGGAAAGCTTGATACATGTCAATTACATAAAAAATGAGTCTACTTTTATTTTTGTGAATTATATGGACATAAGTTTACATGAACTGTTGCCACTAGATGGATCTGTGGATCCTTGGATCTGTGATAATAATCTAGCAGCTGACTACCTTTCATCCAGTTTTATAGGACTCAGAAACATACTTTCTCAAGAAAAGTAACTCTTGGGGTGCCTGGGTGGCTCAGTCCGTTAAACGTGGACTCTTCATTTCAACTCAGGTCATTGTGGGATCGAGCCCCCATGTCTGGCTCTGAGTCTGCTTGAGATTCTCTCTCTCCCTCTCCCTCTGCCTCCCTGCCACACCCTTCTAAAAATAAAAAAGAAAAGTAACTCTTTATTGACATAATAAAACTTCATAACATACACAACTAACCAGCTGGGTCACAGCAGTTTATTTCTTCTCTTTTTCTTAGTAGATGATAGAAAACAGTTAACAGAGCAATTTCCTTGAAACAATGGTTTATGCTTAAAAACAAAAACAAAAACAAAACAAAACAAAACAAGCAACGTGACTTTCTAGTACTCCTTAGAAAAGGCATCTGCTTTTCTTCCAGTGACTCAATGGGAAGCTTGGTCAAAACGTTTTCCGGCATCAATGCCTAGCATATCTGTGACCTCTTGTAGCTTCCCTGGAAGCACTATAGTTTTCTCTGAAGTCAGTGATATCAAGATTTTTTTTCTAATATCACAATTTCTTAAACTATAAAGAAAAGGTATATTGATGGCAAGCAAAGTTTGATGCTTGGAAATCAAACTACAGAGAAACAGTATAGAGTAGGAACTAAGAATTCAGCTTCTGGAAATAATAGTAGACTAGAAAACCTAAAACGTTTTATACCACAAAGCACCTAAAAATGCTAGGTAAATATATCATTTATCTTTTCAAATGAAGAATGGCACTCAGAAGTTTAAAAAAAACTCAGAAGCCAAAACCAGGGTGGGAATTCTAAATAAGAATGGCATGCCCAGGATTTGACACAGCAGCTCCTTTGCAAGTGGGTGATTTAAGAACAGGCTTTTAAGGCTAAGGTGAAAGAAGCAAAACACAGGCTTTGAGTTATCCCAAGGCAGGAAGTTGCAACTGAGACCTGCCTATGTTGCCTATATATGGACCTTCAGAATGTGACACTTCAAAAAAGGGTGTACTAGGAAAAAATCTGCCCATTGGCATAAAAGAACAAAAAAGAATCTTGTCTGTTCTGGACTGGGCTCTGGGTAAAAACAATAAAAAAAAATCATTCCTGAGAATTCATAAGTATGGATGTAGATCATGCAATGAATTATGTTGAGTTTCTATTTTCTGTGTGGTTTAGCGACTACCAATATAAGACATTAGTATGGAAGTATCTGGACACCATATGGAGTATCTGGACGCCTTGGTAGAGACAACTGCAAACAAGATCACAATCCAAAGTTAAAAATTATATGAGGAAATAGTCCACTTTAAACAAAAGCCAATACACTCAACAAACTATAAGATTAGATCCCTGAGAATAACAGGTAATAGTGCCTTTGTTTAGAGACCATAAAAAAGCACATTTAAAATGGCTAAAGTTAGAAAGTAAAACATAACAATAAAACACTATTTGTAAAAAAAAAAAAAAAAGGATCATGTAGACTTCAAAAAGAATAAGAATTCTAAAAATGAAAAATATAAAATCAAAAAAAGAAAAAAGAAAAATATAAAATCAAAATGCAAAACTCAATGGAAAATAAAATACCAAGAGCAACTTAAATTGCAAGTAAGGCACAAATAAAGTAAGAACTAGTGAACTTGAATGCATATCTGAAGAAATTACACAGAATATAGTATAGACAGATAAAGACATGAAAAATCTAAAAGATGGAGTAAGGGTCATGGAAGATAGAATGACATAACACAATACATATCTAATAAAAATTTTAGAAGCAGAAAATAAAGAAAATAGGAAGAAACGATGATGACCGAGAATTTTCTAAGACTGATTAAAAAATCAAAAATGAGATTGTGAGAAAATTCTCAGATTCAGGGAGCACAACCCCCAAGCAGGATAAATAAAAGTAAATCCACACATTAAGAACATCTGAGGGGCGCCTGAGTGGCTCAGTGGGTTAAAGCCTCTGCCTTCGGCTCGGGTCATGATCCCAGGGTCCTGGGATCGAGCCCTGCATTGGGCTCTCTGCTTAGCGGGGAGCCTGCTTCTCCCTCTCTCTCTCTGCTCTGCCTCTCTGCCTACTTGTGATCTCTGTCTGTCAAATAAATAAATAAAATCTTTAAAAACAACAAAAAAATAACATCTGAGGCAGCCATGAACATATACCACCCGGATCTGTTATGAGTGCATCGTTGACTAACAGCCCCAAACCCTGCCTTTCTGAATCCAGTACTAGGTCCACCCTAAAGGCCAGGTTGTGGTCTGCGTCCCCCCTCAAATGGCTGAACATAATTTGGGTATTAATATAGTCCATTTCTGCAAGATAGGGAAGTGTTTTAATGGTAATTTTGGTTCTAGGACTCTCCATCAGCCTGGCCAAAACTTTATTGGATCTGCATAGTAGTCTGAGACTCCTCCTCCTCATTTTTCTCTCCTCCATAAATGTCAGAACCTGAATATCCTCCCTGTCTTCTCCTGTTCCCTCTCTTTTATCCTTCAAAGAGTCTTCCAGAAAACTTGCCCATCTAATCACATCTTGGCACCTGTTTCCTGGATGATGTGAATAAGCACAACATCAAAGAGAAAGACTTAAAACAGCTAAATAGAAAGAGATTACCTATAATTGAACTATAATTAATTAGATTGACAGCAGATTTCTCAATTACACCACAGGAGCTATAAGATAATGTGTGGCAAGCACTGTTGATTGCCTATCCAATAGCCATTAACCTCTTTCACATTGCTAACAGAACCCTTAGTTGTTCAGGTATGAAAGATGTGCTCCACCCTGAGCGCCATTACTAGTTCAAGCAACTAGAACATTCCATTCACCTTTGCCAGTGATTAGATTAGAGGCTGGGCATGTCACCAAGTTCTGGATGAGAGCAAGTCTGAGGGTTTCTGACAAAGATTATTCTATCTGATATATACAGAGATGTGTAAGGAAAAATCTGTTCCTTTTTCAAGCCTTTGGGCATTGTCATCATTAGGACGTGATTTTGTAGTTGTCAGCCATTTAACAACTGTAACATAAAATAAAAAAGTCACAGAGAAACTGATCCAGAGCCCTGATATATTGAGCTGCTCAACTGACCAACCCTGGTTCTGCCTAGGTCTGGATTGCATGTTATGAGAGAAAAATTCATATATGTATACATATATTGTTGTTGTTTGAACTACTATTTTGAATATTCTTGGTATATTCCTTATATCGGGAAGGATTCTAACTGATAGTTCATGAGGCAATATTTTCAAAATGCTTGGAGAAAAATGCCAATATTGGATTCCACATCTAGCAAATTTGTTAGTCAACACTGAGGGTAAAATGAAGACAATTTTCTACAAGGATGGAGAATTTACCACCAACAGACCCTTGATGAAAGAACAATGAGAGGATGCACTTAAAGAAGCATAAAAACAATCTAAAAGGAAGGACTAAACTGTAAAAAGGAATGGTGAGGAAAGTATTTGATAAACACATGGGTAAATCTAAATGAGCAGTGAATGTGGAAAATATTATAATTTCGTGTGTTAAGAAAAAACAGAACCAAAATAATCAATAATAATTACATGTAAGTGAAGAGAGGATGATCCATATGAAAGCATTTTAAGCTCCATTTATTGTTTAGGAAAAGGGGAGAGAAACTTATTAATTTTAGACTTCAAGCCAAATAAAGATGATAAAAATTTAAGATATCTCCTACAATAATAGAACTAAAATGAATAATTATTAGTAGAGGGAGAAAAAGAATAAAGTAAAATGAATTCAATAGAGGGCAGTAAAAGATAAAAATTTAAAAGCAGTGATTATGAGAGAAGGCTATCATCAGACTGAGTTCAAATCTTTAATTCCAGCTCTGCTACTCACTAGCTAGGGAGCCTTGAGTAAGTTACTAACTACTCTGAGCCTTAGTTTTTTCCAACTTAAATGAATATAATAATAGATTCCATGTCATAGGAATTTTGATTAATGCATTAATCCACAGCAAGTATCGAGAATAGTGCCTGGCACATGGCTAGTACTCAATAAGTTATATCCATTACAGTTATTATTCACTGTTGTGAAAGTACTGGTTTAACCAAGGAACAGAATGTAAAAAATACTATTTCTTTCAAGAAGTAATAAACTTTTCTATGACTACTGGCTGAACAGCATACCAAAAATACTTCTCTGTTTATGTGTACATTTACTGAGTTAAAGTTTTACAAAATTTGTTGAGTAAATATTAAACTCAACCTTTTTCATTTGTCACAAATATTTCATAACAGGAAAATAAAAGACAAAATAAGTGGGAGATGGCAACAGAGCATAAGAAACATATCAGGACATGCTGGAAATTAGATTGGATGGACATACAAATATGCCTTTTCTTTCAGTAAGCTTTCTGATTCACTTTCAGTGATATGTTACTAATTTGAAAATACAAAGCTCCTCTGCACAGAGAAGGCCAGAGAGAGAGGGATCCAATCAAGCAGAATTTTAAAGTTCATCCACCCCAGCTTTATCATCACCTTCACCTTTTTTTTTTTTTGTATCTTGGATTTCCTTCCCTTTGAAATTTTGTTTGAAGAAAGGGTTCTGCAAATAAAGTCCGAGAACCATCCCTCCCATTAGTGTTTTCCCTAGTCTTCTTGATGCTGAACCATATTCCAGAACCTTCTGCATCTTCCTCAAATTATGACTATCACAACAGCTCCTTCTATGGGATGGCTTGATGCCTTTTAGTGATCTTATGTCTGGATTCACTACAGCCACACAACAGGGAGCTTAAAGTATTCTGTTTAATTTCCAATACTTTTCCTGATAACAATTAACATTTAAAGTAAAGTGGTGTGGAATATTCTTTCTTATATTTATGAATTGCTCATAAAGCCATATAATTAAATATTGAAATCCCACATAATTTAATATTAAAATACTTTTGTATTAAATTATAACCCTATATCATTTAATATTGAAATATTTTAATATTAAATTATAATTTAATATTTAACTGTAACAATTTAATATTTTATGAGTCTGTAAACTTTTTCTGTGAAGGACCAGATACTAAATATTTTAACCTTTGCTGGTCATATGGTCTCTGTCTAATTATTCAACTCTACTGTCTAGCACCAAAGCAGCCAGAGACAATATGTAAATGAATATGTGGCTATGCTCCAATAAAACTTCATTTATGAAAACAGGTGGTGGGCCAGATTTGGCGCAGGGGCCATAGTTTGCTGACCCGTGTTGTATTGGCTTGGTTTTCATTACCCAGTGGATTCATTTCGCAAAACAGAGTTTTACTACCAGGATTATTTAATCATTCTGTTAAACTGCAAAATGTTTTTGTTCCAGTAAGTGGAACTTTGGTTAAAAATTTCCTTTTTAGGAATAAAATAAATGTTGCCTTGGTTTTTCAATATTCTGAAGGTACTTAAGCTTAAGCGTCAAGACAATGCATTTATAATCCAATATATTTAAAACCATAAAAAAGCAAAAGAAGAAATTTCATCTGCCAATATGAGTAAATTATATTCAACTCAATCACCTCCAGGAAGATTACTACAAATTTTACACTTAAATTCATAGATAGCACCTAATTTGCTTATAATTTTGTTGACAGCTGAATTTCTGCTATTTTATCTACCTATAGAGAAGCCCTTGAAATTCAAGAATCTATGTGGTTTTACTGCATTACTTTAACTCATTTCCTAAGGAGTCTGCAAAAAAAAATTTAAGTGAAAATTGAATTTTTAATTAACTGCCATTTTTAATTACCAAAACAATTCATCTTCATTTAAAAATATGGATATTGTCAGGGTCACTGTATAATGATATGCAGATTGCACACTACACAAGAGTGCTCCATTCCAGGGTGTGCCATTCATATTGGGGATGCTGTGGATCACTGAGGATACTGAAAACCTACAGACTTATTAAAACAGTTTTCTGGAAGGTGGCTATAAACAGCATCTTAATCTAACAACCAATATTTTACAGTAATTTTCAAATGGATTATAACAAAGTATCTTGAGGAAGGGTTGTTGTTTTTATTCATGTTTTAAAGGTTATTTGGTCTAGTTGTGGCCTTGCATTCTCTGAGGGAATTAGTCCCTTTCTCTAATAATTGTAAGTCCCCTGATAATTATTGTAGCTAACCTCATCTGCAAAACTTCAGCCAAGATAGGAAACCATGAAAAGTTTATACTTCTCTAGTCAAAGGACATCCATTTCTATTTGTGTCTTTTTAAAATGATAGGTCAGAAATGCCAAAAAAGCCAAATAATCCAATTAAAAAATGGGCAGAAGACATGAATACACATTTCTCCAAAAATGTCACACAGATGGCCTACAGACCATGAAAACATTGCTCAACATCATTCATCAGGGAAATGTAAATCAAAACCACAATGAGATATCACCTCACACCTGTCAGAATGGTGAAAATAAAAAACATAAGAAACAACAAGTGTTGGAAAGGATGTGGAGAAAAGAAAAATACCTGGTACACTATTGGTAGGGATACAAACTGATGTAGCCATTGTTGGAAAACAATATGGAGGTTCTTCAAAAAATTAAAAATAGTATTACCAGATGATCCAGTAATTCCATTACTGTGTATTTACCCAAAGAATATGAAAACACTAATTTGAAAGTATATGAGCGGGGCGCCTGGGTGGCTCAGTGGGTTAAAGCCTCTGCCTTCGGCTCAGGTCGTGATCTCAGGGTCCTGGGATTGAGCCCCACATCGGGCTCTCTGCTCAGCCGGGAGCCTGCTTCCCTCTCTCTCTCTGCCTGCCTCTCTGCCTACTTGTGATCTCTCTCTCTCTCTCTGTCAAATAAAAAAAAAAATATATGAGCACCCCTGTGTTTATTGCAGCATTATTTACAATAGGTAAATTATGAAAGCAACTGAAGTGTTTTTTGATAGATGAATGGATAAGGAAGATGTGGTATATATATACAATGAAATATTACTCAGTCATAAGAAAAGAATGAGGGGTGCCTGGGTGGCTCAGTTGGTTAAGCAACAACTCTTATTTTGCTTCAGGTCATGACCTCAGGGTCATGAGATCAAACACTATACTGGGCTCCACTCAGTGGGGAGTCTGCCTGAGATTCTGTCTCCCTCTGCCCCTCCCTCCCCTCTCTTTCTCAAATAAATAAGTCTTACCAAAAAAAAGAATGAAATCTTGCCATTTGCAACAACATGGATAGGTCTAGAGGTTATTATGTTAAGTGAAATAAGTCAGAGGAGGACAAATACCATATGATTTCACTCACATGTGGAATTTAAAAGACAAAACAAATGAACAAAGAAAAAAAGAGACAAACCAAAAAATGGACTTTTAACTATAAAGAAAAAACTGGTATTTTTAAGGAGGGATGGTGGGTGGGGGAGTGGGTGAAATAGGTGAAGGGGAATCAGAGTACACTTACCATGATGAGCACTGAATAATGTATAGAATTGTTGGATCACTATATTATACACCTGAAACTAATACAACATGGTATGTTAACTATACTGGAATTTAAAAAAATGTAGGCATAGTGCACACTTTTCTTATACGTGTCTACTGTAGTGATTTTATTATCATAGTGACCACAGAGTAAATATTTAGATCATATAGGGATCTCCAAGAAACTCAGAATGTTTTCCTAGCTATCTTGTTATTGTTATCAATGTCATGTTTTAAGTTTCCCCTGTATTTTTAAATGGGTGCCACTGAGGGAATGGTTTTCACTCTGTTTCAGGAACACGTCTTAGGGACTAGGATGAAGGTTGGAACTTTGGGGCCCTCATTTTCACTTTTATTTGTTGTATACATTGGAGTTGCACATAATATTGGTACAAAGGGAAGAAGTTTTCAAATTGTAATATGCAGAGAATAGTTCCAAACACAATTCCCTGCTCCCCTCCCTCAGGAAATATGACTTTACTTGAAAGATACGGCCAACACCACTGGTAGCAGAAGTTTCCAATCTTTAAAGACCTCATACTTGGTAATTTCCACAACAAAATCTTTAATTCTCACAAAATCCTACCAGAAGGTAGTTGTTACTATTTGCATTTTACAGACTGCTCCAGATGGAATGTTTGTCCCTCCAAAATTGTCAGTTAAAACCTAATCTCTATTGTGATAGCATTAGGGCGGTGATTAGGCCTTAAGAATACAGCCCTCGGGGCACCTGGGTGGCTCAGTTGGTTAAGTGGCTGTCTATGGCTTAGGTCATGATCCCAGGGTCTTGGGATTGGGCCCCACATGGGGCTCCCTATTCAGTGGAGAGCCTGCTTCTCCCTCTCCCTCTGCTTGTTACTTCAACTACTTGTGCTCTCTCTCTCTCTGTCAAATAAATCAATAAAATCTTTAAAAAAATACAGCCCTCATAATGGAATTAGTGCCCTTAAAGAAAAAGACTCCAGAGTTATCTCACCCTGTTCACCATGAGGAAATACACCAGAAAGACAGCCTATATGAACCAAGGAAACGGGTCCTCACCAGACAATGGATCTGCTGGCACCTTGATCTTGGCCTCTCTGTCTCCAAAGCTGAGAATGTGTTTGATCTTCTGTTGTTTGTAAGCCATCCAGTTTACAGTACTCTGTTACAGTAGCCCAGATGGATTAAAACACAGGTGAAGAAATAAAATCTCAGGAAGGTCACCCTGTTAGTAAGTGGCAAACCTGGAACCTAAACTTGAGTCTGTTTGGTCTCAAATATTCGCCCTGTCCATTTATTGTAATATAAGTATTTACTAGCAGAAAAACACCAAAGAGGTTTAGATATCTCTAGCTTTTTTTTAAAGATTTTATTTATTTATTTGACGGAGAGCTACACAGCCAGAGAGGGAATACAAGCAGGGGGAGGAGTGGCAGAGGGAGAAGCAGGCTTCCTGCTGAGCAGGGAGCCCGACGCAGGCAGGGCTCAATCCCAGGACCCCAGGATCATGACTCAAGCCGAAGGCAGATGCTTAACCACTGAGCCACACAGGTGGCCCTAGATATCCCTAGAATCAGAAGAGACCCCGAATTGCTAAGGAAATGTTGAAAAAGAAAAACAAAACTGGGGGCATCACGTTGCCCGATTTCAAGCTTTACTACAAAGCTGTGATCACCAAGACAGCATGGTACTGGCATAAAAACAGACACATAGACCAGTAGAACAGAGTAGACCCTGAACTCTATGGTCAAATAATCTTCGACAAAACAGGAAAAAATATACAGTGGAAAAAAGACAGTCTCTTCAATAAATGGAGCTGGGAAAACTGGACAGCTATGCGTAGAAGAATGAAACTCAACCATTCTCTTACACCATACACAGATAAACTCAAAATGGATAAAAGACCTCAGTGTGAGGAAGGAATCCATCGGAATCCTAGAGAAGAACATAGGCAGTAACCTCTTTGACATCGGCCATAGCAACTTCTTTCAAGATATGTCTCCAAAGGCAAAGGAAACAAAAGCGAAAATGAATTTTTGGGACTTCATCAAGATCAAAAGCTTCTGCACAGCAAAGGAAACAGTCAACAAAACAAAGAGGCAACCAGCAGAATGGGAGAAAATATTCACAAATGACAATACAAAGGGCTGATAACCAGGATCTATAATGAACTCCTCAAACTCAACCCACACAAAACAGATAATCATGTCAAAAAATGGGCAGAAGGCATGAACAGACACTTCTCCAATGAAGACATACAAATGGCTAACAGGCACATGAAAAATTGTTCATCATCACTAGCCATCAGGGAGATTCAAATCAAAACCACATTGAGATACCACCTTACACCAATTAGAATGGCCAAAATCAACAAGACAGTAAACAATAAGTGTTGGAGAGGATGTGGAGAAAGGGGAACCCTCTTACACTGTTGGCAGGGATCGGATGCAAGATGGTGCAGCCACTTTGGAAAACAGCGTGGAGATTCCTTAAGCAATTAAAAATAGAGCTTCCCTATGACCCTGCAATTGCACTGCTGGGTATTTACCCCAAAGAAACAGATGTAGTGAAAAGAAGGGCCATCTGAATCCCAATGTTCACAGCAGCAATGGCCACAGTCGCCAAACTGTGGAAAGAACCAATATGCCCTTCAATGGACGAATGGATAAGGAAGATGTGGTCCATATATACAATGGAGTATTATGCCTCCATCAGAAAGGATGAATACCCAACTTTTGTAGCAACATGTATGGGACTGGAAGAGATTATGCTTAGTGAAATAAGTCAAGCAGAGAGAGTAGATTATCATATGGTTTCACTTATTTGTGGAGCATAAGAAATAACATGGAGGACATGGGGAGATGGAGAGGAGAAGGGAGTTGGGGAAATGGGAGGGGGAGACGAACCATGAGAGACTGTGGACTCTGAGAAACAACCTGAGGGTTTTGGAGGGGCAGGGGGATGGGAGGTTGGGTGAGTCTGGTGGTGGGTATTATGGAGGGCACATATTGCATGGAGCACTGGGCGTGGTGCATAAACAATGAATTCTGAAACACTGAAAAGAAATTTAAAAAATAAAAATTTAAAAAAACATTATCAGTGTGGATTAGGGATTGAGTTCATGGAAAATTAAAGTACAGCACCTAAATTATAATAGATACTTATTTATGCATAAATATACAAATACGGTAGATGCGAAAATTCCAATGAAATAAAATTACATTTTCAAACTTTGCCAAGTGTTAACTTATTATCTTATTCTGAAATATTTCAGGTTAAAATTATTACCCTTCAAGGACCAAAGTGTACTTACACATTTCAAACAGTAAATTTCACTAAGAAAATATGGTTGTTAGATTTTAAGAAATACAGTTCTGCTCCAGTAAGAGATACTCAAACCATTAGAGATTCACATCACACAAAACTTTATTCATTGCCTCAATGTGATCTTGAATTCAAGATGGTATTTGGTGATACGATTCTTTCAGTTAGGCATCTCACTTGAAGAGAAATTGGGACTCAGATAGCTTCTATCAACGAAGGTTTGCAATTGCAATTTAAAGCAACCACATACACCTACACATGACTTTGTAGCCTTAGGGGAATGCAGAGTGAGTTCACCAGCAGGGACAAGCAGAGCTTTCAACTACTGATGGAAAAATCATTATTTTACCACCTCTGTTAATTACTTAAATGTCTGAAGTTGGACAGAAGTAAACTAGACACACTAGCAAGGACTATGAGAATAGTCCGAGGGATAGAATCCAACGTTTCTGAGCATCTGTTAAGGGTTAATTACTATGGTAGGCAAGAGGGTACAAATATTAACATAACCTAGTTCCTACCCTCAGGGAACTCTATACTTCACATCTTGCACACTCACTTGTCATTTCTTTCTCTTTGCCCTGGCACTGAAAAGACCTTTCTTCCTCCACCTTTCATCTTTGATTTGTGTCATTTCCGGCAGTCTTATTTCAAGACAAGTTCAAGGGCTTCCTCCTTTATAAACATCTTCCTGAACACTGTTTCCTTGTGCCCTAACTAGACTATTCTATCATAGCATTTGTTACACTTTATCTAGCTTGTTTACCTGTATGTTAACCCTATTGATCCTAGTACTTATTTCTAGTTAAGTCCCTCAAAAACAAGGGTTGTGCTTTATTTGTTTAATTAAACAGCTAATATTTCATTCAACACATCGACCTTTTATAAGCCAGGGAATACAATTATCAAGCACACCATACACTTAATACATAACTTGTTAAATGAAGAAATAAAATCTGAACCCTAAACTTAGTCTAAATGATCCCATGTACTCCTGATCACAACTCTCCTCCTGAATATCTCTAGCATTCTGGCTTCAGGTTGTGGTGAATTAGTTTGTGTTGTGGATATATATAAAATTCTAAAGTTGTTCTTTGGGTGTATTAAAGATTAAAAACTCCTTGAGCAAAAGGGCGTTATCAAATATTTCTTCTCTATTTTCCTATAGTTCTTAGTAAAGGGTTCTGATCAACTAGTGCTCAATAATTAATGAGTTTAAGAAAGCAACTTTTTACTTTTGGATGAGCATTATCAGCATGAAATAGAGAAATTTACTATTCATTTAGTTGATTGTGTCATCAACCTCCACATCCCCCAAATCTGTCACCAAATCCTACCTCTATAATGTGTCCCTTTTATCCCTGCTGCGAATGTCTTAGGGGCCTCATTATGTCTCACTTGAACTCTTACAACAGCCTCTTAACTGTTCTTCCTGCCTTTAGTAGCCTCACCTGAATCCATCAACCCTGCCACCAGAATATACTTCCTAAAAACTAAATCTGACTGTGCATGACATAGACTACCAAGCTGTTCACTAAATCCTTTCCCTCTTCTAAGGAACACAGACCATATTTTCCAGCCTTTCTTGCTAGGTCTAGACATTAGACTGAGCCTAGAAAATAGAAGTGTTGAGTACCACTCTCTCAGGTCTGGTCCATAAAAACTTCCATTTTTGCTCTTCACCTTTCCTCTAGTTTAATGTACACAAACTATGGCAACTTCTCAAGCCATGGGTAAAAGACAATGGAGTCATAGGATGGAAAGAGCCTGGGACCTTGGATGAACTGGGTGAAAACTTGGAGAACTGCCTAGTAATCAAGAATTTTCAGGTTGCATTTAGGTGAATGAGAAATAGCTATTTTTGAGCCACTGTACATTTTTACGCTAGCTGGTAATAGAAGATGGTATCGTCTTTACTACTGTACCATGCTATTCCTCTGACCAAAATCCTTCACCCATTAGCTATCATACTCCATGCAGATCCTTAGAATGATGGGTATAAGGTCTTTCACAATCTAAATGTGAATCACTCTACTGTTCTCATTCTAAATTTTTAATCCTTACCTCCCATTATCCCACAGTCAAATTCCATACTCTCTGCTTCAACCACAATATATTTCTTGGCATTCTCAGAAGAAAAAAATAACTTTAATGCCTGAACCTATGCTGTTCCTTCATCTTAGAATCCATTCTCTTTGTTCTGTCCCATACCTAAAATTCTTTTTATCATTCATAGTCCAACTCACATTTTATCACTTCTGAGACATCTTCTCTGATCCTCTTTGTCAGAATTAATTGCTCTCCCATTGCTACTCCTATAACATGGTTTAAAAATCTGTATCATAGCATTAACTATATTTCTAAATTGGTACATAGTTTAGCCACGTTCAAGTGCCCATTTTCAAAACTGGATCGTATCACCTCGACAACAGAGATTGTATCTCACTCATTCTTATAAACCCCAGCAATGAGCGCAGACTCTTAGATGCAGTAGTCACTCAAGAAATACAAGTTGAGGGGCGCCTGGGTGGCTCAGTGGGTTAAGCTGCTGCCTTCGGCTCAGGTCATGATCTCAGGGTCCTGGGATCGAGTCCCGCATCGGGCTCTCTGCTCAGCAGGGAGCCTGCTTCCCTCTCTCTCTCTCTCTGCCTGCCTCTCCATCTACTTGTGATCTCTCTCTGTCAAATAAATAAATAAAATCTTTAAAAAAAAAAAGAAATACAAGTTGAATTGGTATTACTTGGATTCAAATAGCAATTTAAGCTTTTCAAAGTATTTTTCATATATGTTTTTTTCATTTTTACCCTCATAATGATTATGTGAACTAAAATAAGAAGATTTAATTAATTCTAAAGTACAGTTAACTACAGAGTATAGTCTAAAGTACAGTTAAATACAGAGTGTGGTCTTGATCTCGATACTCTGACACTGCGCATGAGCATCGTTTAACCATCTCAAGGAGGAGGGAGAGAATTTAGGTAAAGCTACCTTAACCATAAAAACTCATTCCTCAAAATGACCATGCAACTTTCTTTATGAAAGTACACAGCCTGTAAGCATGTGCATGTTTGTATGTATAGGTTGCAGTAGTAGCAGCTGTTGTTGTAGAAGCCTATTTATTTTAGATAATTCAAGATTTCAAGTAACTTGGGATGATACCCAGGATAAACTGTGAGTGTGAAAAAAGCAGATCATAGAAAAATAATATACAGTATAATCTCATTTCTGTAAAAAATTATCAGGAAGAATACTCGTCTCTCAGGGAGTAGAATGATGGGAGACGTAGAAAGTTTTTATAGACATATTTATTTATTTGAGAAAGAATGATCGAGCACATGAGTGTTGGGGGGAGGCAGAGAGAGAGAATCCTCAAGAATGTCAGTTCATCATGAAGCCCGAGCTCATTCTCATCATCCATCAGATCATGACTTGAGCCAGAACTAAAAGTTGGAACCTTAACCAACTGAGCCACCCAAGCACCCCAGGAGAAGTAGAACTTTTTTTAAAATTTTTATTTATTTGGCAGACAGATCACAAGTAGGCAGAGAGGCAGGCAGAGAGAGAGAGGAGGAGGAGGCAGGCTCCCTGCTGAGCAGAGAGCCCGATGTGAGGCTCGATCCCAGGACCCTGAGATCATGACCTGAGCCAAAGGCAGAGGCTTTAACCACTGAGCCACCCAGGAGCCCCGGAGAAGTAGAACTTTTAAATGTACTTTACATAATTTTGCAGTACTTGATTTCATTAACTAGCTATTATACATAAAGTACTTAGAACAGGGCCTAGCATATATTAAGCATTATATAAATGCTATTTTTATTATATAGTTTTTTTACAATAAGCTTGTGTTACTTTCATTAAAAAAATTAACTTATCATATAAAGAGCAGGGGGAGCTGTCTCATAAGTGAAGAGTATAGTTGAATAAACTTCTGCCATACCCTTCCCTCTTGCAGATAACAACCACTGGACAAAATCCAATACAAATATCAATGACCTATAGGCACTAGAGTGTAAGCAAAAGCAAGTAGATTCTGGAGGAGAATCAAAACTGGGAAGATGAGAAGTGATGAATGAGTTTCAAGTTTTTGTGGGATTTTTTTGACCTGAAAGTAGAAAGCTATTCAAGTTACACAAGGTAACAAAAACCCTGACAGAAAATTGGCTTAAAACCAGAGGACAGAGTTCAGGCAATTACAGCCACTAGAGAGTCATCAGGGAACCCCCAAAAGGAGATGGAAAGGTTGTAGCCCACACTGTGCATTAACTCTGCCCAAATCTCCAGCTGAGCCTAGAAGAATTTATGTGTGAGGCAGACTCCACCTAAGAATAATAGAACTGAATTGAGATTAGAGTTGCAATCCAAGAGGCAAAGTTTGAGTCAAAACAATCGAGTTGTTTGCTAAAATATAAAGAAAAAAAATTAATATTCCTTAGAGGAATATAATAGAACCCAGAGTCTCTACAGTGTAACAATCATAATGTCCAAAATACAAAGCAAAATTATTCAATATATGATAAAATACAAAAATGTAACCCATTCTCAAGAGAAAAGGCATTATCAAGACTCATCCCAAGGTAATGCAGATGTTAGAATTAGCAGACAAGGGATTTCAAAGTATCTATTGTAACTATGTTCATAGATATGAAGAACAATATGGTCATAATAAATAGAAAGAAAATCTTACCAGAGAAAAAGGAAATATAAAAAGGCAAATGGAAATCAAAGTGAAAATTACAATATTTGAAATAAAAGTTGAGGAAATTCAAGTCAAAGAAATACCTAATTCTTATTAGCCTCTTCATATATAACAATCAATCTGGGGGTATTTGCTTAGCTCACCTTCTCCTTTTTCTAAAAACTGTCAAACACTTAGAGAAATAAGTCCCCCATCGCTCTTATGTAATTCTTCTCCTAATATTTTGACAGTTAAATATTCTGGCAGTGGGCCTCCAATCCAAGATTTACTAATTGGGTTATCTCTTCCAGGATTTTAGAATTGGAACAGAGCCTTAGTCAGTCTCGGTCAGATTTTTAAATTGAGATGTCATGTCAATTAAAAATCCAGGGGTGTCGCCTTTTCCAGCCATGTACAGAAATAAACAAACAGAGATCATCTGCAGAGAGAAGAAAACAAATGGGCAGAGAAATACCTGGAGAGATTGAGACCATGCGAGTTACTGACTTCTTTCTAATTCCTGGTCCCAGTGCTTTATTAGGCCTTATAATGATTTCTGTCCTTAGGTTTTCTGATATAATCTCATATTCTTATAATAAATTCAGTTTCTCACTGTTTTGTTCATGGTTCTGTTACCTGCAGTTAAGAGTCTTAATTACATAGCTACATATATTACTATCTTTTGGCTATTCATTTATCAATGAGGTCCTGGATGTGGCAATGGTTCAAGGCTAAGAATCAGAAGCAATATACACATGAAAATAAGGTACCTTCCCAAATTTAAAAGTAAACACCATAACTCGAGAAGGGAATTAGGACAAAAATGTAATGAATGAGATCAATTATTTGTAGAAGAAACCCATCTTAAATAATAATCCATGACTGAGTGGTCAAGTATTTTAGGAATAGCCAGGTGAGATTAAATTGACATGCTAAGAGTTATAGTAAATTATCTGAAGAAAGAATGTGCTATCAGAAACATGAGAGATAGAAAAGGGGAATTATAGAATTTATCATTGTCCCCCTTTACCTATGTTGCTGAATTAAGGGGGTCCCCTGTTTCAGGAACCTAAGTATCTGGTATTAGATTATCACATATCCTATACTGGGATATTAAGAATTTGATCTTCTTTTTTAAAGATTATTCATTTATTTGAGAGAGGCAGGAGGGGCAAGGGGAGAGGGAGAGAGAATCTCAAGCAGACTCCCTACTGAGCACAAAACCTGACTCAGGGCTGTATCCCAGGATCCTGAGATCATGACCTGAGCTAAAACCAAGAGTTGGACACTCAATCAACTGACCCACCAGGTGCCCCAAGAGTTTGATCTTCTAAACAAACTTTTTTTTCCTTCTCATGTCCATTGTTGTCTAGAAACCTGGTTATCATTTGACTTTTCATGTAGCTTCCCAACAGGAAATTAATGCTCGGACCATTGACAAAAATATTTTAAACAGCTTGAAAGCTATGTTTCATATTTTAAATTAATCAGTTGACCTACCGGTTTTATACGAGTTTGGTTAAGGCAAGGCAGACCCCTGATGATCAAGTAATTCTTGATGCTATAAAAAACAGAATGGACTTGGGGTGCCTGGGTAGCTCACTTGGTTAAGCGACAGACTCTTGGTTTTGACTCAGGTTGTGATCTCAAGGTCATGAGATCAACCTTGAGGGGCTCCATGGTCAGTGTGGAATTGGCTTGAGATTCTCTCCCTTTCCCTCCTCCTCTGCCTACCCCCTGCTCACATGCACTCTCTCTTTAAAATAAATAGGTAAATAATATCTTTTTTTTTTAAAGATTTTATTTATTTATTTGACAGAGAGAGATCACAAGTAGACGAGAGGCAGGGAGAGAGAGAGAGAGAGAGAGGGAGGGAAGCAGGCTTCCTGCCGAGCAGAGAGCCCGATGTGGGACTCGATCCCAGGACCCCGAGATCATGACCTGAGCTGAAGGCAGCGGCTTAACCCACTGAGCCACCCAGGTGCCCGGTAAATAATATCTTTAAAAAATAGAATGGATTTGAAGTACCAAATAGTGGAACACGATAGTTATATCCCCAAGAGGCCTTGATTTGCAATACAGTCTTTCTAGATAATAATTCTATCTTATCATTCTCTGTAATTAATATCCACATAAGTGAAATTTCAGATGATTCCCAAATACTGTGTTTTGTTAAATAGTATTAAAAAAGAAGCAACAGACTAAAAATTGAGTCACTTGTGCTAAGCCCCATGTCACCAAACTAACACTTAATATCTAACCTTATTATAGTTTCAAACTTCCCCAGCAATGTAATCTTAACCTGTCAGTCTGGAACTTCCTGATCAGCCAGAGTGAAGTAATCTGCTCTTTCCTTATCTCTGCTGCCTTCTGCCTATCAAACTCCCATTATTTTATAGGTCTTCAGATCTCCTTTCTATTTGCTAGATGGGATGCTTCCCAATTAATGAATCACTGAATAATCCCAACCAAATCTTCAAAAAATTTTAAACAGATGGTGGCAGAAACCAAAGGGAACTTTGGAGTGAGATCCAAAGAAAACTTCTGATGGCATTTGGGGACAATGACAAACAGAGGCATGGTACCCCACAAACTCTTTGAATTCTCTGTCTTTTTCACATTTCCAAGGGCTATAAATAAGTTCCTCTCAATTCTGAGTTCTTTCTTTGTGTGTAGCTCCTGATCTAATTGGCATTCCATAGTTCCCAAATTGACTGCAAACCCCAGCCTTTGATTCTGTCACAAGATCAATATGGGAACTGTTAGTGACAGTCCTATAGTCCACACTCCTACAGTCCACACTGCTCATCTGTTGATCTCTGCTGTTTTAATCCTCTTCCTAATTCCCAGCTTCCATAATGGGAACTGTTGATGGTTACCAGCTGGAATTGGACTAGATCTGACTTAAGAATTGAACTGAACCCAGAAATGGAATGAGTCAGATATAAGCTGGACTGGGTCTAGTACAAGGCCTTGGGTAAACAAAAATTTAAGCAAAGGCTATTACTAATGGAAATCTTGGAAGCAAAAAAAGCTGCAAAATTAGTGGGCATGGGTTGAGCACGTAAAAGTTGTTATAAAGCTGCCCACATAACTCAGACTCCAGTGTGAGGATAAGTCGGTCATGGAATGGGTTTGATGGACACTAGGTTAGGCACTTGCCAACCTCAAGAAAATTTCCCTGAGAGGCACACTATAAAACATCACACAATTCCTGGGCACCTGGGTGGCTTAGTCATTAAGCGTCTGCCTTCAGCTCAGGTCATGATCCCAGGGTCCTGGGATCCAGCCCCTTGTCAGGCTCCCTGCTCAGCGGGAAGCCTGCTTTTCCAGCTCCCACTTCCCCTGCTTATATTCCCTCTCTTGCTGTCTCTTTCTGTCAAATAAATAAATAAAATATATTTTTTAAAAATCACACAATTCCTGACTTAGCAATACATCCTTTTTTGGTATTAGTTTAGCTCTGAGAGCCCCCAAAATACATAGGTAGGTAGGTAGAGAGATAGATAGATAGATTTTAAAATAGGATCTTTAAATTCCAAAGGGTTAAGCATGCCCTCTCTGGCACACCTGCTTATTTTATGTCTAAGAACTTGGTCCTGGAGCTATAAATATCTACAAAAATTGCAAAATCCTACTCAAAATGATGTAAATTACAATGGCCACTATTGGAAGTGTTCCAGTTAGACAAGATCATTTATTTAAGAAGTGCATTTGAAAGTAAGGGTTTCTGAATCAAACAAATGGGAATGGGACACTTACTTTACTTGGTATGTAAGTCGATTTCAAAAGGTTTCAAGAATTCCAAAATAGCTTCATTAAAATATTCAATGCAAAAGACTAATAAACAACTAAGGACATAAAACAAATGGCTATAAGACCAATATAACTTATAATACTTCCCTCTATCTTCTTTTATTTGAGTGCTCATTCTAGTAATCCTGAATTATCCTTCCAGTCTGAAAAGACTACACAATCATAAACAGAAGTCTGCTAAATTAGTGGCCTTACACACACCATATCTACCTTTGAAGGATGGCTCCCATATGAGCCCCTCCCAGAGCTGATGAGGAGACTAGAGATTTTCTGATCAACTCTTAACATTATTTCCTTAAATAGCCAAGGGGAAAATAAAATGAAAAGTAGTGGAAAAACCTTGTCAAATTCTGATAGATACCAAAGATACACCCTCTATTTTAAACCCCACTTGGACCCCGCAAATGGGACCCTGGAAAAACTGGCAGAAGCCATCTAAGGGTGAGTATTCTTACCAAAGTCAGCTCTCCCAAATCTCTGTCTGTAGTACCCAATAAAGAGAGGAAAGTAAAATATCTTTTGTACCCTTTTTGGGAATGCCTCTTAAGTCCAGGATATTATTTAATACAGCCAAAAATATTTACTATTTGTCCCAGCTGAAAACTGACAATATATTTTAAAGAATTTTTGAGTAGCCCTGTGGTCACAAATTGGTAGCTGGTATTTAGAGCCTGATAGGATTTTTTTAGGCCTTCTTCCCTAAGTTGAAATAGAACTATGTATCCAGACGGAGAAAAAAAAAAAAAAAGCCTTCTAAAGCATCCCTGGAAGGATTTAGTAGAACAAACAGCTCTAAATCCAAGCCATAGAAGCAATCTTTTGATTTCCACTTTAGTAGGAAATCTTCACCCTTAAAGAAAAGGTAAACTTAGAATAATGTAGGTGGACAGGTAGATGAACCTATGATGTCATTTAGGCTGCAACCCATTTCTTTGAGGAATTGAGAACAACTGTCCTAATCTTAAAGATCTTTGTAAAGCTAACTATACAGCTCCTGAGGCAGTTCAAAGTCCACCCATTACTTTTTACCAATCCTAAAACTTCCCTTATTTATTTCAAAGGCTTGTGAGTATTGTACATATTCTGGCCTCAGGAAACAAAGTTCTTCTTGGAGGAATTTGGCATTCTATCCCTGTGCCTTTGAGATAGAAATCTAAGCCATTTCTGTAAAGTACTAACTTCAGGGAGGTAATTCTTATCAGAAGGAAAGGTTACTTGAAGCTTTGGTGAATGATAAAAAATAATAATAATAAACAACTTAAATGTCTTATCCACAAAAAATGTCTTTACCCATATCATGGTTAAAAAGTTTAGAATGAAAGCTATAAGGTTTCTTCTCTGTCTGTATGTTCATGTGTATCTACTATATATGTGCATCTTGTAGCTGTGTGGCATTTTTCTACCTCCAGATGTTATTGCCAAAATTAATTGGTTAAACAGCTCTATTTAACTGGCTTAAAGAAAATTAAGTGCTTATATAAGTTAAATTCCCAAAAAATATATTAGAAACTCAACCAAATGAATTTCAGGTACATGTGACCTGGGAAAATATTTGGTATTAAAAATAATTTAAAATTTGTTAGTTTAAAGTTGGCAAATCTTTAGAGTTTTCAGCTTTAAATATAAAAATTTCATTCTACCTTGGTTTACTAATTGAATGAGTTCATGTTATCAGTCACAAAACTTGTCAACCAGAAAAATAACAGGATGATGGCTGATGTTTAATGTCTAGGAAAATTTTTGTAGGTAATGTAAATATAGTTGTTAAAAAAAAGTAAATTAAGTAGAGGTGAATATAATAAAAACTTTTTAAATAGTTTCCCAAAATCTCCAGTAACCTGAAACCTTAAAGTTTTGCTCAGTTAAATGATAAGTTAAAGTCATTAACATACAGAACATTTCCAAATAAGATAAAATACCAAAATGTTAATTACTGAATACAGGTGATCTACTTTATGCTTTCTTTTACGGAGGAATTAAAGGTATTTGCATCTACTAGTGAACATGATTTGTGCCACACTGATTTACTCTGAGAAAGTATATGCCTCTGAAAATTATTAAAAATATTTATAAATTTGCCAAACTATAGAATGTTAATGTGAAAGACAGTTTGCAATGATTTACTTATTTTCATGAGAAATTAAAGTTTTTAAGGATTAAGAATTGTAATATATGCAACCACAACTACTAGAAATAATAAGGGAAACTTTCCCATATGTGATGAAAGTGGTATATGTGGTTTCAGTAAAAGAAGATATAAGGAATTGAAATTCATTTTTTTCTGTGGTAAAATAAAGTAACTTTGGCCTAAAGAAAGGTTGGTTATTTCAGAATGTGAAAGTGGAAAAACAAAGAATGAAATCATAGAAAATTTATAAAAAAAAAAAAAGGAAAGAAAGAAAGAAAGAAAGATTGATTGATTTTTGTTAAGGAATTTAATGCATGGTAAGCTGGATAAAATTGAATAAACTTTTATAAGGGTTTTTAAAAATAAGCTTTAATATCAACAGTATAGTTACATAAAGCTAATTCTTAATTTTCTTTCATGGGCTGAAAAGACAAGTTTTTGTAGATTATTGATGTACCCTTAATAAGAAATTGTACAACTATATAAATTTCTGTATTTGTCTACAAAGTCTTTAACTGTCATCATGGTTAAAGGAATAATTAAGTGCTGTTTCACAGTGAGTTATGATCCTATTTGATTAAGTGTTTTAAAACCTTTTAATATTTTTGACAAACTTCCCCCAATCAAATGCTAAATGAAGTGTTTTTGACCTTGAACTAACTTTGGGATTTTTCAGAGGTATCCTAGAACATCTCAATTGATTTGTTCTCTCTTCTTATAAAAAGGAAGATGTTAGAATAATTAGGCATATCTGAGATGTTAAATTACATGGGAAGCATTGTCAAATAAGTAATGCTAAGCCTTTATGTATATACTTGTATGCATATGTTATTAATATAAGTATTCCAGAAACTGTATAAAATTCCTAAAAATCTCATATGTGATGTCAGTCAAAAGCCCAGTTATTATCTTGAAATGTGGTATGTTATAGAAATAACCAAATTTCTTTGTCGATTCCATTATAATAAACTCATCATATTTTTAACAATGGGCATTTTTAAGTCTTTTGTCATTTACAGTTATTATTTTACTCTAATGCTTTGCAAAAGTGTTCCTACAAAAGCCTTCATCTTCAAGGAGATTCAAGAAAAAGACTTTTGACATGTACTGGGTTCTGATAACTTTAAGATCATAAAACTAAGCTTGGTAAGGATTTCCAGAACTAATGGAGAAACTGGATTCAAGCAGAACAAGAATTAGTAACATGGGATTGAATAAGCTGAGAGGGAGGATTTTAATGTTTTTTAAAGATTTATTTATTTATTTTGGAGATAGAGTGTGTGCAAGCGGGGGAGGGGCAGAGGAAGAGAGAGAGAGAGAGAGAGAGAAAATTCTCAAGGAAACTCCCCACTGAGTGTAGAGCCTGACATGGTGCTCGATCCCAGGATTCTGAGATCATGACTTAAGCTGAAATCAAGAGCTGAATGCTTAACTGACTGAGCCACCCAGAAGCCCCTATAATTTTTATGACTTCTTGTTTAAAACAATCGTGATTCCTTAATGTTTTCTTTTTCCAGGTTTGAGGAAATTTTTTTCTTCACTTCTCTATAACTTACAACAATTTGGTAAGGTGTAACTTTGTAAACTATGATGTAACATTTAGTTTTTTCTCTCTAACTGATCGCTCTGGAATTTGGACTCTTGAGTATTCTTTTCATGGAAAAATAATTATTCATGTAAGTCCAGTAAGAATCTGTTCTCCCTGTTAACAGGACACAAGTAGAAACATTGGTTATATCACCAAAGGTTTGGCTGCAATAATATACTTGAGAGATTTGCATAGACTCAGATATGACCAGACAGTTTCAAGGAACTAAGGTTGACTTTATAGAGCCAATAAAGTCCCTTGGAAAACTAGACCTGGTATCTGGCTTACAAGTTTCCAACAAAGTCGTCTTAAAACAGAGCTTATATGGTCAATGACTGTCCTTGCTGCACTTAAGTAAATAATGGGGCCAAGTCCAATCCAAACAAATTCGTTTTACTGTGATCATTACTTGGGAAAAAGCAAAATTATGTCTGCACCTTTGTAAATACTAAATTCTCATCATGTTATTTATCTTTGAGGTGTATACCTGTAAATTAGACTGGATCCTGAATTCTAATTTCCTCAAATATCTGACTACCATTCCCCAAATTAATGTTTCCAAAATTTCTCCTACACTTCTGATTTGGAATCACTAAGAATAAAGACTGCCCTTGAATCTGCTTGGAAGGGACTATACCAGGTCATCCTCACCAGATGGTGGCCAAACTTAGGGACTTGAACCTTGGATATGTATCTTAAAGCTGATAAAACCTACATTTGAAATCTGGTCCTGTGCAAATGTTGGAGAACTCTAAATCAAATTGACGAGGAAGAGAAGCAGCTGACATCAAGGTAGACTCTTTTTCCCAAAACACTGTATCAAGACTTCGTACTTCACTTAAACATGAAACCCTTTCTTCTTCTCTTTCCTTCCTTGACTGTGGCATCAGTCTAGAAAGATAACGCCAACAACTGTCTCTCAGGTGATTATTAAATGGGGTAACCTTTCACACTGCTGGATTTGCCACCAAGAACTTCAATCTGTCCATGATATTAGAGACTCCCTGGTCTGTTTCCCTGTCTTTGGCTAACAACCCCGAACCTGGGGACCCTTGTGTCTAGGCTACATGCAAAGAAAGAGACACAAGGTAAGGATAGCCAGAACAAAAACAGCCAGTGTACTCTACAGACCCTTGAAATTTTACTGGCCTCCATGGTGGTCATCTTTCTAGTCTTGAGCCACAGATTTAAATGGAACTACCAGGTAGTATTTATGAGTGAGAATTCGCTTCCCTGGCAGGGTCCAACTCCTCTGGTTTGGAGTAAATTTAAGTGAAAATATAATCAGGAACTTCTTAACTCTTCAAAATATTACAGAATTCGGTACCAAAACAATGGCTTTCCAACAAAAATCCTTAGATTCCCGGTCAAAATATTCTTGATGATAGGATAGCCTTTGATTATCTTTTTGCTGAACAAGAAAGTATCTGTTCTGTGGTCAATACCACCTGCTGTACCTGGATTAACACTTCTGGGGAAGTTGAAACTCATTTATAGAAAATCGCTAAGCAAGCCACTTGGCTTAAGAAGGTGAGTTCTTTGGCAGGGTTTTTCTTTGACCTATTCGATTTTGATTGGTTTGGATCTTGGGGACTATGGCTCCAAATGGTACTCCAGACATTGAGAATTATTCTACTTATAATAATATAGTAATCTCCCTGGTGTGTTGTATCTTCTCAAAAGCTTTAAATGCATGTTTGCAGCTGTTAACAACCAAGTAAATGATCTCCCTAAAACTGGAATGTCAGAAAAGAAATGAAAGGAATGATTGACTTCAAAATTGTAAGCCTGAAGTCGTGACCTATGACTACCACAGAGATTCAGCAAAAATCATTAAGACTTGTGAATATCACACAGAAGATCGATAAAAGCTGTGAGAACTACAGAGTGGTACTTGGTAGTGGCACTAATGTCTTAAATTTTGATTGCATCTCTCAGTTAAGCTGAGAGTCTGATCAAAAGGAGAGGATTGTTAAAAAAATGAAAGGACAGGCCCAAAATGGAGTTACCTGTGCTAAGCCCCATGTCACCAAACTGAATCTCAACAGCCAACTTCAATGCAGTTTCAACCTCCCCCAGGAATGTAATCTTAACCAGTCATTTTGGAATTTTCTGGTTAGCAGTAGAGTGCTAATCCACTCCTTCCCTGTCCCTGTCCCCCTTCTGCCTATAAAAGTCTCCCATTTTTTTATAGCTCTTCAGAGCTTTTTCCTACGTGCTTGATGAGATGTTGCTTGATTCATGAATCGCTGAATAAAACCAATTAGATCTTCAAATTTACTCAGTTGAATTTTGTTTTTTAATAGTGTTTATTCTAGTTTTGAATAGTCCATGCATATTTGGAACATCTTATAATAGCTTCATACTGGAAATACATTTGTCTCAAGTAGGAACTATATATGGATCATATATTTTATTATCAGTGTAATAGAATAATATTACTCTTGAATATAAAAAAATAACTTACATATATACAAATGTATTGGGACATTTCCAGGTAAAGCTGGAAAATGTACATTGTGAGAATATTAAATATAAGGCATAATATTCACTATGATACTATCTTATTTGGAAGCAGGGAAAAAAGCTACACTGTATTCTCTGCCTTAGCTCTCTGCCTTAACTCACATTTTCAAAGTGGGAAGTAGTTGACAAATTAATAAAGGTATTTGTTTCTGCCATCATGTTTTCAGATATATCTCTTCTATATCCAACACACATGCTCTGGCAAATGTACATAAATAATCAGTTACCTGTTAAATTATATTTTAACCACATGATGTAAAATGAATTTGTAATAAATCCTTCTACAAAATAAGTAACTTTTTTCTATAGATTACCTCCTTTCATACCTACCCACACCAATTTTGGTTTATGGTATGTGGGAGAACTGTGTGGTCAACTTCAAAGGATTTAGTGAACCATCAGTCAACATTCAGATTATTTTCTCAAACACTCATGAAATTCTTAAGTGAACCCTACCCACAAATTGAAGATTTCTGGAAATCAACTTTATCCAAATGAAAGAGCTTAAAAGAAACACACACACACACGCGCGCGCATGCATGCACGCGTTACAAAGCAGAAATGAAAACTCAATGGAAGCTTGATGCTCCTGTAGTTGAATTTTAATATGGAATGCAACTGGAATGCAATATTATGGTTCAACAACTTGCTATTTTTTCATCTGAGCCACTATTTATGTGGACAAAGCAAATCATTTCAGAATCCTTGCCTTTTCCTTCCAACTGTCAAAAAGAAAATCTTGGCCACAAATGGTGTCATTTATGTTAGGCCAAGTCACCAAACTGGGGCTTAATATTAAACCTAATTGGAGTTTCAGTCTCCTCCAGAAATGTGCTCTTAACCAGCCAGTCAGAAATTTTCAGTTCAGCACCAATGAGGTAATCTGTCACATGGGTCCTCTTCATCTCCCAAAGGAAGATAGGGTCAACTGCATAAGAACCCCTGCTTTTCCTCTCTTAGAAAAAGTGACTTTTCCTGAAACAATTCTTTCTTTCTTTTGTTAGTAATTTCCTCTCCTCACTCTCCTTCCTATAAAAACCTTTCACTTTATATGACTCTTTGGAGCTCCTTTCCATTTGCTAGACGGTATGCTGCCCAATTCAGGAATTGCTTAATAAAGTCAATTAGATCTTCAAATTTACTCAGTTGAATTTTTCTTTAACATTATCCATGATAATGCAGAAAGCAAGTGAAAAAGAGAAAGCAAAGGAATGAACAAGGCCTAACAACTCAATGCAAATATGTGATAGACAGACTACTTTTTATGCTTTTAAATGTAACAACTCAATATGAAAATGTGACACCAAAGTCTCAATTCAAAAGAGGCAATTGCAGAGATTATACACCTTCCTCTTAGTGTTCATGAAAACATTAGTAATTTCATTCAATACCCTACTCTATCACTTAAATGAAAATGTTATTGCCCACCCAACACAACCCTGAATTTCAAAGTATTATACAGCATTTCATTACAGTGCTAATTGTTAACACTTCTATACAAAAGCAGATGTATACTAGTTGGAACTGAAATATCTGAGGTCATCAGCTATGGTATTGATCAGGTATCAAAGTTAATACTCTGTGAAAATGTCTGGGAAGTGTAATCTTACCAACAATTAATGTCTCTCTACAAACATTTTGTGTGTACTTTCACCACATGGAATTAATTCAGTGAAAGAATTTCACAAACTTTGCAAAAGGTTACCCTTTTAATAAATCTTGTCTTGATGTTATTGGATATAGGCAGATTTTAGATCAGGTTTGCTTTTGGCCCCTTTCCAATTTAGTAATTTTCTTTTAATCCTTTGACTTCAGGCCCTGCCTTTAGTGATAACTCTTATTGTAGCCTGATATTTATTGTTTAGTACCAGGGTCAACCTCTATCAAAAAGGTATTGGAGGGTCACCAATGCCCAGCAGGTTCCCTTTTGTCCCTAGAGAATATATTCAAACCACAGCATCGGGTTTTGGCACAGCAAAGGAGTTCTGACAATGATGTAAGCTTTTCTACTATTTTGTGAAATTGGATGGAAAAAAAAAGCTTTAAGGAGAGCAGAATTTGCCACCCCAAAATATGTTTCTTTGGCATGAGGATTATTTTGAGCTGGTTATTTAAACAAAAAAGGTGGACACCAGAGAAGGTCTAACAACCAAATAGAAGTTAACCCTTTTGTAAGAAACATGTACATTTATTATAAGGAAAATTCCCATTTGTTTTTTTTTAAGATTTTATTTATTTATTTAACAGACAGAGATCACAAGTAGGCAGAGAGGCAGGCAGAGAGAGGAGGAAGCAGGCTCCATGCTGAGCAGAGAGCTCAATGCGGGGCTTGATTCCAGGATTCTGGGATCATGACCTGAGCTGAAGGCAGAGGCCTCAACCCACTGAGCCACCCAGGCACCCCAGGAAATTCCCATTGTAAGGGTGTCTCCTTTGCTATACCAGAAAGAGGGGGATGACCCAATCTCTAGAAACTCTTTTGGAGAAGGCAATGACTTAAGTCTACCTAACAATCATAACCTTGTTTACTGTGCCTTCCTAATAGCCTTCCATAACTGGCTCCCCACCGCCAGAATGTTTTTGTCATTAGCTGGAGATGGTGTTTAAAGTGTTAGCTTGGACCATTAGGGGAGTTACTGAGTTTTCCTGGGTCTCTCCCAATTATGCAGGAGGTATACATGTTATTAAATTTCTTTTTGTTTTTCTCATTAATCTGTCTTATTATATTAAATTAATTATTGGATCAGTGGATGAACCTAGGAAGGAAAAGAGAAAAATTTTCAGTCCCTACATAAACAGAAGTATAGGAATAGAATTTAGTTTTGGCTGAGAGAATTTTACAACTATTTATTATTTATACCATATTATACATATTGACAGCCAAAGACCAACCAGTAGGTAATGCCTATAAGTAAATGAATGAATCAGCATTTTACTTAGGCTTCACTGTGATGAATACTAATTTGTTAATGTGTAAAATTCTGCATTAAAGTGCTAAATTAGCCTTGGCCCTTGTTGTGAAATTTAGGCAAGCAGAAGCATTCAAATACATTATCACATATTAATTGCCAATAATGACTTGCATCAAGGTAACAAGTGTTATTTAAAATAAATTAACAGATACAGAAAAAATCCTAATTAATGAATTTACCAATTACCTGTCTTGCTATAAATATGAGTTTGTGTTCTGATTCTAGTCCTTTCCTATCCACATATGCCTATGAATTCTACTTATAATGATTTATAAGAAGCAAAGGTTGGTTATGTGACCTGTACAACTCTTTGTGACCAGAATTTCTTAAAACTGTTCACTGAATGCTTTCTTGTAGAATGAAAGCATCAAAGCAAATAGCAGTCTATGTATATACAAAACGTTTTAGGGAACAAATCCTTAAAAAAGAAGTAACTTCATAAGGTGCCAAAACAATACTACAAAGAAAAGAGAAATAATTCAAGTGAGGCATTGTATGAAGAAACTTAATTTTCTTCCATTCTCTTAATATGCCTGGACAAAAAAAAAGCTTCTTTTCCATTACCTCATCTTAAGTAGTTTTTCAAATCAAACCCATACTCACACTCATGCTGTCACTGATAATGGATCTCATGTCAAAGAAAAAGAGCATAAAGGACCCAATAATAAGTGCAATTATCAAACATCAAAAATGTAGATCAAAGTGGATTTCCCGACTCTTCTATATGCAGTCACTTCACAGCATTTCACTATTCATATCATGTGGTCTTGACAGGATATATTAATTTCTCCATTATGAGAGCAATGGAATTGGCACATTTCAGTCAGAAGCTGGCAATAAGTAGAGTCATTATTTCTCTTATTTTAGTGGTTTGTGTGTATATGTGTGTGTGTGGGACAGAGAGATTGTGTGTGTATGTGTTTGAAAGATACACTCCCCAGACACACCACACTGTCTCCAGAGGTGATAGAGAGCCTTCAGGGAGATGTTAACCTTCTTATGAAGGATGGATCCAGGCAAGGATTTTATTTCTTTCAGATAGTACAATATTTCCTCTCTCTGGGAAACACCCGACCTATCTTTGGGAGGACTAAATTATCTCAGAGGGATACTGGGAATTCTAGAAACTTGCCTCCCTGAATCATTTCAATAACTCAAGTAATCCAATTTATACCCCCCCTACACAATCCCATACTCCCTCCTTTCCCCAAAACTTTTTCTGATAAATTTTTTTCTTTGAAAGAATTTGCATTTTCTTTTCCTACTAAATGTCAAATAAAAATTGTATGCTAGGTATTCTGTAGGCAGATTTCCAGAGTCTTGACAGCCTATAAGCTTTCATTAACTGTAAGTCATTTGTGCCTATACCCTGGTCAGTGCATTAGAAAAACACACCAGTGACACAGGAATTATCTCTGAACCCACCTTCAACTGGAGTAGTTGACCATAATCAGAAGAGAGAAACTTTTTTAGTTCCTTTTGCAAGGATCCATCTATAAGTTTCTTAGTAATCAACTCCTTAGTGTCTCAATATGCTATTTCTCAGCCACAGAATAAGAGCAAACACTGTTTCGTATTTTTCATGAAAATCTGAACATGTTAAAAGAGAAATAAACCATTTGTAAAAGTAAAAGGGCAAGCTTATATGTGTAATGACAGATGGGACCTAAGCATCAGGGGAAAAAAAGGTTCCTTTAGGATTAAAAAAAACATTGTTTTAAAAAGGCAAAATGCTTTCAAGTTAGTAAGTTGAAAATCAATTGATTATAACAAAGTTTCAATGAGTTTTAAGTATTTTGAGGTTAAAAATGGCAAGTCATTAATATCTTAAACTCAGTGAAAGATCATTTTTGTTTTGTTTATAAATTTCAGTCAATCAAATTTTTCTTGACAGTTGAGCACTTCTTAAATGTTAGTTTGAAAATAGGCTGGTTTCTAAACATGTGCTTTAGCATACGGCTAAGCTAACTTTTAACTATCATTGAATAAATAAATATTATAATAGATAGTTTAGCCAATTAGCATACTTCATTTTTCTCTATGGGGTAAAATGGCTCTGGATCTGGAACAGCTGCTGAAGTTGTTCAACATGACAGTAGTTAGAGAGAAGTTTCTGGAACTAACTGTGCCAGGCAAAGAGATAATTTTATAGTCTTCTCCCCAAGGGAGGAAATATGGATGAAGAGTTTGAGATGGCAGACTTCATCAATAAATCATGGTGAATATAACAGTGTTGCAGAATTGGGCAGTGGTTTCTATAATGACCAGTAAATACAGCTCTTGTTACTGTTTTTAAAGGGCAAGAGCTAAGAAATATGGGAAGAAAACAAAAATTAAAAAAAATCACAGAATATGTAGACCAAAAAGCAGATACCTTAATGTTCCAGAACCATCATCAGAATCATTCTCTGTGCCATAAAACATGTGAAGCTTACAGAATAAAAAAAATAGTGAATATTAGGATGTCAATGGCACTCAAAAGACCTATTTAACAGAAGGAAAAAAATGCCATTTACAATCACATTTTATATTACATGTGAACTTGAAGGTGTAGTGCAGTGGTGAGACCAGGAGTTCTGAAACTGACTACCAAAGTTCAAATCCCAGCGCATCACTTAATGCCCATTAATTTAGGCATTATTGAACCTCTCTGTGTCTATTCCCTAATCTGTAAAGGTGGTCAAATAAATATCCCACAGCTTCTGGAGAGAACTAAATGAGTTAGTTCATGTACTTAGAATGGTGCTGGATGTACAGTAAGTGTTCAT